>NC_079428.1:7424310-7434310 GCF_026213295.1 Gadus chalcogrammus | reverse complement strand
AATTAAGTTAAAACAGACACACACTTAGACTAATTTGCCTGCTAAACTCTTTAACGGGGCTAATCAAAATGTTGAGGCTAGGAACTCAGCTATTACGCTTATATTTGTGTCTATCTGTGTCTTCCGCATGCTTGTGTGCGCGTGTGTTTAGCAGTTAATGCCTCCTAGTCCTCCGTTCTGTATTCACTGTATGTACCCTCTCCATGCGTGTATGTGTGTGTCCCTCCATGCGAGTGTGCTCCTCTCAGTGGCTCTGAGTGAGTGTGTCAGCATCAGAACCCTATATTTTTCCTCTTTATCTCTTTCCAGGCACACTGTGTTCCCCGGCCTCTTCTGCTCTCCAGTCCCGGGGTCCACGCCTCGACCCGGGTGTCAATGACAGTGATTGCATCTAAAGTGGCCCCACTCCGCCTGCTCCGGCTCCGGGCCTTGAAAAATACATGAGACGTCTCCCACCGGGGACCACGCTCGTTCGATCAATCGAAGGCAATAGCACTCAGGGCGGTGTGGCGTCTAAAAGGACCCCCGCTGGAAAATGTTGCCGCATGAACGAAGGTTCCTTCTTGGTCTATAAAGGGAGTCTTCTTATCTCTTTTACTATCTCCCCGTGTCTCTCCTTCTCTCTCGTTCACCGTCTCACCCCCTCTCTCATTCTGTTTCTCTCACCGTCTCACCCCCTCTCTCACCGTCTCACCCCCTCTCTCACTCTGTTTCTCTCACCGTCTCACCCCCTCTCTCACTCTGTTTCTCTCACCGTCTCACCCCCTCTCTCCCTCTGTTTCTCTCACCGTATCACCCCCTCTCTCCCTCTGTTTCTCTCACCGTCTCACCCCCTCTCTCACTCTGTTTCTCTCACCGTCTCACCCCCTCTCTCACTCTGTTTCTCTCACCGTCTCACCCCCTCTGTTTCTCTCACCGTCTCACCCCCTCTCTCACTCTGTTTCTCTCACGTCTCACCCCCTCACTCCCTCTGATATTCACCGCCTCTCTCCCTCTCTCCCTCCCTCTGATCCTTCTCTCTCCCCCTCTCTGAACTCTGTGGCCCTGTATTGCTGTAATATCTCCATTGGATGTGGGCGGGGGAGGATATGTTTTAGGATGTGAATAATTGATGGAGTTGGAAAGCGATGTGTATCCTTGACGTTAATTGCACTGCGAGGCTGCGGCAAAAAAGCAGCCGTAGCGTTAGCGTCAGCATTAGCGTTAGCCTCAGTGTCCTGTGTTTACCTTTGGCAGAGCGTACTTGGGGAACCTCATCTGGACGAACTCAGTGCGTCGATGTGACACGTAGTGCTTGGTGCGGTTGCCGCTGGTAACCTGGAACATAAAAGTGACGCAATAAAGTTACAACATTCGCAATTGACCACCACACTCACCCAAGTCAGGTCAGGGATTGAACCACTTGATTAGAGATCCCACTGCCTGTTCTGATTAATCCAACATTTTAGCAGAACGAATTAGCCCATTACTTAGCAATGGATCAATGTTGTATAACTTTGATTGTCTTTCGTAGTGGCCCATACTGCCCTCCTAGACCAACTGCCATCTTCTCCTTTTTCATGAGTTATTGGTCCAAACACATCCTCGAGTCATTCATTAAAGTCTCTTATCGGCTGAGCTCTCTTCAGCACCAACATTCTGAAGAGAGCTTAGCAAATAAGAGACGTCTAATCTTCCTTTGAGAACAAAGTGCATTGCGAGGTTAGAGGAAACCAAACTTCTCCCGGAAAATTCCCCTGCATGTTTGTTATGATCTCTTCTGAATCCGAGCGCATATCCCAAGCATTCATAAGTGCACCCCCTGGCCATATGTTCAGCCTAATGGAAAGAGCTTTTCATTTAAACCTCACTTTGATTGCTATGATTGAAGAAGCAGGCCCCGGAATAGTTTTATAGTAAAATAAAAAGGAGATGAGACTAATAAATCCATGGGGTCCTGAGTAAAAACCCTGAGAGAATTGATTTAGGAAATTATAAATATCTTTCCCAAAACCTTTTCACAGAACAACATAATACGAAAACACTCTTTTTGTGTACGCATGTGTGCGTCTGCCTGTATAAATGTGTATTCATGCAAATTTATTGTCAATTTATTTTTTAGAGTTGCAGATCAGGTAGTTGAAGTACCCTTGAGCAAGTGCACTCCTCAGCACCACGAGAATCAGGGGTGTTGTGTCAATGCTTATCCCACAAATTTGTTTGTCCAATATTTTACACCCCCAAGTTGGTAGGCTGTTTTCCAGGGAGACGAACAATAATAATCCTATTTTGTCGCCAAGCTCCCATTCTCACTCCTGATGCTCGCACGTTTGTGTGTTTGTTTACCTTGACGAAGATGTAGTCGTCCTGCACCAGCAGCGAGTTGTGGTCGATCTTCCCCAGGAACTGCGCCGTCACCATCTTGTCTGAGCAGTTCTGGATGAGGCATGTCACATAGAGGTAACCTGTGGCAACCGAGAGAGTTGGCAAATTAAGCTAGCACCAAATGTGTTACCAATAATACCTTGACACCGGGGGGATTTTACTTAAAAGGATTTTGCTGACGACTTACAACCATTCATTCACACATTCACACACCAACGGCGGAGTCAACCACGCAGGCGACAGCCAGCTCATTAGGAGCAGTTACTGCGAGCCACTTGCTCAGGGACTACTCGACACTCGGGCCGGGCAACGAACTAGCAACCTTCCGGTCCCCAGCCCCCGTGGCTCTACCAAGGTAGCGAGGTATGAATTGATCTTTGGAGACAGGAACAAAGAATTGACAAACTTTGTGGCAGAGGGGGTTTCGTTATGGGGGCCAACAGGAAGTGGCCCTGAAGCGCATCCACTTTTTTAGTAGCCAAGTGGCGTGCAGCGGTATAAAGTACTGCAAATCATTCTGCGCTAAAAGGGATGGCTGCAATAAAAACTGTTCAATAATAATGAGTGGCGCTGACTGATAAGAAATATGGGGAGTCGTCGTCAGTCGTTTGAGTTCAGACCCGAGACGATCAATTCAACAGGATACAATCTGGGCCTTCGAGATGGCGATGTGAATACAGTTTACTTGCCTTGAATAGGAGACAGGTGGCCATTATCATCAACTCAACGCCGAGATGGCTGTCCACTGATATTAGCCGTTAGCGGTAAGCGGGCGCTAAGCTAAACAAACGGCACATTGAACTCCAGCTGGCAGCTGCGCAGCGACATTAGCCGCCAAACCTACATCGCGATGCCTCATCCCAAAGAGTCCCAGGGGTGTCGGGGTGCCGCACACACACACACACACACACACACACACACACACACACACACACACACACACACACACACACACACACACACACACACACACACACACACACACACACACACACAAAAAAATGAAATGAATACTTTTCAGTTTCCGGTTCTTATACGCCTCCCGTGATAGCTGGTGCTCATTTTAGCCAGTGTGGTTGACAGCTAGCCACTGTGAGCGCGGGCGGTGCTAATTTATTGAGATGCCCGTGCATTTAATCAAAGCAACATACGGCGGAGAATTCATTAAAAGCCTATTAGAAGGGGCTAAGCACTCTATTCCGGCTTGTGACACATGCACTTCTTCATGCAGTCGCTATCTCCCTCTACACACAAACTGCATACGCAAACGCACACACACACACACACACACAGAGGCTGTGGCTCACAAAACAAGGTGGTCCGACAGAAATGCACTTGCAAACACACACGCGCAACCTCTGCGTTAACAATGTGGAACAACAACCGAAAACAAAAATACCCACACGAGTAAAAAACACACACGCTCACAACCTCTGGGATAACAAGGTGGTATGATGGAAGCACACACACACATACACACGCACACACGTCCTCTAGCTTTACAAACAGGATATTATGGCAGGGAAAATGGTAAGTACCCTAAACAGTGTCAGGTGAAATAAAGCCCCACCAGGACTAGGGATGTGGATTTGAATAATTGATTTAAATGTTATGAATCCTAATCATACAAAGGCCTGACGTCACTGTTTACTGTATTTCCATATTGTTTGAAACACTGACCGCAGCCAGGGGGACACGTGTGGCAAGCTAGAATAAATGAACTCTGATACTTTATCGTGATGAAGAGTGCCCTTGCCACACAGTTTGCTCCATGCCTTACAGTGAGTCCAAAGATCCACAAGGGGTCAATGAAAAATACCGGGAAGAAAATAATTCCGGGCCACTCATTCACGTCCCTGCAAAGCAGGGTCCCAGGTCTGTGTGTTTGAGTTCTATAGACCCTTGTGGGTGTGTGTGTGTGTGTGTGTGTTTGTGGATGATGGCTTGTTTCAGCACCTCTGATTGGACTCTGGGGGTGGGTGAGACTGCACCCCTGCTGCACATTGAGTCATCAGTGTGCACAGGTAAACCAGCCGTCTCCACACACACGCAGGGAGAGTTCCTCTAGATGGCAACATGGAGCAATAGGCCATGTGTCATTGTCAACAAACCTTTACAATAAACCGGTCTTTCAACCCCACCGCCCTGCATGCTTTTGTCTGCAGGAGCCCAATAGAGGTCCCCTAGGTGGAGTGTGTCAACCAACTAGGTGGAGTGTAGCATGGAACTAGCCACAACCCAAGAGGCCAACATGAATAGTAGGCTACAACAACTATACCAAGTAGGTAATCCTTCTGTGTTGAGGGCCAGGATTAAAGTATTGTCTGTTGTACATATGGATATATACTCCATGTGTTTGATAAAACAAAATGGGAGAACTAGGCAGAACAGGCTATTGATCTTGTAACTCTCTTTGCAAACACTGGCTGGGAGAGTTATAGCTGGCTATTGTCAGAGATATTCCCAGGGATACTATCAAAAGGATGTTGTTGAAGCTTTACAAAGACTTTCAGATATGAGATGTCGGTTTATCCTGCGATGCAAGTGCAGATTGCTGTTGGGATGTAACCACTTACAATGGCATAGCTCAATAGAACTGGAAATAAAGTGCATGCTCCGTCACAGATAAAGCAAAGACTGAAATAGTCGGACTGTCTACTTGACCGGGGTCCAGCAACTTAACACAATTAACGTCAAACGATGATAACATTATCGTTAACGAACAGAAAAGGGATCTATAGAGTTAATTGAATATCCTCTTCAATGATATGGTCACGATGCCTCTCACACAGACGCACACAAACGTTATTTCAAACACACACACACTTAACAGAAAGCTGCCGCTCTTAGAACTCCCCTACACATTTGACAAAAAAACGCTATTTTGTGAGGACATTCTCTCCCTTCCAGAACGTCCGCGTATGACTGAGTGAATGGGTAAGTGGGTCAGATCAGAGGGGCATACAGCAAGCAGATTGTCTTGGCACGCTTGGACGCTGCCGCCATACGCGCCACGACAAGGTCACTTCCTGTTGGCTCCTGCCCTTCAACATACCTCACTGCGCTGTGTGAGTCTGCAGGGGAATTATGGGTAAGGAGACCCAAAGAGAGAGGCTCCCCGGTAATGGATCAGAACGCACGCACGCACACACACACAGGCACACGCACACACACACACACACACACACACACACACACACACACACACACACACACACACACACACACACACACACACACACACACGTTCTTTCCTTCTGTCCTTCCCTGCTGTTTGGGTTAGAGAGAAATCACACACACCCAAACGAGTGCAACACACTCCTATTGAGTGCAACACACCCTGCGTTGCACTCAATAGGAGCCCGTAAAGAAATGTAGGGTTGATTTGATGTTGTTCTGTAATTGGTAATGAGAGAACCATCTATTCCCCGCTTTTTTAACACTGCAGTATGTCTTGGGCCAGGCAGTCAATGACGTTCTTCAAGAAGCTGGTGGGTTAAGCATCAGGGCAGCCTGCGGATGGGTTGAGATGGGTTTCTGTTTCCACAATAGCTTTGTAGTCTATGGCATTAAATCGTGTCATATTAGCCAAATTACCTATAAATAAACGTGGTGGTGATCCAACATTTAAGGTTTAAACTGAAACATTGATGGCTCGTCTAATACCTTAAATTTGTCAATGAAAAATAACTCATTGCATTTATCGGTGACGGGGAGCTCAGGGGGTCTTTGTGTTGAGGGGTTTGTCATCCCATCAATGCAAATAGGGTCCGAGCATTATCAATGTTACTGTTAGTGATGTTGGAGAGGAAGGATTCTCTGCCACTTTTTAATGCTTAACTGCAGAGATAGAGTCTCTCTTTATAGACGGTATCATGACCTTGAAGTTTTGTCAGTCAGTTGCGCTCAGCCTTACGGCTTTCTCTTTTGTCGACTGCTACAGATTCAGCATTTATCCAGGGTGCTTTATGCTTAACAGATAATATCTTAACCTTAACAGGCGCAACAACATCAATTTTGGAATTAAAGTTATCTACCAGATCATCAGCAGAACGTGAGGTAAGGGATGGTAGCATAGAGATGGAGTTTTTAAAGAGTGCACTAGAATTTTCATTGCTATACCGTTTGTTTAGCAGTATTTGATATGATTTGTGTGTCAGGGATAAAGGACATCGAAAACACAAATGGTCAGTTAGGCAGGGATCAATCACAGAACCATCCTACAATATGTATCTATGTCTGAATGTCTACGGACAAACTCACACCATCAACAAACGAGGTCACCCTACAACGCAGAGAACCTATCATCTCTCCCATTTCCTGTGCATAGTCTAAGGTGTCACTAAACCCACACACACACACACACACACACACACACACACACACACACACACACACACACACACACACACACACACACACACACACACACACACACACACACACACACACACACAGAGCTGTGCTGTCTCTCTCATATGGATTTGAATTATCAGAGAGACCCTCACTGGCCAGCTGTGAGGAAGATTCCCAGTAAAATGTACTGAGGAGTGATTTCCATCTCTACTCGCACCTCTGTGGTCGCTTCCTAATCAAGGGGATCCAGATGGTGGAGCCAAAAAAACTGAGAGGAGGGAAGGAGGTGAGGGCACAAGTATCCCCCCAAAAGGTTTCCACTCCTGGTTATTGCACTCAGTCTTAAACACAGTACCTCAAGCCTGTTTCAGCAGGTGTGCCATTTTATTATTGTTGTTAGAAAGGTAGTAGCTCTTGGTTCTTTTTTTGTGTTTTCTACTTTGTATTATTATTGTCCATAATACTGTATATACAAATTTGTCATTTTTAACGTTCGATTTTTACTTCATTAATATAATAATAATAATTATCATTAGCCGTCTTTTTAGATTGATGTTTTCTTTTGAAGAATTGCTTCAGTAACGGCCAAATTTCGTGTGAATGAATAAAGTTCCCAACTATCCAACCATCCATCCATCCATCACCAGCCCACTGTGAGCCCCTAAACCAACTCAGGACGTAGAGCGGGTTGACTGGTAACTGGAAGGTTGCTAGTTCGATTCCGGCTCCCCCTGGCTGGGTGCCGGGGTGTCCCTGAGCAGGAAGCCTCACCGCTCCTGGCGAGCTGCCTCGCGCTGCGTGGTTGACTCCGCCGTCGGTGTGTGAATGTGTGAATAAAAGCGTCAGCAATCCCCTAAATGTAAATGTAAATGTAGTCCATTACCTCCACTGGAGTCCTGCATCTCCATGTGCACGAGGTCTGGGTCCACGTCCACCCCCGACACAGACCTGCAACAGAACACCATTCATTCAGAACTCAGGCTCCCAGGTTATGGGACTAATGCGTATGCACGTGACCAGCAACCTCGGGCAATCAAATGAACATACAACCCTCAGTCTCTCACACAAAGCCACATCAAAACACGCATGCATTATAATATTGCAAAAAAACTGTCTTGGTAACTTATAGCCTGTGAATTACAACCAGAACACTTTTATATTTATTATGTGGAGCCAAACATAACATGATTGATAGACTCAATGACCTCCAAAGATCTCCATCGCCCTTTATATTAAAAGCGAGCGTGTGCTTTCGCCCCATGAACGTGAACCAATCAGCCTCTTAGTTTCGGTTTAGCGAAGAGGTCAGAGGTCAAGAGTTGGGTGGAGTATGGAGAAGACTCCATTTGCTCCATTAAAGGGCGGAACGGAGAGTTTAAACCTTGTTACAGTCCACCATAAATCCTCCTTTATGAGCAATTAGCGGAGGAGGAGGGAGGGAGGGGGGTAGGAGTGTGTGAGGTGTGCGGCAGAGAGAGAGTGAGGGGAAAGTGAGGGAGGGAAGGAGTGAGGGAGGGAGGGAAGAAAGGAGTGGGTGAGGGATGGAGGGAGGGTGTAAGGGCAAAGAGAGGGAGAGGGAGGAAAGGATTCAGAGAGTGAGGCAGGAGAGAGGGGGGAGTCCTCTTGTTTGTCCAGAAGTCGATTTCATTCCTCTCTCCTTTTGGAATTTTATTGCTGCCGCGTTCAAGCGCTCGGTTCGGCGAGCTGTCAGCGCGTCTCGATTTTATTGCCTGTTTGCAAAATATTCTCCCAACAACAGCCGACCGTCCGGCGCCCGCTCAATTTCATTCCCGCACTCGATTGTATTTTTTCCTCGGTGCGATTTCAATTCAATATATGACAAATGAGTTGAATCAAATAGGCTTCTGGATGTAGAGAGGGCCGCTGGAAAGGAAAACTATAACAAGCAGGAGGACAAAGACAACACCGGCACACCGGTGTAAACTTTGGATTGTTCCTGACGAGGCGGCGGGAAAAAAACACACAAACTGGATTGTTATGTTGTAATATGATTTAAAGTAAGCATCTGTCTTTTTAGATTGTGTAAGGGAGGGAAATCTATGGCTAGACAACCTCTCTGAACACAATTCATCCAGAAATACACCCATGCACGCACACACACATTAACACACACATGCACACATTATGGAGTACACCATAATTGTATTCTCTTGTTAAATTGTGAGCGAAGGAATCTCTTCATGAATGAGTGGATGTATCTGGTGTGGTGACTAGGATATTTCCAACGAAACACACTATAAACAACGCCATTGGATGCTTGACTCAAAGTGACAGAGATGGAACTGACCAGAAGATCTTGTCCTTGGTGACTCTCTCCTGCAGGAGAATCCACTTGCGTCCCAGGTCGGTGGAGACGTAGAGCTATAGAGATCGAAACCCCCACACACACACACACACACACACACACACACACACACACACACACACACACACACACACACACACACACACACACACACACACACACACACACACACACACACACACACACACACACAAACGACACAGATAGATCAAGTACATTGCAGTGCAACAAGTGAATCACGGTTTGTTTTGTTGGACACGAAGGCTACCAGAGATATCAGAGATTTTGCCAGACCTCTGTCCAAAGTTTGAGAGACCCATCTGTAAGAGATTATAAAAACGCATGCTGGGAACTTGAGTAAAATTTAAGTTACATTTTACCCCATTGAGTAAAAAGAATAAAGGACAAATGTGTGTTTCTTTCAGGTATACAGTGTGCTCAGTTGTTTACTATGTAAACAAAAGCGACACTCTCCTTTAAAACACCCTGTTCACAGAAAGTTTCACTGTTTTAAAACGGTATGAGCCATAATTTCCCCAGAAACAACGGCGATCGATGATATTTAAAGACAGACCAGCGTTTCACCTTAATAAAAACCATTGAATTTCACGCTTCAAGTCCTGGCTCGATAAACTGTTAATCATAGGAGAGTAGATGATGCATAGGTGTTTGAATATTTCTCTAAGGGGTATGGAATTGTCAGTACAATTTGTGTGTGTGTGTCCATGTGCCTCTGGCACACACACACGTGCCTTTTTTAAGTATTGATTGCACTCCCATGATGAGAATTGATCAATGGAAAAACAAGCTTGAATACTTTAGTGCAAACAGCAAATTCTTCCACATGAACACATCTCCCCCCCACACACACACACACACACACACAAACACACACACATACTGAGCTTGCATTAATCCCCTCCAACTAGATTCCTAACAAAAAGAAAGCATTTT
>NC_079428.1:7399310-7411810 GCF_026213295.1 Gadus chalcogrammus | reverse complement strand
TTCTCTCACGCTAGACGCAGCTTTGACCTTTTCCATCTCGCTCTTCCACATTCTATGTGAGGACTCTCTTTATTCCCTGTTATTTGACTGCTATCTTCATCTCTCTCCCTGTCAACATGATATGTAATACATCTCTTTGTTCTTTTGGGGAAGAACGCATGTATTCTACAAGCCAGGAGCCTTAGAGACAGCGACTACGAGCTGAGTTGTCTGAAATTTATTTGCATATTTATCGTCCAACTGCATTGTGGCTACAACCAAAGTATGCGATAGTTAGCATCAAGAGAAAGCAGGAAGCAGGAAATGGGGCCGAGGAACAAAGAGATAGTCGATAAAAGAATGGGAACAGACCAAAGGGAAAGAAAAGACCCATTTTGGAATAATCAAGATGAAAGCCGAGCATTATGGGAAACAACCACCACTCGTAGGGAAAAGAGCGGCAAACTTCAGCGAGAAAGATTTGACCGGAGATGCCGACGGGGCCTGCGATCTCGGCCAAACACAGCGCTCGGGAAACTTCTCTCTGACTCTCTCTGTTCGCTGATTACCACAGGACAGCATCCGCAACACTCCTCGTTATTATTATCTGCTTCCTGGGACTCTTCTGCCTCCGATTAAAATCCCGAAACAGGCCGCTTCGATCGGGAAAACATGGTTTGGAGTTTTTATGGTGTTGGAGAACATTCCGGAAAATGTGAGTCATAAGCGCTTCTGGGCCCTGGATCAGTTTTAACGGGCGGGGGGGGGGGGGGGGGGGGTGGCCAGATGGGGCCGGTGGAAAATATCTGAGGCCGTAGAGTACAGAATAGTTGAATGTCTAAATAAAGGTAATGGACAGTGAGGAGTACTGGTTTGGCCTGTTTTTGTATGTGCGGGAGGTAATTAGAGGGGGAGACGTGGAGTGCATCGGCTCGGAAGGGGAACACTTGGTTCAGGTTGAGCTGGTGGCGTCTGGAGTGTGTTTGTGAGTGCAGCAGTACAGAATCACACGGCAGCCGATGACTGCTCTGCTCCACAGTGCACACACACACACACACACACACACACACACACACACACACACACACACACACACACACACACACACACACACACACACACACACACACACACTACACACACACACACACACACACACACACACACACACACACACACACACACACACACACACACACAGGCCCTCTCTGGGGGTCCCGGTTGTGCAGATGTTGTCAGTGACCAGAACCATCCAGATGAGGAGGGTCATGGTGGGGGAAGCACCAGCGTTTCCACTCGATGGACACCTTGACATTCACTCAGTAGAGCAGCGGGAAGACATACACACCAGTCCAGTTATCCTGCTAAATAAAAGCCTTTACTTGGTATAATAAACTTGAGGCAGACTACAAGGAAAAAAACAAACAACATCGTTGTTTGTCTTTTACCCATCCCCACTTACAAACCCAACACATTTCTTAACGTCTGTTGTTTATTGAGCTCGCCAGGCTAAAAGTGCCCCGTTTTCAGAGTCACACGAGCCAGAGGCCGAGCCCCGGTGCGCTGCCTCGCGTGAACGGATGGGAGACCAGATGCTAGGAGTAAATGCTAGGCTAAGCAGAACGCAACAATGTTATCAACAAACTGCCGTTGTCGACAAGAGACGATTCCAGTGCTGACCTTTGTGTCTTTGGAGAAGACGTTGTTGCTGAGGTCTGTGCGTTGGCATGGCGAAGCGGCAACCTTTAGAATGCACGCCAGCGGGCGAAACAGGAACGTTGGCTGCTCGGGAATAAAGGGTTCTAATAAAGGGCCGTGCCGGTGTCCCCTTTTGACACTGTGATGAGTTCATGACGCATGTATGTGCGTGTGGGGAACAGCGATATGATCGTGTTCAGGGACTGAGGCACACCGACTGACAAGGACTGGGATTGGAAATACATACAGAGGCAGAGAATAGGAAAATGACACACACACACACACACACACACACACACACACACACACACACACACACACACACACACACACACAAGTCGAGAGTCGAGAGCAGCTGTTACGTCATCAATTCTTATTATAATGTTTTGGAGTTCGGGTCCCATAGGGTAGCGAGTCTAGCGACAGAGGTCAGAGAGGCACTTCAATTTTTAAGCCTGGGTAAACAAACTGCCATTGCATTATTTACAGAACAAGCTAAATTTGAGAGCATTAAAACAAAAACAAACTGTTTGTCACAGTTTCACGGAACAGATTTGCAGACGCAAATGGGCCTCTGTTTTGTTGCACAAAAAAAAGAGTTTTGAAGCAGGACATCTAAGTAGTTTAATGAATAGGCTGTGGGGAGACGTGGGGGCGAGGGAAGGAGCATTAAAACGACAAACAACCAAAAACCTTACTCCCCTTTGTTGTTCATCATTCGGATAATGATTCTCTCTCTCTCTCTCTCTCTCTCTCTCTCTCTCTCTCTCTCTCTCTCTCTCTCTCTCTCTCTCTCTCTAGACAGATGAAACAACAGGGGTTGCAGTGGGGACAACTTGCGTCTCATTTGTTTGGGCGACAGCCCAGGGAGAGCTTCATTTTCTTTCCCTGTCTCAAGTCAATTGGTGCCAGTTTGTGGACCGTGTTGGCGGCCATGGCGGGGCTGGAAGGTGGTGTTTAGCAGTTGAGTTACTCGTGCTCCTCAAAACTACAAAATTAGGTCCATTTGTCTGACTGCGGTATCAAAACATGGGCCTCGCTAAAAACCAAACAGAGCCTGAAACCACACTAAGTTCTGGTCTAAGGCCCAATCCCAATTCTTCCCCTTCCCCCTTCCCCTTACCCCTTCCCCTTACCCCTTCAAAACAAGGGGGAGGGGTAAGGGGTAGAAATGGGATTGGGCCTAAGTCTGATATCCCTTTGCTTCGATTCAGTTTTTATCACTGCTGTCACCCGCGCCAGGAAAACCAAATGACGTTAATGGCAGGGCGGTGTCGATTGGGCAGATCTCATCGAGGTCCCGAAAGCAGAGAAACACTGAAGTAGGGATGGATAAGAAGAAGGTGTAAAAATGAAAGGATCACATGCTCTGGTGTACATCCAGTGATGTGATGCGTTTGAACGTACCAGCCACCCCGCTGACTCATCTCAGAGTAGCCTATTGGTTGTTTTTGACTCAAAGGTAGCTTCTGGAGATTCAATTACGCTTTTTCCCTCCTTCTCGGACCTCCTCCCCTCTTTCCATCTTGTAGTTCCTGCACTCTTCGTCTCCCCTCCTCTTCATCACTTTTCATCTTTCAACCCCCTCATCCTCTCCTTACATATTCATCACTTCATGTCCCTCCTTCATCCCCCTCTCTTCATCTTCACCTCTTCCTCCCTTCATCTCTAACCTCCCCCCATCCTCTCCTCTCCTCATCTTCCTCTCCTCCTTCATCCTACCCCTCGGACCCCTGATCGGTCCGACATTAGCATCGGGGAGATATTCTTGGATACTAGCATGAAAGTCGTGCACTGTGACCACCGTGGGACACGTCTCGTGCTGTCAAGTGAGATCAACGCGAGACACCTGTGGATTCATATCAAACGTTTAGCGCTGGGGTTTTAACGACCCCGTTTTCAGCCAATCAGGAGCCGGTGTGTCGTGTGATGTCGTCGCCGTAGGGACCAAGGACGGGACCACGGATCCGACACCAGTTGGAACACGGCCGCGCAATATGCCGCCAAAGTCACCCAGTTGCTATGGTGACGTGTGACTTTGGTATCCCTGGGGACGCCTGTCCTTGTTGGCGGGGGCGGGGGGGGGGGGGGGGGGGGGGGGGTGGCGATACTGGCTGCATGGAGGTTGGAGATAATAGCGAAAAGCACTCGGTGTGCTAGTGCCGAGCGTGCCTCCACAGTAGGCATGCACACAGGCGTGTGCTGGCACTCGGGTCACGTGTCTGTAGTCAGCGTGTGGCTCCTGCACCATGGACCGCCCTCCTCTGCTAACCCGCGGCTAAGCCTCGGCTACTTATATAAAGATCGAAAATAAGGGAGGAAAACACGGAGCCATCTGAATCTGATACCCAACCCCCTGCTGGGATGATAGCAGAGGTACAGTATGGTCGACACACACACACACACACACACACACACACACACACACACACACACACACACACACACACACACACACACACACACACACACACACACACACACACACACACACACACACACACACGTCGCACTACATCCGCTAACAGCGGACTAGCGGATTAGCAGGGATCGATGGCTAGCAAGTGGTCGCTAAATGACCCCGCTGCGCTTGGCTCATGGACACAAAGGGGTGAGGCGGTGGATTTGGGATTAGCGAAGTGGAGGCGCCGTCCACACCCCGTCCAGACCTCGTCCAGACTCCCAGCTCGGCAGGTGGAAGCTGGTACTATCATGTATCTTATCAGGGAGACCAAGGAGAGGGCGGTAAACGGAATGGTCCCCACAAGTTAAAGGGGTGATATCATGCTTTTTCGACTCTTCCCTTTGCCTTAGATTATTATATGATGTATGTAGAAATGTTTTACGTCTGCTAAACTAGAAAAAGTCTGAGCCAGGGGCTGTATTCACGGCCACCGAGAACGCCCCTCACTAAGTGCGTGAAACAGCTTGTTTGCGCTCAAACTTTACTTCGTAATAGTGCTACATCAGACTGTGCAGTGGGCGGGGCTGAAGTCCCGCTCAGGACTACCCACTTTGTTTACAACTTCTCGGGGATGCGAATTTGCCATCGCACGCGCAAAGCGTTCAACCAATCACAGAAGACTGGGCGTCCCTGGAGGGGGGCCTCAAAGCCGACATTATAGAAAACAGAACATTTTTGAAAGATGATGAAATAATTTTTTTGCAGAAATGAATAGTGTTAGAATAATGAAGGGTATTGCTTACAAACATGTAATCATGCCATGTAACCCTATTCTAGTACCCCCAAATGCAATTATTAACCCTAAAAAAGCATGCTTAAGTATTCCTCAGGGTTCGTCGTTCAGATGAAGGAAGGACTTCACCAGGTGGGGCAGATACAGTGTTCCGACCACAAGAAGAAATGTCCTTGGTTCAAATCCCGCAGGATAGTCTGACAAGAGCCCGTCGACCCTGTTTAACCCCTGCTCCATTAAGACCCTGATTCACTGCGTTACATCCCCCCTGCAACGTGATCACCCGACGATGGTTCATTCACTGCACGTCCCTTTCCATAAAAGTGTCTTACATATTGAAGTTCTAATAGCAATATCATAACATCTTATAAACAAATTCAATAGCAACTCATATGCTAATGGTGATTTCTAGATTTGCATTAATGTCCGAATGCAAGTTCCATGGGAAACAGCCTGACAACATCATAGGGACAGAACAATGGCATTTGAAATGTGTGTTTGAGTGTGTGCTATATGCTATGTTTCACTCAGTGGATTCGATCCCTCAGTCGTGGAGGATATTAGCTTAGCAACGACATTGCGTGTTAGTGTAAGCTCTTGTTCTCTTTCTGTCTCTCTCTCTGACTCTCTCCGTGTCTCGCTCTTCGTTAACACTGGCTAGCTGCCGTCTACGTAGGGGGACATGGAGAGCACTCTGAGGTAAAGCCTGTGTTCCTAAGCATCTGAGGAAGTATGTGTGTGTGTGTGTGTGTGTGTGTGTGTGTGTGTGTGTGTGTGTGTGTGTGTGTGTGTGTGTGTGTGTGTGTTTATTTGTTTGGAGAAGCAAAGCCCAGAGGCAATGATTTCCTGGTGTGTTGATTTCTACACAAATAACCGACAACCAATATGATACTGTTTATGTGTGGCTGTGTGTGTGTGTGTGTGTGTGTGTGTGTGTGTGTGTGTGTGTGTGTGTGTGTGTGTGTGTGTGTGTGTGTGTGTGTGTCTGTGAGCGTGCGTATGTGTACATGGGAGCGAGCATGTAGCATTTTATGTTTGTCTGTATGTGTGTGCATACATGTGTGAGCTCTTTCATATTTATCCTTCTGGGCATTAGGGGAAAATTTGCTATAGGATCTCTCTCTCTCTCTCTCTCTCTCTCTCTCTCTCTCTCTCTCTCTCTCTCTCTCTCTCTCTCTCTCTCTCTCTCTCTCTCTCTCTCTCTCTCTCTCTCTCTCTCTCTCTCTCTCTCTCTCTCTCTCTCTCTCTCTCTCTCTCTCTCGTCCCCTGGGGCGGGCCAGTGCAGTGGTGGCTAGGGTGGCCTATCAAGCTGACTGTAATGGGTTCGCTACCTGAGCCTCACCTGTAGGCATACTTGAGCTGGGGACCCTAGCGCTTACCTGCTCCATAATGACATGGATCTGAATCCACTGCCGGTTGCTCTGGGTAGCTAAAGGAACGGCTGCTAAATGACTGAATACCCTCAGCACCTGCCACCTCTCTCTCTCTCCGCGTCCATTACTCTCTCTTGCGTATGCTCGCTGGCTCCTAATCAGAGCTGTATATTTATAGACACCTGTGTTTTAATGAAATCAGCCATGACCCCCCCGCGGAGCCAATGTGAATTAGTGCACATGCATACACACACACACACACCGAACACACACACATACTCAAAAGACAAGTGCATAATTGCAGAAGGTAATATACTGTGTATGGAAGATGAACAAAGGCAGAGAGAGTAGGTTAGAGAGATTGTGGATGAAAGTGAGAGAGATAGCGAGAGAGAGAGAGAGAGAGAGAGAGAGAGAGAGAGAGAGAGAGAGAGAGAGCGAGAGCAAGAGCAAGAGAGAGAGATGGAGAGAGAGAGAGAGAGAGAGAGAGAGAGAGAAAGAGAGAGAGAGAGAGAGAGAGAGAGAGAGAGAGAGAGAGAGAGAGAGAGATCCATGGCATATTATAAAGGAGAAATTTTTGGATCTGTGTCAGGGTCAGGGTTTTTATCCCAAAGCTGGTGCCATCGATAGAAAAGTGTATGCACGTGTGTGTAAATCACAGACACTCAGAAGTCCACAGGATTCAACAGGCTCTGTCATACTCTGCTTTCTATTCTGTTCAGCAATGCCTGGGCAGACACTGTAGCCTCGTAGTGTTGCGGGTTTTATTCCCTGCGGGGATCATTACATGCCATCCCTTCCCTCTTTCAATCCACTGTCCAGGCTGTCTTCGCTGTCAGTGTCCAATCGTGGTCACGGACCCTAGCTCTACGAAACCTTGTCAGTGTCTTTCTTTGCAACGGGGAATTGAACCAAAAAACCCCCCTTCTCGTCAAAGGATGATCCCGCGCACAGGCATGTTCTGAGCCGCTGTATAAGACAGTATTATAGCGTGCAGTAGCGATTAGACTCCCACACAGATAGTTTACAAATGCCGCAAATAACAACAATGCTGGAACATGATTACGCAATCCAGGCCTTCAATTATCATTCTACTGTTCCGAGTGCAAGACCCCCGCCGGCAACTCCCCTAATAACAGTGGAGCCCCCCTCCCTCCCCTCACACACACACTCACACACACAACACCCCCCCCCCCGCAAAACCCCCTTGAACTCCTTTCAGTTCCCATCCCTGGAACAGCCTCCTGCTTGTCCCCCACAAGTGGAGGCCGTGACAGCGGGGGTCATTAGAGACACAACCCCCCCAGTAAGGGGGGGGGGGGGGACCCCAGAATAGCCCTGCCACATGGTGTGAGTGGTGGGCGAATGGTGGGCCGGGATGTGGGTGGTCTTGTGCTTCTTGTGCATCCGGATGACAATCTCCCCCCCCCCCCCCGGCCTCCGGGGACTAAATATAGATCTGTGTATTATGGGATGGACGTTGGGAGGTGGAGTTGGTCGTTCGAGTGCATCTGGGCCACAACAGGTGCACTCAGGATGGCTGCGTGCCGCCGGAGGTCAGAGGGGTGGGGGGCGAGAGTGGGTGGGGGCGGTTTGCATAATAGAAAAAGCACTTTTGGGAGAGAGAGAGAGAGAGAGAGAGAGAGAGAGAGAGAGAGAGAGAGAGAGAGAGAGAGAGAGAGAGAGGAGAGAGAGAGAGAGAGAGAGATGAATAAGAGAGTGAGGAAGGAAAACAAAGAGAGACGGATCTGGACATAGGCCATGAGAGATAAAGAGAGGCCTGGGACCAAGATAGCGAGAGACAGAAGGAGTGGGGAGAAAAGACAACGAGGAATGTGTTTGTTTACACTGAGAGCACCTCATCAATAAATGAGAGCGAGTCCCAGCGTGGCATTAAGGTGTCATGGAAAAGAACCACTCCAGACGCCCGCCCGGGACACAGATGTGTTGGAGGCACTGAGTCGTAAACGCAAAACAAACAAACCTTAACAGATAGCAACGTTCACGCACAGACACACACACGCACGCACGCACGCACGCACGCACGCACGCACGCACGCACGCACGCACGCACGCACGCACGCACGCACGCACGCACGCACGCACGCACGCACGCACGCACGCACGCACGCACGCACGCACGCACGCACGCACGCACGCACGCACGCACGCACGCACGCACGCACGCACGCACGCACGCACGCACGCACGCACACACACACACAGTGGGACTGGACAGTTGGAAATGTGGAAGTGTTGGTCCGACTCTATATTGACATGGCAGTTGTTTGGTTGGTACAGTTAAGGTGACTACAGTTCTTATCAGAAGAACAAATGTTGTCTTTGATATTGAAAGCTAGTATTGAGCCTTCAACGTGAGAAGTGCTTACACATATTTCATCGAGGAGTAGTTAACATTCGTGCACTTGTTTGTTCGCGTCACCATGGACGTGCAGTTCTAGGTAGATTATTCCGAAGTGTGACTGTGATGACAGTAACTATATGATTTACTATTGATTAATTTCGACTTGAGAGGACACTTTTATCCAAAGCAACTTCAGGTCGACTGCGGACATCTGGGTCTCGAACCCAGAACCTTTTGGTCCAGAGTCAAAGACGTTTTCCTCTTTCTAGACTAGCCGATTCAAGAAGAAAGCTTTGTTTTACATTCTGTCCGCTTCTGTGCTCACCTCTCACTAATTGCCCTTGTCTAACCAGGGGGCGTGTTTGATCCGCGCGGGACCCTATCATTCACCGTGGTAACGGGTCAGGGTGGTGGGCGATTGAACGGGGAGAGCACCAACGCATCAACGGAACAGGGTGCTCAACAGATGGGAAACTAATCTTTTATACGGCAGATTTACTTTCATAAATTGATATTGAGTGATTTGGTTCACCAAGATTAATGCAATGAACCACAACAAGAAATAAACAGGTTTTTAAGATTAATTTTGTTTGGGGAAAACGAATTTAACCGCCTCTCTGTGAAGAGGGGGTTGTGAGGCCTGTGGGCAGCTTGTCAATACGTTAATAAGAAGACAACGACGAACATAATTACATCATAACAATGATATCCGAGTTGTCTGCAGTCTCTGTAACCCGAAGGCTACAGATGTATTTTCACTTTAAAACATTTCTAACTCAAGGGGCAAACTAAGTAAACAATTTCCATATTTACGAATGCATTCGCCGTCTCATGACATCGCAAGGGGAATTATCATACAGGCCATTAAATACATGATGAAACGACGAGGGCATTGAAGGGTCAATGTTCCTTGCATGAATGTTTATTGCATACAAAATTAACGCAGAACTTCCCTTTGCTTTTCTGTGAGCAACGGACAAACAGCAATCTGAAAGACGGTCCTTTGTGAAGACCTCCAGCGGACACGCAGGTGGGCTCTGACTCGGCCTGTTAATCCACCTTGACTGCTGTCACCCCCCCCCGCCCAGCGGCGGCCTCCGCTACAGAGCTTAGCGGAGCAGCTAGCGTCGTAGTGTGCTAGCGGCGCCCCACCAGCGCCGCCATGCTAGGAACTGCTGGAGGCGTGCTTAGTGTCTTTTGTTGGCTAGCTCCCGTCGCAGCAAGGGGTTTTTGAACAAGACTTTAAACAGTGTGGTCGACAGCTGAAACAGGAGTGAAGGGTGGGTACTGAGTCAAAGAAACTAGTGTTCCCTTGTTTTTGGGAGTTTATAGGAGAATAGGGGACCGGTGGTGTACGCCCGCATGGATATGTTAATCACAAACTCACTCACACATACGTGATAACTACAAACCAAGTTAATTCTGGTCCCCAAGTGACGGTTCTCATTTGGGAGTCAGGGCGGGGAAAGGAGAACAGAGCGCGCGGCAAACGACGCAACCAGAATCTTGCAAGCCAACCCCCTTGTGTCCTCCCCCACACATCCAAGTGAGGACCACTCATGCGCGCACCAACCTCCACTTCATGCGTTCTTCGGGTGGAGGGAGGAAAACGTTTCTGTGAGCCCCGTCCTAGAGCTAAAGAATTTCCTCTGCACTGGTAAAAAAAAAGAGGTAAACACAAAAGCCGAGCCGAGTGTTTCCCGGGGATAACGGATGCGACCGGCGCTCCCCGTGGTAAAGGCTTTGTTGGAGTGGAACACGGGTGGGGAGACACGGGGAACCGGCCCCTCATGGGAATGGCTCCTGGAGGAATCCACTACCGCCAAACCAACCCCTGGCAAACTACAAAATAGTTATTATTCGAATACCTATTTTTCTGTAATTTTTGCACTACAATCAACCGTGGCTGGTAGGCTACCACCACCACTTGAACACTTTACACTGTTCTATGCTGCTACTTATTTCCACATATTTTTCATTTTTACTTTATCTTTATTTACTCTGTATTGTATCATTGCTGCTATGTGGCAGCTGAGGAACAAAGCCTATTACTTTTACTCTTGTGTACTAACAATAAGATGTGTAAAAGTTACTCAGATTCTCATTCTGATGCTTTATAGCAAGTGGCTAGGGGGCAATGATAGGGTAAGGGCTAGGATAGGGTAGGAGCTAGGGGGCTAGGATAGGGTAGGAGCTAGGGAGCTAGGATAAGGTAGTGGCTAGGGGGCTAGGATAGGGTAGGGGCTAGGGAGCTAGGACAGGGTAGGGGCGAGGGGGTACAGCTCACGTCATGGGGGCTAGGATAGGGAGGTGGCTAGTGGGTTGGAGGCCCCGAACCGGAAGGATCTGGACTCCCATGTCTGCAGTCTACGTGTTTGTGAGTTATTGGGAATTAGGAATGTGGAGGTTAAGTTTGGCAACTGTGTCGACGGATTCTATCACAATGTTGCACACTGTTTTGTCATGCAGGCAAATTGAACCAGTCCCATTCTATCGAGTTGTGAGGGTTCATTTGGATGAGGGGGTTGGAGGGTCTAACTGCTCCCCCCTACATGAGGAGTCACCCAAATTGGGAGCAAACACTCTTGAAACAAATCCAAAGTGCTTTGGATTTGTTTTTGGTGCAATGTTTTTATACCCATATGTTCAAAAGTATCACGTATTTGGCGGTGGGATTTTCGGAAGCTGATCTTAGTTTTAGTGCTAATCGTGATCCATTAGGCTAAACAGGCAACCTGCCAGTTCTTGCTATGCTGAACCATGATATCAGCAAATCAGCGGCTTCGCCTGTGCTCCAAAGAAAGAGAGAGGAAATCGATTTTCAAGGCTTTTAGACCTGCGGAAGAACACTGGCCTAGAGTTTCAGCACCTTTTCCGCCGTCTTCCCTTTCTCTGTAGCCTTGTAGAAGGGACTAACTTAAGACCTGTGATCAAGGGCCCTAACTGACTGCAGAAAAGGCCTTCAAATATTGAACGGCGAGTCCATTTGCTAGCTTGAATGTAGTATTTATGACCTCCTGCTTCTGAAAGAGCTGTCATGGCAACCAACACACACACACAAACGTAAACACACAAAACTTTTGTTTCTTTACAACTTTTCAGAGATCGCTTGGCCTTGATCGTTTTTTTCCAAGACTAGTGAATGGGTTGAAATCATTTTAGATTGATGGAGATTAATAGAACACCCCTCGTAGATGTAGAAATACTACTGCTGCAGTAGAAAACGGTAAAGCCCCACTTGTTATGGACAGCCGTTAATTAATATCGGCCCACACTAATGATGATCATTGGTTTTACCATGCATATTTATGTTTGTATCTGCATTTCTGCATTTCCTTCATCTTGAATGCTGGTCTACCACACCATTTTTGTTCACCCCAATCAACACAACTGTGTCCTCTATGTTCTCTATGAGTCATCAAGTCATTCTATCGTCATAGAAACCCGTCATCGAGCTGCCGAGTGTGGCTCGTTAGAAGGTGTTTTTATATTCTTCCGAGGCTATGGGTGCAACGTGAGTCATATGTGCAAAGGTTGTGTTGCTGATCTCCTCAGACGATCGGAAGAAGGTACCTTGAAATAAAGCTGGCCAGACGTCAATGGAGAGAGAGAGAGAGAGAGAGAGAGAGAGAGAGAGAGAGAGAGAGAGAGAGGACGAGAGAGCGAGAGAGAGAGAGAGAGAGAGAGAGAGAGAGAGAGAGAGAGAGAGAGAGAGAAGAAAGATACAGAGATCCTATAGCAAATGTTCCCCTAATGCCCAGAAGGATAAATATGGAGGAAAGGGAGAGAGACATTCAGCCAGAGGAGGGGAGAGAGAAAGAGAGAGAGAGAGAGAAAAAAGAAAAAAGGAGACAAAATGGCAGATCCTCAACACGCCATTAAAAGGGT
>NC_079428.1:7381090-7399210 GCF_026213295.1 Gadus chalcogrammus | reverse complement strand
GGTGCAGTGAAGGTGATCAATTATTCATCGATGCGTGCACCAACACCATCACCACCACCACCACCATCACCACCAGCAGCAGCACCAGCACCACCACATTCAACGCCAGATCACCGAGAACGCCACCCCCATGTGGTAGAGCCCAGCGGGGGAGGGGTGGGGGAGAGTAGGGGAGGGACGGAGGAAGGCAGGTGAAGCCGTTTCATGTGCTCGGTGATGAGTTGATGAGGGGGAAGGAAGAGAGGGAAGAAAAGAAAGAGAGAAAGAAAGGATTATAGAGAGAAAGGGATGAATGGAAGAACAAAAGAAAGAAAGAAAGAAAGCAAGCAAACACCAACAACAGCAGCAAAGGAGAAATAAGGAAGACATTTCTAGAAAGACGTAGACAAACTGATTTTGTCTGCATTCTGTAGCGAGGCACGAAACACATCCAGGCTTCAGATAAAAAATAAAAATGAATAAAAACAGCCAACTATAACTAAAAGCTATTTCACACACACACACACACACACACACACACACACACACACACACACACACACACACACACACACACACACACACACACACACACACACACACACACACACACACACACACTGTGTGGTATAATACTTTTCCGAGGACACTTTTTAGTGGGAAAGTCTGGATGATAGAAGGGGGGAGGTGTAACATTGCCTATATATGTAACATTTTCGACACTTAAAGGGAGAGAGAGAGGAATAGAGAGAGAGAGGAATAGAGAGAGAGAGAGAGAGAGAGAGAGAGAGAGAGAGAGAGAGAGAGAGAGAGAGAGAGAGAGAGAGAGAGAGAGAGAGAGAGATGTTTAATGTTTGGTCTCCTTTATCATATTGCCACAACATACTCCAAGGCCGGTGATACTGGAGCAAGAAAATGGCGACAAGCAGCACAGGGCCACAGCTGCGATGGAGGTGACGCCTGGGGATAAGCCAGTGCATCAGGAGAGACCCACCAAAAAATAAAACAACATTTACGGCTACAGGGCATGATACGAGGCTTGATGATAACTTTTTAAAAGATAGCTCCGAAGATAACTTTAATATGAGGACGGGTTTGAGGACGGCTCTGGAAAAGGATAGAAGCCACTATGTGTGCGTGCGATTGAAGGGGATTATATTATCTATAAAGCATGGGACACGGCGACGTGCTGAATGCATCGACTGAACCTCCACTGGCAGTGAAGAGACAGACTTGTGCAGTAGACGTGCAGGGCGGCGTGTCACTCAGGAGGTAGAGCGGGTTGGCTGGTAACCGGGAGGTTGCTAGTTTGAGGTGTGTCGAGTGTCGAGGTGTCCCTGAGCAAGACACCACACCCTCACTGCTCCTGACGAGCTGGCTGTCGTCCTGTGTGGTTGACTCCGCTGTCGGTGTTTGAACGTGTGCATGGATGGGTGAATGTTAGCCAATATTGTAAAACGCTTTGAGTGAGTGCTGGTTAGAAAAGGGTTACATAAATCACTCCATTTAGGTGAGGATTGGATGACAGTCCATGTGGGCGACAGACACATAGACGATGGTTTGTTTCTACTTGCTGACAAATGCATGTTCCCAAATCAAAAAGACGAAAGAATGGCATCGTTGCACGCCAAATCCGCTGTTAACATAGCTCGCGATAACGCCTCTGAGCGCACAATGAAAATAGAAAATAGTTTCTGGTTCTCCGAAAGTGCTGTGAGCTAACACTAAAGCCAAAACCACCAAAACCATGGAATTTAGTATGTTTCTTCGTGAAAAAAGCCTCCTCTGGCTTGTGCCTGTCTGTCCACAAGCCTATGCATGCCAACGCGTGCCATTAACAAATGTCAACGTCGTACAGCTCGCCTGCATCATTACGCCACCCGCTACACGTCATGCTAATTTCATGCTAATCGTCTGCGCTATCCGACACCCGAGAGAGGCGACGGCTAGCCTTGTCCCTTGGACGCTCCTCCTCAGTTTAGCTCGATGTTGCTGCTTTCTTTTTTTTCTCTCATTATTTTCCGCCTCTCAATGCCGTCCGTCCGGCAACCAAAGACGAGAGAGGTATTATTATTCATAAGCCACAAACAATTAAAACATCAACAAGAGAGAGGGGGAAGACTAGTCCATTATTCATGCTCTTGTCCTCGGTGGAGACTGGCAGTCGAGGCTAATGAGAGACGGAGGCTTTGAAGTCAGCGAGGCCTCAGAGGGGTGGCCGGCTTGAATTAAATACCCCCATACCCTCTGCTACCCTCCCCCCCATCCTTTCTATCAGACCATGGGTGTATGCGCACTGAAATGTTGGGATGTGCGGAGCATGCCCTCCAACGAGGCAAATTTTAATTAGCCAGCGTTACGGTCACACTCTGAGACAGGATGTATCATTCACAGCAGTAATGGATGTTGTAAGGAAAGAGATGTGCAATGGTACAGAGGAAAGAGGAACATAAACAGGGGGCAGGCGCTTGCTCCTTCAAATTAAAAGCACTGCCATTCATGTTATCTCCAAAACCCCAACCTCGCCCCGAGGATCATCCCACAGACTCATTGGCTGTCGCCCTTAAGGTTGTCGGTCGTTTGGCTAACCCCATCCCTGTCCATCTCTATACCGTGCCGCCTTCCAACACAGAGAAGGTGTGAAGTGTTGCTTGGCAGGCACCACCGCCGCCGCCGACACAGGAAGAGGCTGGGGCCCGCCACCCCCACCTCCCTGGCACCGGCGAGGGCCCTGCTGGGATGCTCTGATATGCTAGCCGCCCTAACAGATGCCCCACCCTCCCCCCTCTCCCCCCACGTCTGTGTTATTTGTTTCCTGTGCCAAGTAAAGCGACATTTTCTTCATTTCAGCACAGCCTCTTCCAAAGGACCCGCCGACCTCCCCAGCCCCGTCACCGTCACCTCGTAACCTCCCAAAAACAACACGCCAGTCGTCTACAGACTCGGGACCCGGGGCCTTACCTCCAGAGCGAGCTCTCCAGCACTTTGGAGGAGTCTGCGTGGTAGTACTTGGTCAGTATGAGGATGACCTGTAGGAGAAGGGAGCAGAGAGAGAGAGAGAGGTTTAGCACACGGAGGTCATGCTGGAGCCATGGATGGAATTGAAAGGGTTCCTTGGGGAAGAAGTCAGACGGGCTTGTCATCGACAGTGTTGTGGCCTTTGAGACACTCTCCACCGACTCCGTGACCAAGATTATCAAGCTATCAGCACACATTTCCAACAAATAAAAATAAAATTCGTATTACAATCAAAGTGTTAGAAATAAAATATAACTACAAATAAATGATTAGGAACAGTGAGCTACACTTGAGGGGCAAGAAGTCGATGTTGCCTAAATGTTGAGAACGAAGTGGTTATTATGAGTTGAAAATATTTTTTTTCCGCTAAGAGGCATACGGTGCAAATATGCATAGCAAGATATGCGCTGCATGTATGCAAATATTAAGTGGATAAAGTGATCCTAAGTGACTATTGGTGAACACGTTTTAAAATAAAGTCTTTGGCAGCAATCTTTCAACTAAGAGTCAAAAAGTTGAACACTGTGTAGAGTTGATATCGTACATAATTTGGTGTTTATGATTCACAAAAGATATCCAATGTTTATTTAGGTTTTTCTTGGTGAAGGACGTTTCTAATTTCCTGTTCCAGACAATATAAATGGGTAATGCAACACTGATTGAATGGAACATAGTACGATAATGGAATAACTGTTGTTGTTGTTGTGGGGAAACGTTAAAAAAACGATAATTCATCAGTGGAAATTGTGGAAGAAATAATGGCTGACATAAACAGACACCTGGATGGTAGGGTTGGTGAACGACAAAATCACAGTTTACATCAGGAGTCACGTTCATACAACGGGCATTTTCAAACGAATAAAGCCAGAATAATGCACAGCCACGCCCGGTTCGGTCCAGCGCCTTTATGGGAAGAGCTGTATTACGCTCGGCTGGCCTCTATGCCTTCTCATTTTATGCTCCCCGTGTTTGGATTAGCATCCAAAAACCGGGTTGAATTGGATTTTCTTATTTAACTGCGGGCTTAATATGGACGGGGTACACTTGAAAATGAGAACGCCGCACGTTTTCTCGACGTGTCTACTTCCCTGAATAAATAAAGGCGAGCTCCATAGGTGGATCAGACACTCTGACACTCTCCATGGGGACCCCCTCTGCAGACTACACAGAGCGGGGAGTTACCGAGGGTAGCTAGCGAGCGACGTGGCGGAAGGTGTCAGAACGCAGAAGGTGTCGGGAGGTGGCGGAGGGAGCGCGCCCGCAGATAACGCTCCCTCCGCCACCTCCTGCCAGGCTCCTAGCTAGAAGCAACCCCTTCGCTCTTTTATCATTCTCCCCCTGGCTTCATTACCAGCGAGCTCCTACCCAAGACGAATGCGCAACGAGAGAGCTGCACGAGAAGCAGAGGGTGTGGGGAGAAGGGGGAGGGGAGGGGGAGAGAGATTGTGGATTCGACGGGGGAGAGAAACTCAGGAAGAAATATCTATTATTTATGCACCCATGAACTCGCCGCCCGGAAACACAACGAAAGCCCACCCTCTCTTCCCCCTCCCCTCCCCCCCTACGACATCTCAGCCCCCCCCCCACACACACACCCCACCCTCCCCCCTGGGTGCAGGCCGGATCAGAGGCTCTTGTCTTTCACCCCCCCCCCCCCTCCGTTCTTGACAGCCAAGAGCGTTATGGGAATTACCGTTGCCATGGCGAAAAACTCCCGCCAGCGGGCGAGGCGTCTTGGAGGAGAGGGGCATTGATCTTGATGCGTGATTGACAGGTGGATCTGAGGAGGTGATAGGTTCCGAGGGGAGTGGTAACAGACCCTGGGTTCGAGCTACGATGGAGGGGGCTTTATCCGTGATGGACTGGAGTCACTGCATGTGGTCGCACCAATCCGTCTATCTGTGCTCAGTGTTTTTATAGAGTCTGTAATATGGAGCATTCATATTTGTGCCTGTATCTCAATAGGTAAGATTAAAACTCCCTTCCGTCCTAAATCAACATCGATAACGTTGCATTAACTCATGTGAAGTGGATATACAAATCCTTAAATCCTTTAGGTGTAGGTTGAGATTCTAGAAGAGAGTAAAGATCTAAAGACCAAAAAAATCTCTTTGTCTAGTGCAACAACAACCTCAATATCCACTACAGTATTAATGCTCTCTGTGACGGACAAAATCCCTCCACCAACATTGCGCATTCTCAACCACCCAACCTTTGTTTTGAACAGAACTCGAAGGCTAACCCGAAGCAGATCCAAATCGTCTCGCTTATGTCTATATAACAATGGGTTTGACTTGGCATTAAGAACGACCGCCTTGAGGAAACCTCCTAATGCTTCGTACAAAGCGGATGGGTGTTTGAAGCCCCTGCGGTGGTGGTCTGTCCCTCTTCCAATGCACACACACACACACACACACCGGGCGCTGTAGCCTGGCAGAGACGAAAGCAGCTACTGGGTGTGTGGTTGTGGACGGACGGACGGACGGACGGCCATGCAGACTGGTCTCTGCCAGCCTGAAACACGACAAGCTGACCGTGAAATAAGGCAAGCCGCTCTTCTGAAGGCACAGGAGACTCTTGGCTCAGAACACCTCTCTGGGACTCCCGCCTCCTGTCCTCCTGAGAGAGGGGGGGGGGGGGGGGTACGGTCTGTGAGGGCGTCTTGTGGGAGGAAGAGCTTCGTTTTGGACCAAAGTGTTCAAGGAGCTTCAGCATCGTCCAGACCGGCTGAAGCTGCAAAAAAACAGCCTTGGCTCGGGATGGACGGCGGGATCCGAACTGGCAAGCCAAACTACCCCCCCCCCCCCACCCCCTCCTTGAGTCATGTGACATGCGGCGAGAGCTTGCGGTGGCCAACTGTGGCTCAGATGGCGTCGGTGGGAACAGATTTTGCAGCCCCCTCCACGCAGCTGTCGCCTCTCGTCTGATGGCATGCCGCTTGATGACGGAGAGCGAGGGGTTTGGGGGCCAAGGAAGTCTTTTCCCTGCTTCAGGTGGGCCGCATGCCTCGGCAGACGACAGCCAGATCCCAGCACTGAGACGATAGCACCACAACGCATCAAAAGCACTTTCTCTTTGTACTCGTTGACTAAAACTCAAACCATAAAAGATCACGTAGGTGTGAAAGCAATGCGGCCCAAACCGGTTTACCGACATCGGACGAATGAAATGCGTGGGATTTGACTCTTGGAGTAGATTCAAAAGGTGAGGCAGGATGGGAACAGGGTTTAAATAATGATAAATCATTAAATAAATATATTCATTGATACATATTTTTATACATAAGGGTCATAGGTTTCAGGCGAAATGTCTCGTCAAACACAGAACTGGCCAAATTCTGTGTTTCTAGAAAAACTCCAGAATAGTTATTTTAAATGATCAGAATATGAAAGTAAAGTCTAGCCGAAATAGTGGAAGGAAACTATTTTCTAGATGTTTGGTCAAGGAGACTGCGTTGTAGACGTCAAAGCAAGGAAACGAACAGTCACGACGTCTAGAAAAGGAAGGACTCTTTTTTTGACACGTATCTTGACATTACACCATCGAGTCTGAGATTTCCCAAGAGGTGGGTCATAAAGCGATTCCCCCCCCATTCCCAGCCGTACCCCTCGAAGGCCACTCCCAGCGTTGGGACCCCACCACTGATCCCTGCTCCCCGCATAAAACAAACCAAGGTTTTTTTCTCGTTCTCTGCAGGGAGAGGTGGACAGAGAACGAATGCTGGTTTTCCATTAATCATGGCAGGCAGGTGGGCAGAGGGAGCTCTTATTTGGCTGACACCACCATACCCACACTGACAAAACCGCTGAACAGTGCGGACGCCAGATTTCTCTATTGCCTTTGGTGTAACGGACCAGCACCTTAAGACCCGCTTCTTGGCTGGCCCCGACGACAGCTCATTCACCCGGATGGAGGAGTTGGCACACGCTACAGAACTTTTCCCAGAGGCAGGGAGGGAGGGAGAGAGAGAGAGAGAGAAAGAGGGAGAAAGGGAGAGGGAGAGGGAAGAGAGAGAGAGAGAGAGAGAGAGAGAGAGAGAGAGAGAGGGAAAAGGAGAGGGAGGGGGAGATGGAGAGGAAGAGGAGAGCGAGAAAGAGAGGGAAAAGGAGAGGGAGGGGGAGAGGGAAGAGAGAGAGGGAAAGGGAGAGGCAGAGAGAGAGAGAGAGAGAGAATAAATCCATCCAATCAGAATTCCAAACAAATCCCAAACACAAAAGGAGATGGAGATTTCAAATTAAATGTGCAACCTTTCAGTAAAAGGATATACATTTCTAGAACCAAAGCAAAACCAAACGTAAAGTGGTATCCTGTGTCGATTATGATAAAACCAGCCGCGATGGAAAAACTATGTGCTGCGAACCGAATTGAAACACTTCCCTTTGGGAAACCACGCCAGTGGGGCCGCGACCACATAGCCAGCACACACAGCACCACACTATGGGATCTTTGTTTGTGAGCCTGCGGCACAATAAGTCACAATGGTATTCACTGGAAACGGGGCAGGGGAGGGGAGAGAAGTCAACAGGGGGACGGTCAAGACCCCTGGGGAATTCAACCAGAGCTACAAGAGACCCCATTGAGAGCGAAAAACTTCATGACACAAGCTTGACCGTGAACTAGACTCTGGAGAGAAGTGGAGTGGCCCCCAGCCTGTCACCCAGGCGTCCACGGTGAAGTCTATCAATACACCATTGAGGTGCTGGAGGATTGGGGGGGGGGGGGGGGGGGGGGAGGTAGGGGGGAGGAATAGCAAAGAGAAAGGATCGAGACAAAGAGAGGGGACATAATGAGACGTCGAGGAAGCTGGAGGATGTTAGAGGGTAAGGTCAGAGCACGGGGAGGTTCAGACTCGCAGACGACAAATTCCAGATGAGGAAGAAAGAATGCAGTCATTCGTTTATTAAAAGCCGCGGAGAAGATACACAATCTCTCTCCATCCGTGAAAGATACCCCCCCCCCCCCCAAGCCCCCCCGAGGCTGAACGCATTCTCCACAATCCAGACCACACACACACAATTTTTCACAGTCTGGTAAAAACAAGAAGGCAAAAAAAATCCATTAAAATCAGCGAGCCCATTTTTGCCCATTTCCAAAAAGTCGAACTAAATTGATTTCGTCGGAGCACAACAATAAATCCCCAGCCAAATTAAATTTGGGAGGTTGTTGTTTTGCATTTCTATTTTGGTTTTTAAAGCTGCACTTCCATGCCAGTGTGTAGTGCAGAACATGTACATGAAAACACACAACGACACACACACATACACTCCCACAGACACACCAACACACACACACACACACACACACACACACCAAAACATTCACATGCAGATGGAAGATTCATGAATAAACCAAGTGTTCTGCATAAACACGCCCAAGGATATAAAAGCCAACCACAAATCTCGGGCCACGGTTGAAGCAAAATGCCTGACCCCCACCCATCTTAATCACAACCCAAGCATCCAACCCAGTCAGACTAAACACTGGCTGGAAAGGAAAGAAAAAACATCCCATAACATACAAATAAGAACCACCAGGTCCTCCGGTGGTTGCAAGTCACTTTGGGTCACTCATCATCGTCAGCTCAATTCATATAATCCTCCCTCACCATGGAACTTATACGATGAGGTTTGGTTCCACTGGCCGGTCGATGTGGGGCTTCTTTAGGTATTTTTTGTGGGGCGGCATGTGGCTCAGGAGGTAGAGCGGGAGAGTGGAGGTGTCCCAGAGCAAGACGCCTCACCCTGCCTGCTCCTGACGAGCTGGCTGTCGCCCTGCGTGGCTGACACCGCCGTCGGTGTGGGAATGTGCGCATGAACGGCTGAATGTGAGGCCATATTGTAAAGCGCTTGAGTGGCCACTGGTTAGAAAAGCGCTGTGTAACTGCAGTCCATTTGCTCATGGGCATTTGTGGGTTGATGAGTGGAGACGAGAGAGCTTGAGAGCAAAACCCCCAAACAAGAGGATACTGGGACTATCGCGTAAGTTGAAAGAATGTGTGTCTCCGGGGGGTCGCCGTGCGGGCACCAGCCCTGCACGCTGCCCACAGCTTGTGCAACGCACGGCCATGCTTGTGATTATAAAACCTCGGAAATAAACACACCATTATGACATCATTCAATTTTTGTTCTTTCTAATTTCCCCCATTCAAGAAGATGCTCAGCCCGGGGAAGTGTGTGTGTACATCCTACGACGGCAAAAGCTTTTAATGACTTTTAATTATAATAATAATCATAATTTTTTGTCGGGGCCTCAGAGCAAGCGATTACATCACGTACGCGGAGTGCTTCGTTTCATTACTGCACATCACTTTCCATAATAGGCTTGGTTTAATATCGTTCTGTTCGTTTTTTCTCCACTGTGTTTCCCATCCATCCATCTCTTATCTCCCCCCCCCCCCCCCCCCCACCTGCCCTCTGCCTCCCTGCAGTATTGTTTGCCTCCGTCAGATTCTGATCTTCGCTCTCTCCGCAGTCTTCCTCGGCGGTTCATTAGCCTTTTGTTCTCCCGCTGTTTTTTTTTTTTTTTTTTTTCATGAATATCTGATTCGCTGCTATAATTAGGAGCCTGTGATGCACAGGGTGGCATGTTTACCCACATGAGATGAAGTGACGGATGCCTCGGTCGGAGTGGGGGAACAATAGAGGGTGGTGGGGGGTGGGGGTGGGGGGCGCGCCCTAAAAATAGACCTGGGTAGAAGACCACGTGTGTTTTATGGTCATGAAATTGACAAAGGATTAGATTTAAAGCACGCTAACACCTTTGGAATGAACCCACATACTGTATATGAGCTCTTTAGATAAGATATATAAAACAGGGCGGGTATTTTTGGTTCCTTTTGCCAAGCAACAGACACAGGAGGAAGATAGTGGAAAGAAAAGACTGGAACAAAGAATAAGTGACAGAAAGAAATGGGAAACAACTGAAAAAAAGAACGCATTAAAAGATAATGCGAATGAAAGAACCTAGAGAACTAGACTAACAAGCAAAGAAAAGTTAAAGAGGGATGCTAGTTAGAGAGAGTTAGAGAGAGTTAGACGGAGAGAGAGAGAGAGAGAGAGAGAGAGAGAGAGAGAGAGAGACGGAGAGAGAGAGAGAGAGAGAGAGAGAGAGAGAGAGAGAGAGAGAGAGAGAGAGAGAGACAGATAGAGAGAGAGATGGGTGCTGGGAATGCTACCAGCAAGCAGGGGGCACCAAGAGGATTATGAGAGGCGGGTCCGGCAGGCTCCTGGCCCTACCCTTCAGATCTTCAGGAGCTGGGCTTTGAGACGGCAGGTGAGTAGCTTTTCATCAACACAGAACCCCTTTCCCCAAGCTGGTGCCAAGCAATGTGTATTGGCTCTCAAAGGGGATACCCCTCTGGGTCTGCGACTTATCGATGCCACACAGGGCAACCAACATGTGCTAAACGCGTTGCCGAGTCGAAATATGAACAAACAAGAATGACCTTTGTGAACCGACCGATAAATCCACTTGCGTGGACACACACATGGGCACACACACACGGACACACGCACATCCGCAGAAAGACACGTTTGTGTTACACAAAGACGTTTAAACTGCCTCTTTAGTGTTCCCAGACAGGAAGAATAAGAACCTGGAAGCCTGGAGGGCAAGTGATAAACAGAGGGCGTGGGAGAGCGGCAGAGCGAGAGAGAGATAGAGAGAGCGGGAGAGAGAAAGACAGAGAGGGAGCGAAAGAGTGAAAGGAAGAAATGAGAAACCACCATCCTATGGTTGTCTCCACTTTTATTGTAAAACTATACGCGCGCGCGCGTGCGTGCGTGCGTGCGCGCGTGCGTGCGTGCGTGCGTGCGTGCGTGCGTGCGTGCGTGCGTGCGTGTGTGTGTGTGTGTGTCCTATTTCTCGCCGGAAATGAAACGCGAGTGAGACTGACAAAATAGTTATTTTCCCCCCCCAACCTTGCATTACATTCTGTATAACTCACCCACAGATCCCAACGTGTGGGCTGGGGAGTTTACCCTATGGTCTGTTCCAGCCAGAGTGCGTGGGCACACTGACCAGACAGGAAACAGATCTACACTGCAGCATGTGGCTCCGGAGGGAGAGTGGGCTAGCCGGTGACCGGAGGGTTGCTGGTTCCATCCCCGGAGTGCCGACGAATCCCTGAGCAAGACGCCTCTGCCTGACTGCCTGACTGCTCCTGACCAGCTGGCTGTCGCCCTGCAATGGTTGATGGTTGATTATTTGTGAACGTGTGCATGAATGGTTGAATGTGAGGCAATATTGTAAAGCGCTTTGGGTGGCCACTGGTTAGAAAAGTGCTGAATAAATGCAGTCCATTTAACATTTATACTGCTCCCTCGACCTGGCCTCAAGTGCCCAAGGCAGGGCTGTCTTCCTTCTCTTGGTCTGGCTCTTCAACCTCAGACCAGCACACCCCTCAAATCAGCCGGATCAGGAGCCAAGAAGGGATTCCAGTTTCCCAGTTGAATTCATCCCTGCCCCTTCCACAAAGTCTCACAGGCTCTGGGGGGGGTAGTGCCCCCCCCTGAGAGGAGGACATCACAAAGGCAGAAGATCAGAGTTAGTTTTCATCCCATCGGGGCGGCGGGGCGGTTATTCTGATGAAGGGCAATGTGATGAGGATGAGGAGGATGAGGGCTATAGACCTTGATGAAGAGCAGAGGAGGCCAGGGATACCTCCCCCCCCCCAGAGGAACTAGAGGAGGTTGCCAGAGAAACGGACGGATGGATTGATAGGCGAGAGACAAAGGCACATGGGTAAGTTCTGCTACCAAGAAGTACAAGAATAGGATTCATTGGGCATGGGTTTGCCTTCTAATTAGAATCGTATAGTCAATGCATTTATCAAACAAATATTTAGTTGTTGACCATTTGACAATATGGCGAGCCCCAAACTCATCCTTTTATTTCTCAATTTGTCACACAAAGGTTCCGAACACAGATCTTTCCGCCAAAAAACGCACACCCGTTTAGAAAGGCTTTGATAGACACCAGCTCAGCAATACTTAATGACTGTGATGGAGTACAAATGCACGCCGATAGAGATTTGAGGACTCAAAACATTGCCACTTCTCCCTCACTCTGTCGTTGTCTGACTCTGTGCTACTTTTTTGGCATGGCAACACAGGAACGGAGCGAGAGCGAGAGCTATTCTGAATGCGGGCACCGTTCCCCCTTATTTAGTAGATACAGCTGTTGAGGCCGAGGCCAACAGCTGTTCCCGTCGGTATTACCATAATCCCTGCTGAACTCCCCCCCCCTCATCTCCCCCAACACCCCCATCCATGCCCTCCTTCCTGTTTACCACCCACTGTTTACCACACACACACACACACACACACACACACACACACACACACACACACACACACACACACACACACACACACACACACACACACACACACACACACACACACACACACACACACACAGACAGACAGACAGACAGACAGACAGACAGACAGACAGACAGAGAGACAGACAGACAGACAGACAGACAGACAGACACACACACAGACACACACACAGACGCATACATGCATACACAGACACATAGAAACAGACATACACGCAGACATATACAGACACACACAGACACACAGACAGAGACACATTCCCATTCTCTCCCCGATTCAGTTATTTTACATTTAGATAATCTTCATTTCACCCCTTTTCTTGTTTATTTTGCTCTTCTTTTGCCTCAGCATTATTCACCGCTACTTTCTTCTCCGTTCAACTCGGTGCCTGAACCCGTGGCGTGATAAAAACAAACCCGCCATGCTTTTAATTACAGCGCGTGGTGTACACTAGCCGCACTCTACTCCTTCCCCCCGCGTCCTGAACGAGAGTGAAAGATGAGTCGGGTGTGCGGTGAAACTAGCAAAGAGATGCTAGCAGGGCCTAGCACGGGGACGGAACATTAAACCCGTCTCGTTCGGGCAAATGTATTCCGGAGGGCCCCGCTTTAATTACTTATAAATTGATTATTTATCCTGGTACAATATGATACATGTCTTTCCATGTTCCTGTTAAAGAAAAAGATGGAAAAAAGGGACACAGTCAGTCCTGTATTCCTGTCCTCGGGTTGGAGTGGAGGGGGGTGGTTATCTTAGGTCTTGACAAATGGCGCCATTTGTTATTAAGCCACTAGTTAGCAGATTGGAAATTATGCTAAACTGCGGTCCCCAATCCTACATTTGTATGCTTTGCCAAAGACCAATGTGTGGTATTATGTACAGCAGGGCTATTTTGTTAGCCACACTATTACACGTCCTGACAGAAATGAATTTTATCCTGTAACATAATACTGTTGACCGCAAAATGGCAACCGATAAATGGACATAAAACGGACTTAGTTGCAGAGCTATCTGGATATTTATTCTATTGAAACCGAGGATGATAAAAATGCTCATCTGGATTTAATCTCCAATATAAAGCTAGCAAAGAAAGAAAAGCGTATTACTGTACAGCGTATACATGACATCATTTGTCGGCCACTATTAACAAACCGGTACTACCCCAGAACAAGCCTGCTCGGCAACAGTCTGGCCAATCAGAAAAATACAAGCAGATCAAGGGAGAGAGGTATGGGACAAAGGTTTAGCAATTAGCAAGCATTTGCTAGCCGGTGCTAAGCCCTGAGCGTTAACATGGCTAATGGAGTTTTGTGCTTTTTGGCCGCAACGCTCCATTTCTCGCCACCTGACGCGAGACAATGCTAACAAAGGCTTTGATTGGCCTGTGAGCTCATTCACTACCTCACTCTCTCATGCTTTTAATCTACCTCCCCGGCTCTAAATCTTCATCAAAAAATAATGCTTCCTGGACTTCCTCATTCAGACGAATTGGGGTTGATTGTGTGGTTCTGTCCACTATAAAAACTATAAATCACTTTTGAGGTACTTTGTACTGCCACTGGCCAGTTGTAACATATCCTCAAACCAAATTTGTGAAAGACATTTCCAAACGTGAAATCTGAAGACAAACTTTTAATCAATTCACTCAAGCCATGGATATCACCTTGGATTATGTTAACCATAAAATCCTTAATGTACTTTCCTCATGTTAAATGCTACATTACAGACGAAATGGACCATATGATGAAGGGCCATTAAGGTGAACCATATTATCCGTCATTACGATAACTTCTCTCGGTTTTATGTGCAGTAAAAGAGTCATTGGGAACACAATTGTAAAAGCCTCCCTCCTGCACTGAGCCTGGCTGCAACACACCATGGCAGTTAACGTAGCACGGCAAGAGCACAGCAGGGACAATGAAAAGGAACCAGCGCCTTTAACAGTGTCCGAGGTATATATTGGCCCATCCTTTGGGCTACAGAGCCCAAAGTCGACCCAAAACGCCCACCGCTGACCTTAGCCGTTCTTGCAAAAACTGCCTTTTCAAGACCTTCTCGTGTTTCTTTGTAAATCCTGCCTCCCCATGGGATGTTCCCGGTATTTCTTTAAACAGTCCTTCTTTTGTTGTTTAGTCGGAGGCCACTCAGCTGTACAATGAGGTCACCATGTTAGCTCATCCAGACCCACAACACAAACCCATCCGAACCGGGAGGTGCGTTCACCGTTGGTTGAGGGGACGGGGGGGGGGGGGGGTCGGGTACTCTTTAAGTCATACCGACGCACACTCCGATTCCACTCTCAGTCAGTCACGGGGAAACAAAGAGCAGCGCTCCAGGAAAGCGCTCGTAAAAGTAAAAGGTTTTTGAAAAACCTCCCAGTGCCCGGAAACTAAATAAAAACGTTTGAAGTTGGGGAAGTTACACAAAATTAAATCAAGCTCTCTCTCTCTCTCTCCCCCTCCCCCTCTTCCCCTCCCCGCCTCTCCCTCATCAGTGAACGTCTACTGAAGGCAAGGCTGTAACTACATAAAAGGAACTTCAGCAAGCACATTTTTACCGGCTCACTCTTTTTTTCTTCTTCTCCTCTCTTCCAAATCCCGACCTAAACCGTCCGTCGTCATGCCAACCCTACGCGCTCCGTGAAGGGGCGTGGAAGAATTGTTAAAAACCTCACCGGTTAAACCCCCGCAAACAGAGAGAGCTAATCGGTTGAGCGTGCTAGGCTAGTTAGCGGGGCCGAGCGAGCGGCACAGAGGGCCAAGGTCGGTTACGGTTTCAAACGCATCTGCAAGTTCGCCGGGTAGCGACAGACTCAGATTGTCCGCAGCAGATGTCTTTTGGCACGCGGTTGGGCACGTACACAAACCGCATGGTGTCGTGACATTACAACAACACGCCCAAATCCTGCGAGCGAGGAGGTGAACACCAGCTGCTCTCGCTCTCTCCCCCCTGCGCGCTCCCAGAGACCCTCTCCTCCCTGTCCTCCTCTTCATCTTCCTCCCTCTTCCCCGTCCCTCTCCGACTATCCCCCCCCTACCTTCCCGCCATCGACACCTTACTGTACTGTCCATCTCTCTCTCTCTCTCTCTCTCTCTCTCTCTCTCTCTCTCTCTCTCTCTCTCTCTCTCTCTCTCTCTCTCTCTCTCTCTCTCTCTCTCTCTCTCTCTCTCTCTCTCTCTCTCTCTCTCTCTCTTTCCATCTCTCTCTCTAGAATTAACCAAATGTCAGCGGTGCAGATGGTGGAGTTTGTTTGCTACTTTTCTTTTAGCCGGAGGGTCCGGAAACGACCTGTCCCCTGATGTACGGCTCATCCATAAACATGGCGGGGGTGGGGGTTTGGGGGGGGGGGGGGGGGGGGGGGCGGGGGGGTTGATTGTGACAGTGGCGACAGCGGGGATTATGTGTCCATGTGTGTGTGTGTCTGTCTGCGTGTGTGTATGTGTGTGGGGGTAAGGAGGAGGGGGTCACAGTTCGCTGGATAAGAAGTGGAGGACTAAGGCAAAGCTACTGTAAGGCGGCCACTCTCTCACACACACACACACACACACACACACATGCAATCTCGTGTACACGCCCAAGGGGTAATGCATTAACTGTACACTGTTTTGCCAACCGGGCAAATCCTTCATTTCACGCTCATTGTCAGCCACGGGTCAAGCTAAATTACAACTTTTGATAATTTGAACATTCAGGATTATACCTGGAATGTAAATGATTAAATTACAAATACAACGTTTAGTCATTTAGGAGACGGCATTGAGTCCAGACCTACTTCCACTGTATTGGGCTGCAGACACTAGGGTCAGAACCGGACACCTACCACACAAACCAATCGACTGTATTGTCTCCCACAAGACTCCATCCCCAATACTGCTCCCCCAAACTCTCCTCTCATCTGCGCATGCCTCTAAAACTGTCTCTCCTTCTCTCTGTTGGCTGGATGAGAAACGGTCTCTCTTGTTCTCTGTTGACTGGATGAGAAACGGTCTCTCTTTTTCTCTGTTGACTGGATGAGAAACGGTCTCTCTTTTTCTCTGTTGACTGGTTGAGAAACTGTCTCTCTTTCTCTCTGTTGGCTGAATGAGAGACGGTCTCTCTTTCTCTCTGTTGGCTGGAGGAGAAACGGTCTCTCTTTCTCTCTCTCTCTCTCTCCCCTTGTGGGTCTTTAGCCCTGATCAAGAGGTCCCAAGGAGGAGAGACTTTTATCTCTGAAGAGATTACAGAGGAGGCAGAGAGATTAGCGTCCAAAATACCTCCTGGAACTGGACTGACAACATCGGCTGGCACACAAACTTTCCCCTTCTAACATGTGTGTCCCTCTCTGTGTGTGTGTGTGTGTGTGTGTGTGTGTGTGTGTGTGTGTGTGTGTGTGTGTGTGTGTGTGTGTGTGTGTGTGTGTGTGTGTGTGTGTGTGTGTGTGTATGAAGAGACACTGTGGGGTCACATTCCTCTCAGAACACTACAGACAGTGTAGTGGGGCCGGGCCGGGGCCCAAATACTGTATGATGTCAACATTTAGGAGAGAGAGAGAGCGAGAGAGAAAGTGAGAGCGAGAGCGAGAGAGAGAGAGCGAGAGAGAAAGCGAGAGCGAGAGCGAGAGAGAGCGAGAGCGAGAGAGAGCGAGAGCGAGAGCGAGAGCGAGCGAGCGAGCGAGAGAGAGAGATGCAGAGACGATGACATCATCATGTGGAAGCTTGTCTCGGAGCACACTAAAATGAGAGGCTGTCTATAAATCCGACAGTGGGCTGGACGAAGCCACCCGCTCTGTGATTCAGCACTTAACAGAGTGAACCCACAGCATCTCACTGCCTACGCCAACCTCCAGCACCAGCCCCCCCACCAACCCTTAAGCATCCCCCCCACCACCCCTCCACCACCAGCCACCCACCACCCCCCCTCCTCCACCACCGACCCCCCGCCCGCAGCCGACAGCGTCTGGTGGTGGACTTGTATTCCAGTGGCATCTTTCACAACCATTCCATGCCTCCCTGCTGTGCATAATAACAATAATAATAGACACACACCCACACACACACACACACACCCACACACGCACGCACACACACACACATAATAACATATTCATGCACCCTCCGTAAACTCTGTCCTCTGCTGACTGAGCTGTATTGCTTACTTGATTATACACATTTCCATGATTATTGTTGTGTTCGAAAAAAAGACCTGTGTGTGTGGGGGTCGGGGGGGGGGGGGCTGGGGACACGCAAACTATCGAAAGATGGCAATACGACGACGCCCCAGTCCTCCGTAGCCCGTCCCAGCGGGCGGGAGGCAAGCTTCTTAAAGAAGTATAGGCTACATTTGAATTCCCCTTCTTCATACCATGAATTGTTGTCCCTGGCAACAGTTTCCCCCCCAGCCCGGGAAGGAGAGAGCGTGCATTGACAGAGAGAGACAGAGACAGAGACAGAGACAGAGAGAGAGAGAGAGAGAGAGAGAGAGAGAGAGAGAGAGAGAGAGAGAGAGAGTTGGATATAGGTGCAAAGCCATTAAGACCGATGATAGAGGGCCATCCTCCAATAAACCAACCAACCTCTCCTTCTCCTCCCCTCACCCCCCCTGATTCTCCTCGCCCAATGGCGGAGAGGGAGGCCTCCATGTTGGATCCACCAGACACCTGATTGCAGTGACTGGATGTGCTGGGTTCTAGAGCCGGGGGGCATGCACCTGCCCTCCTCTCCCCTGGTTAATCACGTCCCACCAAAGCCTCGCCTGATTGGTCCAGAGAAAGCTGCTCCGAGGGAAGGGGTGCTCAGAGAAA
>NC_079428.1:7368590-7376090 GCF_026213295.1 Gadus chalcogrammus | reverse complement strand
GGTTCTTCATTTTTTCCACAGTGGGAAATCTTTGCGGTGTGTATGATTCATGTTATTTTGTGGAATTAGGTGACGGTTAAGGTGAAGGACATGGTACGGAGTGGGCGGTTTAAAGTTGAGCCTAGGTGGATATTCAAAGGGTCTAGTGTGGGGGACGAGGACATCATCTGTAAATAAGGTCTATTTACAGATAAGGGTTAGAGGTAGAGGAGAACACATAGGGGGTGTAGACGAGAGTCGCGCTACGGTTGACCTCAGGAATCGATACAGTACGCCGAGCGTTGTGTGTGACGCAGCAGAGATTAAACAGGGATCCCCAGGGATGGACAGGGTCTCTACCAGCGGTTAAGAAGACACGACCGACTCGCTCCTTTATTCCTAGCACTGCACACACTCACCTCCTCCTGCCCTATCAAACCCCCGTCTTTAGTTTACACTTCTTTCCCCTCCATCGATCCTCGTTCTCACTCGCGGAATAAGTGGATCAAAATGTGAGTGCCGGGCGTCGACCACACTCCGGTAAACAAACGCGGACTGGACTGTAACAAATTCACAAACAAGTGGATGGGGTGCGGAGAGCAGACTGGTTTCTTGCGGTGTGTATGAGTTTATGTCCATGAAGTTGGGGTGGCCAGCCATGTATTATCTCTCTCTCCATAGCTCTCCGTCTCCCTCTCCCTCTCCCTCTCTCCGGATTGCCTTCCTGTATTCATGGACTGGGCCTTCATGACTATGGAGATTGGTAATGATAGGGCACGACTGGCTCGAGGAGCACACACACACACGCACGCACACAAACACAAACACACAAACATGTCAATGTCTCGTCAGCCGCCCCAGTGCTATTTTGGGAAGAAAAATAAAATCTCCACGGCCCCTTACAGTATGAGAGCCTTTACCCCTCCTCCCACCACCACCCCTCCTCATCCTCCACCCACGGCAGACCCATCTCACACGTTTGGCACCCATTTATCAGTGGAGCCGTTACCGGGCCAACCAGCACAAGGGCACAGGGAACCAGGAAGTCGGTGGTTTGACAACCCTGCAATCAGCTAATGACTCTGCTGTCTTCAACACACACACCCACACAAACACACACAATGTTTGTCAACATTATTTACAGGATCATTATTATCCCCCCGGTTCCCATGGAAACACGGCAAAGAGATAGCTGACGTGATTGGTCGAAGGCAAATACATTACATAAGTGAATCCATAAATAATATGCAGGAAGTTATTCTGTTAGTAGATACAGTGTAGAGGCAAGGTTGTTGATCCCATCCCTTTTCCCAATGACGATGGAGACTAATTTGCCTTTCCACATTTTTCTGACCAGTACTTCATTTAATAATGATGAGAAATTAATATTTTAAAAGACAAATTTGCTTATTGAGCCTCAATTGAAACTGGTTTACACATTCAGAGCTGGCAATGCAGTCGCACTGCTTACAAAGCCTCGAGACTTTCTTTTTAGTGTGAAGAACAACCCGAGTAATGCTGTTGACTTATTAAACATATTATTTGTGCAGTACTTTCCCAAGATAGTGCATCGCCTTCAGTTCACATTTGTTTGCTTAAGTGACGTAAAGACACCCAGCACTATAATTCAGAACCCAACCCAGATTTTTTTAATTAACCACGATGGTTAGTGACAGAGAAGATGTCATTTTGGTCGCCGTAACAACGCACAGGTGAGGGCAGTTGAGGTTTCCAAGCGCTCTGCGACAGACCTGTAATCACCATGGCCACGGACAGAATAACAACATCAAAAATAAATACAGTGCCAACACCGGGAACAGAAATCACATGAGAATGAATGAGAGGAGAACACAATTGTTGATACGCAAAGGAATGAAACTTGATACGGAGAGAAGAAACAACGAGACCAAACACAAAGAAGGCAGAAATGGAAGGAATAGAATTTGTTAGGGAAGAAAAAATGGAAGGAATGAGAGTTGAAGTTAAACGTGAAAAAATAGAGACAGAGCAAAGAGGCTTGAGGGGAACAATAACCTTGTCTCCGCTCTCTTTTTCTAAACTTTTCCGTCCCACTCCCTGTTTGTCGTCTTCTCACAAACTTAGACCAGCTTCTCTCTCTCTCTCTCCCCATCCTCTCTTATGGTCCAGATAGGTCCTTGTAAAAGTCGGTCAAGTCGGGTTTACGATGAAAGTCACAGAAACCAGATCAACAAACATCAACAAATGCACATCACTAAGAACCAAAATCTGGCCACTGTCACTTACAGTGCACACTAAATAAAGAAGGCTAGTGTCTCCCTCCCTCTCTCTCTGCCTCCCTCCTCTCCCCCTCGCTCCCTTTTCTGCTGTGTTTCTACCTTTACCTCTCTCCCCCCTACCTCACTCTTCCATCCCCGCTGTCCCTCTGTCCCTCTCCTCTCTCTCCATCCTTCCCTCCATTGTTCCCCCTCACTCTTGATCCCCAACACCAACACCCCCCCCCCCCTCTCATTCTCACACTCCCACCCCTCTTCCTCCACCCCCCTCAGCCCTCTCCCCCCTCCCTCTCTCCCCCAATCCCTCCGCCTCTCACTCTACATTCCTCTCCACGTCCATCCATCCCGCCTCACCCCCCCTCCAACTCCCCCCCCCCCCCCCCTAACTCTCCATCCTTCCCCCCCACCCCCCCCTCTATCTCTCCATCCCCCCCCCCCCCCCCCCCTCTATCTCTCCATCCCTCCCCCCCCCCCCCCCCCCTCTAACTCTCCATCCTTCCCCCTCCCTCTAAATCTCCATCCCTTCCATCCCTCCCCCTCCCTCCCACCCCCTCCCTCCCCCTCTCCACAGACAGGAACAGCCCCCCCCCCCCCCTTGGTAGGCTGATGGCGGTGGTGACTCTTAAGGCGGCTGGTTATGTTTTTGTTTTTTGAACAGAGAACGAATCAGAGACGGCAGCCGGCGTCTCAGCGGCGTGCGGCAGCAGCCGCCGCGCCGTGGCGATGATTACACGCCGGCGGTGCGTCAGAGCCCAGACAAACTAATCACGGCCGTATTTATAGAGGTAGTGCGGAGAGGGGGGGGCCGGGGGTCACGCCAGCGGACGGTCAGGACCGGCGTCTGGATGCAAGGGGAGGAATGAAGAGCGACAAAGTAAGAATAAAATAAATAACTATTTATGCTTATATCACGGCGGATAGCAAACTCCTATTGGTTAACTTTTATGTATTTCTTTTGTGACAAAAGAAACAATAAAAAGAGAATATAAATAATGGGGCTCTTTTGTGAAAAAGACCGGTTTAAAATTTGCCCCCTTCATCATCCAAAGCTCAACTGAGGTATTTTTATTAACATCTAAATATTGTAGTTTTGTATCGTGGTCTAAATAAAAATGTATTATAAATTCCTGGTAAAATTCAACACCTCCCAACCCCTACCCACAACACCCGCCTACACGCGCAAGCGTTCACGTGCACCCGCACACGCACATACACACACAGACACGCACACGCACACAAACACGCACACACACGCACGTATACGCACGCACACACACTCACACACAATTCCAAAATGGTCACCCCTGGTGCTCATGGTGCATCTGTCGGGGACACCCATCATCTGGTCCCCTGGACCTCCAGACATACACTCTCTCTCCCTTGTGACAGGCCAACAGAACGGGTGAGGGGCTTTGACAAAGTGCGCCATTACTCCCAGCCACGGAGCGGTGAGAGGGAGGAAACACAACGAGGAGGACGCGGGACGGACGGACAAAGAAACAGCCTCCATCACTGAGGAAGGAGGCTGGAAGGAGGTGGTGGAAGTACTGCGAGATGAGAAGAGTTGTTCCCTGGAAGACAGTGGGGGAAATATAATAATTATTCCTTTTATCCCTCACCCCCCTCCCCATTCCACATCAAAGCGTGATACTAACAAGAAGAAGCTAGGAGAGCGAACAGGGTACGTCGATCTCTTGGGGGCGGGGGGGGAGGAGTTGCCCCCCCCCCCCCCCCCCCCCCCCAAGAGATCAACAAACACAGACTCAGACACAGATGAAGGGGGTGAAGACTCCTGAGGAATAGAAAACGCGTACAGGCAGCTGACAAGACACATGCTGAGATATGAGATATTAAAAGATAAAGAGACAAAGATGGTAGGGGATGGAGATAGAGGAATACAGTGTGGGGGGGGTGGGGGATCGGCGGGAGAGAGAGGGGGGGGGGTAGAGGGTGCAAGAAGGGAGGAAATCAAGGTGTGTTGGATGAGGAATAGATGACTGCTGCTGTAATTACAATGGCCAATTTTTTTCAGTCGTTCATCTTTTTCCCTCCATTTGGCCATGCGGCAGGAGAGTCGCATGCATAATTTATCAAAACGTGGAAGGGCGTAGGCGCGTGGCCATCACTCCCCCCCCCACCCCAGCCCCCCCCGTGCGCGCTTGCGCCGGACAGGGGTGAAGATGGAGGAAAAACAAAGAGATGAAGCAACGAGAGCAGAGGAGAGAATACCACAACAGAGCCACCTAGCTAGCCTGACTATAAACTGCACCACAACATAACCCCCAAACACTAAAGGTCAGGTCATTTCACGATATGGACTGGGGGAATATCCCCACACGCCATCATTTAAGTCGTGCTAATTGAGTCTGAACAATAAGATGCAGAGTGTCTGACGAGGCTACGACAAGCAACCGTGAGCGAGATGCCCTAAACTCCCAGCTGCTTCATCATGTCTACCTTCTCTGTGAGCTGCGCTGGATTAAAGTATCCGCTAAATGCCAAAACACAAGATAGAAAGCCAATGAATTCATGTCCCCCTCAGGCACCACAGCGTCACTGTAAGTCCATCTAAAACATTTAAAGTGAGAGAGAAAGCAAACGACACGGCCTCTGAAGTGTCAAAACCAGAAAACAAATCGATAGCCGTCACCTCCTCTGCTCTTCCTCTCTCTCTTTCCTCAAACACAAATAGACACACTACGCTAAACACTAATACACACACTAAACACTAATACATACACTAAACACTGATGCACACACTACACTAAACACTAATACACAAACTTAACCCTGATACACACACTAAACACTAATACACACACTACACTAAACAGTAATACACACACTAAACACTAATACACACACTACACTAAACACTAATACACACACTACACACTAATATACACACTACACTAAACACTAATACACACTACACTGAACACTAATATACACACTACACTAAACACTAATAAAGACACTATACTAAACACTAATACACACACTACACTAAACACTAACACATATACTACACTAAAGACTAATGTACACACTTCACAAAAGACAAAAACACACGACACTACACTAAACACTAATACTCACACTACACCAAAGACTAATACACACACTACACTAAACACTATTACACACACTTCACTAAAAACGAATACACACACTCCACTAAACACTAACACACATACTACACTAATTACTAATACACAGACTTCACTAAACACTAATACACACACTCCACTAAACACTAACACACATACTACACCAAAAACAAATACACACACTCCAATAAATACTAACACACACACTACACTAAAGACTTATACACACACTCCACTAAACACTAACACACACACACACTCCTCCCGTCGGCGGGCTGCCTTGAGTCCAAGCCCAATCAGCTCAGCACATTCCGCTGTTTATTGTCCTCTAAAACCAAATCAATGTTTTTCCCTGTATGGCTCTAAGTGTAGCATATTGCAACACAAAAGGCATTGCAAATCAATTCTACAACGAGCAAAACCCAGTCATGAATTATAGATTAGATCGTCTGATGAATTGAGCGGTTCTCGGCCTGTCCTTCTTCATCTCAATGATGCAAAAAAGGAGTGAGGGGGAATCTCATGAAAACCGACCACAGCAGGATAAGAATGGTGCCCCCCAAACCCCCCACCCCCCAGCTGGGAGGACATGTATTAACAGGACACCGGCAAAGCCATTATGAGGCCCTTGGTTCACCCACAAGGTCCATTCATACGCTGCCATCTTCACTTTGTAAGGCCACACATATAGACACACACAAACACACACACAGACACACACAGAGATACACACATACACCCACACACAGACACACACACACTCTCTCTCTGATTAAATCATATGATTGCATTAGGGGGCCAGGTTGGCCTCTGACCCCTGGCTGTTTCTGAGCTGTCCACTCTCTGTGGCAGAGAGAGAGAGAGAGAGAGAGAGAGAGAGAGAGAGAGAGAGAGAGAGAGAGAGAGAGAGAGAGAGAGAGAGAGAATAGGGTGACACACCAATGAGGGCCAATATAGGGGGTCAGCTGCTCTACAACCCACCAATCAGATTACTGCGGGTGACCTTACCGCCGCTCATGTCTGCTCGGATTACAGATTGAGCAAACAGGAAGCTCTCACCCACTAGCTCTCTGTCATGGAGAGCATCTGCTATTTACACAATCCAATACGGATGACAATGAATTAAAAATATCACAAAGGGACAGAAATATCGAGGTGCCTCTCACATTTGTTAATGTCACACACACACACACACACACACACACACACACACAGTTCTGTAATTCATTCATCCTCCACTGCCACTAATGTAGTCGTCGTCCCCCCCCCTCCCTACAACCCAATCCCTCCCCTCACCACAACCTTTCATGTGGGGCTAATTAAGAAAATGGTGTAGCCCTTAATTAATTACTAGCCCGCACTAAAGGCTCGCGTTGCTCGTTTGGACCAAATTAACGGCGCCCTCGTTATTGTTTCTGTCTGAGGAGGTGTGTGCACGTGGTGTGAGAGAGAGAGAGAGAGAGAGAGAGAGAGAGAGAGAGAGAGAGAGAGAGGAGAAGAAAGGGGAAAGAGAGTGGGAGAGAGAGAGAGAGAGAGAGAGAGAGAGAGGAGAAGAAAGGGGAAAGAGAGTGGGAGAGAGAGAGCAACACAAGGGGAGATATAGGGATGCGTCAGTTTTTATCCTCTGATATCGTACACCTAACCCAGGTTTTCGGTTAGGTGTGACTTGAAGATTGGTAAAGGTTCGACACAAATTGTTTATTCAGAGAAACAAGGTAAACAGACGAGCACTTGAAGATCTCAGTCTACAAAGCTATGGGCAGAATGGTAAATAAGCCACGCCCTGAGAGTCTTTATCTCAGAACCATGACACATAATACGGTGTTTTCTTGACCAGCCTATGTATAGATACTACACAGAACTGGTGTTAGCAGTACGGATATGTCGTCCAATGAGGGGATAATGTAGCTTTAATATTATATGGTCAGATAAAATGTATAATTAATTAGTCGAGAGAGAGAGAGAGAGCATGACAGCAAGAGAGAGAGAGAGATGGCATGGGGTAACTTGGGCTGAGGGATTGCTACAGTAAGCGATTGAGGAGCAGACTGGGTCTTAATGGCCCGACAGCATTGGCTGCTACTAATATTTATGGACCACCGGTCTCCAGCCAATGGCTTGGTTCATCCTCTCCATTTGTTGGTCCATGCATCGAA
>NC_079428.1:7318590-7363590 GCF_026213295.1 Gadus chalcogrammus | reverse complement strand
TAGCCTTTGCGTTGCTGGCGTGCACATGCACACGCACACATACACATACACAAGAAGGCACAGTATCTATTTAAGCCCCGCGCTGTGACAAATGGCATCAGCCCCAATGCGAGCAATAGACATAATTCCCGTAAAATACACAACAACTCAGCCTGTGATATCTGAGAGGTTGTTGCTTACGGCTGTGTCAGGTAAGAAAAAAAGTGAGAAGTAAACAAAGATTTGACTTTCATCGCTTCAATAGCTTGTCTGTGACGAATGCCATTGGTTCCGGTCTACCAGAATACATAATTTCCCTAACATACATAACTGCTAAACACTTGATATCTGATAGCATGTTGCTTAGCAGGTATTAAAGAAGGTATAGTAGTAACTAGCATACACAGGAAGTGTGTCAATTAGTCACAGCACTCTTTATCATCACAAATACATCAGTAAGACGGACGGACGGGCTAATGGAGGTTACAGACTGTAGCGAAATTACCCGATGGCTCAGACAGCGGTGGAACGGATCCAGTTATAGCCCTAGCCATCAGTTATAGCGTTAGGCATCAGAGGCCTCCCACTGAAATCCAGGAAGGACAGCACTAGCTGGCACCAATCAACAAACCCAAGCTGTGTAGACGTCTCGAAGTTCTGGATAACTGGACCACTGCCACAGCCATCAAGGATTCCCCTGCTGGAGAATGTGACTGTTTTTGTCTTCTAGCTAGCTACTGCTTGTCCATAGATTATACAGAATCGATGCAGCTCACGACGACAGGGATTCAGTTCATGCACAATATATAATTTTTTGTTCAATGGCATCTCCAAACGTTTTATATCCCAGTGGGTCACAATTAATAATTATGGAAAGCTACAGACAGACAGACATACATGAGCTAGCCAGTCCAATATAAGAAAGGCTTTTAAGCAGTTCCTAGGGACTTAGCAAAGGGGTCCATCAACTAACCATGTCATTCTGCCTGGTTAGTTCATACCATGCTAGACATGGGTGTTAGCTCATACCATGCGAGCCATGGGTGTTAGCTCATACCATGCTAGCCATGGGTGATAGCGACCACTGGGTCAAACAAAGCCAACTGTGGCTGGCGACAATCTGAACAGTGGGGACCTGGTGTGCATTTTCGCTTCTCTTTCTAGGCCTGCTAAGGACAACATTTCTATGGCTTATCTGCAGCGTGCTCTTATCTGACTACTGCAGACTGCCGGAGCCAGTGTGTGGGTGTGGGTGCACGGCGCACACGTGCGTGCACCCGTGTCTATGCGGGCTCGTGTGCATGGTGATGAAAAGCTCAACAAATGCACAGTGCTCGAGTACGAAAGAGGGAGTGGGCGAGGGGTGGGCTGAAGGGAAGGACAGACGACACAGACAGACAAACGGGTGACAGGCAGAGAGGGCGGCGGAAGGCGGCGGGTGAAGGAAACGGGGGACATGTCATACAGAAGGAGTGAAAGGAGTTCGATTTCATGGCAGCCTGAATGGCGCGTTCCATCTGGGCTATAAAAGCACAGAGAAGGTGACATCCACGGTGATGGCTTGGCGTCGATGGCTCCCAACTGAATCACCGACAAATGAGGGACATGATGATAATTCACCGTAATAATTCAGTGTATTAGCGTTACTGCCGTTTACCGCGCCTCTCCCCGATGACATATCGAGGTCCCTGGCTCAGGAAACATGTGCCTCAGCCTGGTACAGCTCTACAAAATGCAAGAAGGTCTAGCGGTTAAGGTGTCTGACTCCCAGCCAAAAGGTTCTTGGTTCGAACCCCAATGCCCACAGCCCGCCCGGTGCCATCCTTGAGCAATATGTTTAATTAATGGTTGAAACAATTAATTATTAAAATAATCCCCCAATCAAGGCCAGAAACTCACACACACACACACACACACACACACACACACACACACACACACACACACACACACACACACACACACACACACACACACACACACACACACACACACACACACACACAGTGTGCATTCGTTGTGGATATGCTATCTGGGAATCAGCCATGGAAATGTTAGTGAAATGTAATGAGGTTGAGTTGGAGGAAATCACACAAAGGCAAGGCACACACCAGTGGTGACCTTGAGTTGAGATAGAGCACCAACAAGGACCTATGATTCTCCAGCAAATATTGGCTTAAATTTGCACATTGGTAAGTTTATTATTGCACAGAGCTGACGACGGAGGGTGATTCAGAGTGACAACAAGGACAGCAATTCTTTGTGTGCAAAAGTGACGTCCCTGTGTGAATTACTAGATTTACAAGACTTCTTGGATTGAACGCTGAATCAAAAATGAATCATAGGGAGAGCTAGCTGAATCAAATGAATTATAAATAAATAACTATATTATTAATAGACGCCTGAATAAATTTCTAGATTGTGTTCGACGCCGGTCTCAGCAGATGACATACCGTCTCTCCAAACACACAAAAAAACACACACACACAAACACTGTCTCACACACAGACACAAAGCATATTAGAATTGTCTTTTACCACCAACAAAGGTCTGCGGATATTTTTTTGCAAGCTAGTTGTTTGAACGGCGGCAAAGACAGCAGACCGACACCAACTGGAGATAAAGCAGATCACTTTGATGCACAAGAGAGCTTTTAAAACATAAAAAATTGCTCTCCCGAGCCACACTACATTATTTGATTCTGTTTCATCAAATATGTGCTCAGTCCACAAGATTTGGGGAAATGAAGGGACTTTGTTCAAACATTGTTAACCCAGGGGAAGAAGGTCATTATTAGCAGAAAACATCTTCTGCATGTCACCGCCCCGATATGAAGGCCCGTCCTCATAGGTTTTTCTTGGTCTTTTTTAAACTCTCTAATCGTTTCCAAACTCAGTTTTAGCACCGTGACCTGGGGGATTGTCCTCATTCTCTGGTTGAGCGAAGCATTTAGCTTTTTATCACCACAGTAGATATTTCATGATGGAAAATTGAAAAAAAGTGCTTCCCGCCTCCACCCACTGCCCCCCCAGCCCCCCCCTCGTGTAACCAAGGGGAAGGTTTTCCCCGCCTTCAGGGCTCCCTCCTCCCCCTTCTCCTCCTCTGCAAATTAATTACCGTGTGTTAATTAGAGCTGGCACACCTGCACGCACCCCAACCCGACCTACACCATCGCCCCCCCCCGCCCCCCCCCCTCCCCCACCCAGCCCGCAGTGAGGGCTTCATCAACCTCAGGTGACAGTCATTAGCTTCATCATTAAGCGCTCGCAGCGGAGGCTAACGGCAACCAGTTTGCGCCAAGCATGTCGGAAACGACATGGAAGAAGGAGAAAGAGGTAAAGGTAAAAATGTGCGTGTGTGTGTGATTCATTGTTATTCTACACAGGGTTGTACTTGAACATGGGCAAGGGCTCCTGCTAGCTAATGCTGATTAGCAGTCCGTCCGTATGGTGACGGACACGGCGCGGGGATAAATCATGTGCGCTCGTGAAGGCCCACGTCCCGTAGCCGCTTCCGTCGACTCCTGCTGCTTTTCCCTTTTCAATCTCTTGCTCATGACACCTGTCAGGGGTTCGACGTGACGCCTTCCGATGCGTCTCCTTTGTATTGCGAACAACACGGCATATTTACCCCCTCGCAGAAAAAGGGGCCCTCCGTGGGTATAAGCTAATTTCTATTAGCATATTCATGCTACGAGTAGGACATCAGACAGGGCCAGGTAGTTTGCACGGGCCTATTCTGGTTAGGTTATTTATGTAAGATTCTCTCTCTCTCTCTCTCTCTCCCCCTCCCCCTCTCCCTCTCCCTCTCCCTCTCTCTCTCTCTCTCTCTCTCTCTCTCTCTCTCTCTCTCTCTCTCTCTCTCTCTCTCTCTCTCTCTCTCAATTTCTCCCATTGTCACAGTTGACTGGTGCCGTATTCCATTCCCTCCCTCCCTTCAGGCTAACACAACGAACAGCTAAACAATTCCTGCATTTTCATGCATGAAAGGAAAAAAACAAAAAAGGAAAACAGTGTCGTTTCTCTACTGGCCACAGTGTTCTGCAGACTGAGTAACACAGGCACTTCCCGACACCAGCTCCACCACGTGCGTGTCGCTATATGTCTGTGGGCTTCTTCTGTTTTCTCCTTGTTTCTATGGTGATTGCCGGTATAATAAAGCATTGTTTGCGACGCGGCGCGCTGTTGGTGGTGGTGCTGGGATCCATGCTGGATGGGTGTTCTTTATTTAATTTGGTCTCCCAGTGAAAGGGAATGGTGATTGTGGTGTTCCTGGCAGAGTGGATAATCAGAAGGAGGGAAGGATGGTGTGCCCGGCAGACATGAAAGAACAAAAAAAGCGATATCCAGGAAGAGGAAAAAAGTCAATGTCACCAGCAGATTCTCTCTCGGCCTGTGAGATAATTTTTCTTCATGCAATTAACATCCAATTTCATTCTTTGATCTACATTTTAGCATCTAGTATTCCAATGGGGAAAAATCCCAGTTTCAACCACGTGACAAACCCGAAATAGGCAAGTCGGGATCACTCTCATGGATGTTCTAACCCTTTATCGCAGCTCTGGCGAGTTCGATCACAGACTAGCTCCACCCGAGACCCTTCGCTGGGTCAGTGTGTCATTGACGGGTGAACATGTATTGTCCGATTATTAATATTATTAAAAGGGTACGATCTGGCCCGGCCCTCACAATAAGCTTTTGTTAGAGGTCTGCTGGTCAAAGGAGCCCTTTGGGTTGGGGTTAAATGGGGGCCTTGTTATTCAGTGGAAAACAATGATAGCCAACAGTGGTCCATGGTAGCAGCCCCCTCCGTCTCCCCACACCATATCTGATTGACCCAAAGACCAGTGTGGGACCAGGAGTCTGGTCATCTCAAGCACAAAGATAGGGTTGGTACTTTGGTAAAAGTGTGTTTCTTTATGGGTTAGGGTTAGGGGTGGAAAACAGACTTTAGTTCAGTAACGCGATTGACTTTTCTAGATATATACTATATTTGAACATAACAGGGTTGTTTTAGTCAAACTCGAAAAATAAGTGTTGTGCATAAGCAAAGGCTGTCTAAGTAGTACCAACGTCTGCCTCTTTCCTTGGTTTTTGCCTGTTGATTTACCATTGTATAATTTGACTGAAGCTCATTAATTGAGGACGGGTAGATGGGAGCGGTACTCAGCCATTGTTGCATATAACATGCCACAAAAAATCTGAAAGCACAATGGAATGGGTGCTCCAACAGAAATAACCGTAGGGTATTTTCTCATCAGATTTTTGCCAACTCACTCAACACAGAGGCTTAGGGAGGCTCAGCTGAAACGCCACATAACCTCTCTGTCGTTGTTGTTGCTGTTGTGGTGGTTGGTTGTCCAAGCACAGAGCGTGTCTTTGTGTGGAAGAAGATGGTGGCACAGACTTGGGTGATTGATATACAGTATTTATTCCAGGCTTTCAGAGCCCCCCTCACCCTCGATCGCCCGGGGTCAGACTCCCTGAAGACGTCGACAGAATACCTTATCCAAACCCCCCCTGCAAAGCCGTTTCACATTTAACTTTTTCACTTTCACTCCAAAGCTGTTTCCCTTTCATTTCGGTTTCAGAGGCACCATCAGTGACAATCTGACCCTTCCGCACCGGGGGGGCCAACAAAGGGGTGCAAGGGCAGTATTGGGGGACCTCTGGGGCCGGCACATAGAGCCTATGACAACAGCTGGTGCTCCCTGCAAAAAGTTGACTGTGATAACCGGTGGATGGGGGAATGGGAGAATGATGAAAAGGGTTCCCTACTATATATATATACATAACTGTACAACACATGAGCGTGGGACCTGGGACACATATAGATCTGGGTCAAAGCATCAACAACTCCCTCTGACTAGAGCTCTCCCCCTGCTGAACCGTTAGTTTGGAACCACTGCTGTCTGGAAAAAGGCCTTTCTGATCAAGACGGTGACTCTTAATGGCATCCAACAACCAATGATAATCAATGAACCATGAATTCCACAATTCTCCGGCATTCCACAGAAGCCCTCAGTGCCAGGCTGCCCACTACTACAACTCATGGCTGCCTATTTGAGTCGCCAAGAAAATAGTTGGGCAGTACAAGACAGGATTTCTAAAAAATTGCGTAAATACCGTGGGAGTTTAAAATATTTTCTTGTGAATGGAACTGTGTCAAAATGTGGGTCTGCAAGAGCAATTAGTCCCATTCTGAAGAGAGTGGATTTCCATTGCTTGCCCTGATCACAGTGAAGGACTCAGGATTGAATGGCTATGGTGCACCAGAGAGACGAGTCACTGCCAGCTTTTCTACATCCTGTGGCAGTTTCAGTGGCTCACTTGCTAGAATGAATCTGGTGCCACCACAACTCTGCACCTCTCCTCTCCTTGGCCACATTCCCACAATGCAGTGCTGGGGGTTTTCCGACGCAGGTGCCCAGTTCCTGACAGAAAGGGGGCGTGGTCTGCTGGTGGTGACGGCTTCACGAGGAGAACAAAGAACTCGTAAAGAAACGCACGCTTTGTTCAATGCTGGGCGTTGACTGACGGTTTGACAACATCCTGTGATAATTCGATACGCACGCTAACCAACGTTTCACTCCCTCTCCATCCCTCCTTTTCATTCTGGGTGAGCAGAGAGGAATCCTTCCCTCTTTTTTTTCCATTGGCCGTTTATTTCCTTCCTGAAAATCTCACGCCATGTCTCACGCATCAGAGCTTTTTCCTCCCGTGTTTATCCGCCATGTTTGCCCCCATCTCCCACAGTTTCCATGGTGAGAATATGTAATTACAGGAGAGTTTGGGAGAGCAGCACTGATAGATGACTGTGCAAGGCTAGCAGGAAGAGTCTGCCAAAGGGGGCCTATTATCAGATTAGCCTTCACCACCCCCATTCTAACTTCTTATGCGAGCGGGCATCGCAAAGATCTAATTTGGTCTCTCTCTCTCTCTCTCTCTCTCTCTCTCTCTCTCTCTCTCTCTCTCTCTCTCTCTCTCTCTCTCTCTCTCTCTCTCTCTCTCTCTCTCTCTCTCTCTCTCTCTCTCTCTCTCTCTCTCTCTCTCTCTCTCTCTCTCTCTCTCTCTCTCTCTCTCTGGGCCGGGTTACCTAGCCATTGTCTGGCTGGGTATGAGAATCCCTGGCCTCAGACAAAAGGACAGCCTCGAGGAGGGGAGAGAGAGGCTGGGTTGGGGTATGTGTATGCGTGGGGGTGATAACAGTAAGACCTAGCCACCTAGTCACCATGTCCGCAAAGTAATTTTCAAGGCTGCACGGATAAAGTAAGCCTGAGTAGGATACCACATGTATTTTCTCCCTAACTGCCATTTCTTTCACTAGTTTCTTCCACATTTTCGTTGAATCCTATTTACAATGTTTGTCTGCATCCAATGCTACTCTTGAGGTTGCCGTGTAAACAAGGAAGCATCTGGGCTTTCTTCCAGCTGTGCATGCTCTGTATTATTATCTTCGAGAACTTGACGTGACTAACTTGCTTCTCCCTGCATTTATTTCTCCATCGGTGTTCCACCTGGTTTCCTCTGGGGTTGTATATTGAGTTTCAATAGTGCCAGGAGTTTAAATCCAGTCCAGTATCCAGCAGAGGCTACTTGAAGCCTTGCTTCAGTTTGCTTCAGTTTGCAGCAAACTGAAGCAAACTGAAGCAAGGCTTCATGTTTTGCGGCCCTAGGCTTAATAGACGGTTCCCCCGAAAGACCATTACAAACCGTTGTAGCGAGAGTCCTCGTGTTTTGCGTGGTCAGCAGAGACCCGGGGATCGTCACAATACATTCCAGTCCAAAACCCTTCTAGAAACCTTTGCAACTGCTTAACACATCGTTTTCAGGAGAAGGGTATTATAGTCAAGGTGATTGGGTTAACTCAGAGTTCTGCTGAGCAAAGCAACCAGGCCTTGGGCTGTGGTAATAATGGTGGCTCTCTCCTTTAAGAAGCAGCTCTTGGAGGGTTGCTAAACACTACCTTAAGGGCTGATTTTCTGATTCATGAAAGTGTTCTGTTTGTTTTGCATGTCATATAATTTAGGTGCAAGTCAGATATCCCCGCCATGTCAATTCTGGCAAGTTCTGTCTGGGGCCCGAATCAGTGCGTCCAATTCCATAAAAAATGAAAAAAGACGAGGACATAGCCTTCATTGGAGTAATAGATTGGAAAGATTGTAAGATTGGAAAAAGGTACAACAACAGAGGAACCGAAAAGAAAAGCTGAATAAAACATGGAAAAGTTGACAGCTGCTTGTCTGAGGGGGATCGAGTGGAACGGGCCTCACGCCACAAACATTAGGGAGGGACCCCTGTGTGTGTGTGTGTGTGTGTGTGTGTGTGTGTGTGTGTGTGTGTGTGTGTGTGTGTGTGTGTGTGTGTGTGTGTGTGTGTGTGTGTGTGTGTGTGTGTGTGTGTGTGTGTGTGTGTGTTCAAAGCGATACGTTGGTATGTTCTGCATTGTTGTTGCATGTGAAGTAGCCCAGAGGATGCTGGGTTTATTGACATGTACATAAAGGTCCTCCCGCGTGTGAAATCCTTCACCATGAAGCACGTAGCGGAGGCCCTTGAAGTGCATGCATGAGCCTGGTTCTTAATACATCAAAGTGTCTGTGTGTGCAGAATCAAGCACCAGTTGTTCCAGTGACTCATCCAGCGATGCCATTGTCCGTCATGGGAGCCACGCCCGAACGTATTGGCCTGCTGTCTCGCTTTTACCTGTCACCTCTAACTGTGCTACCTAAACTCTTGAAAAAGAAACTGATTTAAATGTAATTGAATTGAATTGATGCTATCATCTAGCTGGATTGAAGCTTATAGGCTCGTAGCAGACTGCAGTGAAGCTATCTATTAGTTAAGTAAAGCAAGCTCGGATTTACCAACATTGTGCATATAAAAGTGTGTGTACGCACTAGCTAAAGTGAAGCTATCTCGGGTAGTTGAAGTTAAGCCATCTCGTCTCGCTGGAGTAAAGCTATCTCGGCTAGTTTGAGCAAAGCTTTAGACAATAAAGGCGGCCGCAAAGGCTGCGGTTCTGTCCTATAATGGGCAGAATTCGAGAGGCACTTGATGACAAATCATAGCTCTGTTGGCTGATCTTGAGCTGGGTCCGTTACAGAGCCTTGAGGGCTCGGGGGGGGGATCACAAGTGGTCTTTAACAGCAGCCATTCTGGAAAAGGGACACATTCAAAAGGCAGGATTTACCAACATTGTGCATATAAAAGTGTGTGTACGCACTCACGCAGAGAGACAGGCTATTAGGGAAGGGACATGTGTGCTCTCAGCATGACCCTTGAAGTTAAAAGCAGCCGTAGAACACACAGATCTGCTATGACAAAGACAAACGCACAGGCACACACAGGCATACACGCGCACACACACGGACACACAAACAGAAAAGCCCTAGACAGCTGTCAACACGCCCCACTATGCAAGTGTGTGCTCAGGATTCCTTTCCTGCGTGTTTGTGTGTGTGTGTGTGTGTGTGTGTGTGTGTGTGTCTGTCTGTTTTCCACACAAAAGTCCAATTAATGTTGACGATGATTTTGTTTGTGGGTCTGCATGCCAACCTCCACATAAATGCCCCTTTAGGCGTCAACTAAAGGAAATGGCTGTGTGTGTGTGTGTGTGTGTGTGTGTGTGTGTGTGTGTGTGTGTGTGTGTGTGTGTGTGTGTGTGTGTGCGCCCTTGCTTGCATATGTGTGTGTGTGTGTGTGTGTGTGTGTGTGTGTGTGTGTGTGTGTGTGTGTGTGTGTGTGTGTGTGTGTGTGTGTGTGTGTGTGTGTGTGTGAGCGCGCCCTTGCTTGCATATGTGTGTGTGTGTGTGTGTGTGTGTGTGTGTGTGTGTGTGTGTGTGTGTGTGTGTGTGTGTGTGTGTGTGTGTGTGTGTGTGTGTGTGTGTGTGTGCACGTTGGCATCCAAGTGCACGTCTGCGAGCATGAGAGCAGCTGTTTGCAACCGAGCCCCAAGTTAGCTAATAGCGGCCCAGCCACCAGCACACATGTCATGCATTCATCACGAAAAATTACATTTTGTCCCGACAACAAGCGGGCGACTCGTACTGACAAAGAGGCGTCTGGCCCCTGACAAATTGTGTCACTATTTGTAAAAAAGCAATCGTAGGGGGAGAGGTTGACAATAGGAGAGAGGTTGGGAATTGTGAATAGCAGTCGGGGCACAGATGAAACATGCAATACCCGTCCACAAAACAGCCAAACACTGAATCATAGCCGATTTATTTCCCCGTGATGTAGTGGAGATAGTGGCTCTTCTGTATTCAGTAGTTTGGTACTCGGCTCGTTCCATAGGAAGTGGCCGATACTTCCCTTGTCATTTGGGCGGGAAAGCAATTACCTTGCAATTTTGCACCCACTAACCTCTCCCCCCCCCCATTGACTTTCCTCCCGGGCCCTACCACAATAATCTTTACAATACGGGTGTTTAAAACAAGATCCTACTGCAGTAAATGGATCTCCCCCCCCCCTCCAAAAGGGTGGCCTTTTACTGGTGGAGCGATGTGCCACACCACTATAATATCCTTTAAACCCATCTGGGTTCAGGGTCATTGTCACGGCGATAAAGGCAGAGTAGCAGGTAGAAAGGTGTTAGCTAGCAGACGCTAGGAGCTAATGGATCGATGATAGCGCACACGCCGTCTTTTTGCCTTCGATGACACGTCTTTTTGCCCACGTTGTCTTTTTGCCGATGACACATTTAATGCAATGTGTCACCGGCAACACGTTGGCAAGAGGTGCATTGTTGGAGTTCACGTTAAGGTCTGCCCGGCCTCTCCACAACCCTATATCCGGTCGTCCCGTTCCAGCGGAAGGCTTTTCCTGGCCCCAGGTGAGCCTTGATGATAATGAGGAGATATATTCAGCCCAGAAACAGTCTGTTCGGTTTCCAGCTCTTAAATAAGAATAATATAGTACAATATTCATATAATATATAGTAGTATTAAGCAAAGTTCCAAAGGATAAAACCCTGCGATGCTTTGCAGTGACTATCATGAGCACCGATGGAATGCAAAAAAAAAGGTTTTCCCTTCATAACAAATCAACATCAAGCTTGTTATTTAAACATTGTGAGAGCCGAATCACACTTGACAGCTGCGTCTTCTTAACCCGTCTGAATCCGCCTCAATCGAGAAACAATTTAAAGTTCTGAATAAAAATAAGGCGAAACAAAAAAGACGGCCAACATTTTTCACAAGAATGGGGTCATTGGGACGACCCCAGCGTGACATGGGCAGCGACGCTACTCAGAAAAGCTAGCAAACTGGCCCTCCACCCCCCTGCCCCCTCTAACCCAGAGACAAGCAGCGCGGCAGCCCAGTTGGCTGCCGCGCTGAAGGCCACCTCCAGGAATAAAAAGAGGGAAAAAAAAAGAGAGGCCTGCTTTTTTAATTTGACAGTTTGAAACGTGCGACCTAACAGTTGTAGTCCACCACTCGGCAGAATCCAGGCACGACCAGACGAAACACCACCCGAAAACACACTGCCCAGTCCCTCACACTCTCAGACGGGCAGAAAGAAACCTTTCGACAACTCTGACAAGTCCTACATTTCCCGGCAATTTGCCCTGCAATTTCCTGAGATGAACGCAAACGCCGGAGTATCACTACCCTGCAGAACGAGGAAACGTAAGGAGCTGTGTGGGGGGGAGGGGGGAGGCATGCGTGACAAACACTAAAGCGCATTATGTTGTTTCTTCAAAACAGCTAAACCTTGGAATGCTCGAGTCTCCTGGGCAGGAACACCCGACCCGGGGTGGACAGACGAGCGACCCCCTGTTTGGGCTGCACGGATCTCTCACATGTGGGCCTGTGCATGCGCACTCCAAGCATCGAGGCCCACTGCAATGCAGTGAACAAACACCCTAACATTGTACGCTACGGAGAACAACGATGATGATGGCATGCTGTCTGGAACGCACGTGCGCACGCACACAGGCAGACAGACTCAGAAAATATTGCAAGAAATACGAATCCTAGGGAAAGGGTACTGCATTTACACCGAGCCACACACACACACACACCCTGAAAGACCCCTGCGCTGTGCTCACGGATGTAGTCTGGCTCAGCAGGCCAAGCCGCTAGCAACAGCCTGAACCCCAGTAGGGTTGGCGACCTGGTTCAGTTGTATTGGTTGTTGAGGATTATTTTGGTTTGGCTGATGGGGGCAGCTATCATGACAGGAGGTAGGGGAGAGCGAGAGCGAGAGCGAGAGAGAGCGAGAGAGAGCGAGAGAGAGAGAGAGGAATGCAATGCGTCATCATAATATGGATACAATAGTATTGACAATATACCGCCCCTGCTTGTAAACGGTCATCTTCGTGTACATAACTGTGCGTGTGTGTACCCACCCCAATGTACGTCTTTGTTCAGATAGGTCCAATTTTTATATGGGACAACACACACACAAACAACCACAACAAAATATGACACAAATACCAAAATACACAACCAACCACTGTCATTTGCGAGGCCACACTAAATATAGAACGCTACTAGCGAAATCTCTCTCTCTCGCTCTCCCGCTGTCGCTTGCTCATGTTGTGACAAGGGCCATTACCAAACAATAATTCAATTTGTCTGTGATTTGCATCTCCCCCCAACCCCCCATACCTCTCGCTCTTCACCCGTAGGCACAGGGCTCCCTCGCTCGCATTCATGTCACACGCATGAGTGAGACAGAGACTGCTAGGTAGAGAGAAAGGTGGAAGAGAGAAGGAAGGAGTGAGTGAGAGGAAGGTCAGGAAAGAGAGACGGGGAGAGAATCCAACAGAAGGACAGGGGTAGAGGGAGAGATTAGAGTTAAAGAGAGAGAGAGAGAGAGAGAGAGATAGGGTGATGGATGGAAGAGTGTGGAAGTAGAGAGACAGGGAGAGAGATAGAGAGAGAAAGAGCGAGAGAGAGAGAGAGAGAGAGAGAGAGAGAGAGAGAGAGAGAGAGAGAGAGAGAGAGACAAAGAAAGTGGTAAAGAGAGAAAGGAAGAGAGGAAGAGGGAGAGAAAGAGCGAGAGAGGGGGAGGCAGACAGAGCTAGTGGTAAAGAGTGCAATGAGGAGAGGGAGAGAGCGTTCTAGACATACAGAGATCGTGAGGGGTGGGGGGGGGGGGTCAGAAAGTAAGACACATATGGAGAGAGCAGGCTAACGAAGCCATGAAACAGTCCAACCGTCTGCTAGCCCCCAGCGCTATTGCGAGATAGCTTGTTACCGCGGATCACAGCGACCGGGCACCGTCGTTCTCCAACGCAACGCGTGGCCTGTTATCTGCTCGCACGGCCGCTACCGGCCTGGCCCTCGGGATTCAGGCTCCAATCTAGATGAAAGAGAGTCTCCGAATCCTAGCTCTGAATTCTCCCCCCCCCTTCGTAGTCCTCCTTTTCACCCTCCCTTCGCCACAAGGGCACAGTAATTGCGGTCGACAGAAGTCGCAAAATCCCGGTTCATTTTAGGTTTTTTTGTACTTTGGGCGGAAAATTCCCGCCGCTAAGCCTTCATCCATCAACACATGCTAATTCCCATTCATGTCTGATGGGCATTAAAGCTCTGCGCGCGTGTGTGTGTGTGTGTGTGTGTGTGTGTGTGTGTGTGTGTGTGTGTGTGTGTGTGTGTGTGTGTGTGTGTGTGTGTGTGTGTGTGTGTGTGTGTTTACCCGTCATTCCAGTAGACCTCAGTGGTAGAGAGTTATCGTGCTGGACTTGTTCTTCCAAAAATACAACAACCACATATGGCAGTTTGGAGCACTGAAGCCATTTTGGAGACCAAAACAAACAAGAGTGAGAAAGAGAAAATGCTTGTTGACCAAAACAACTCACTTGCTTCAGACACTTTTAAGCACAGAGCTCTTTAATGTTTGAGACGGGTATTATATAATAAAAAAGTAGGAATGACACACACACACACACACACACACACACACACACACACACACACACACACACACACACACACACACACACACACACACACACACACACACACACACACACACACACACACACACACACACACAGTCATTACTTTTGAATATATCCCTGTCAGTTTGTGCAGTAAAACCCGATAATGGACACCAGCACTGCATGAGATGCGAGTGTGATAGCTTCATCTATTTCAGTCCAAGAAGTGGGAGAGCTAGAAGAAAAAAGGGGGAACATGTACCAAGCAACAGGGACATACATAATATGTAAGGCGATTACGTAAGGAATGAGGTCTGGTGATCATCTCATGGAACTGATGGAAATAGATAAAGATAAGGTTCGAGGGATTTGAAATGTGGAGGTAGAGGATGAGGGCTAGAAGAAGAGTAAAGGGGTTCTCACAACCACTGAGGGGAGATTCAATCACTCACTCTGTAGGTATTCCTCAGTTGAGGAGAGACCCCGGATCTCAACACAGGACCAGTTTAAAAGAAAGTCTCTCACACACACACACACACACACACACACACACACACACACACACACACACACACACACACACACACACACACACACACACACACACACACACACACACACACACACACACACACACACACACACACACTTTACATTACAACATTTAGATTTGAACAATCTTTACGCGTAACAACATAGCCCTGAACGATCTATGGAGGAGCACAGCGAGACCCTCACGATACTGACTCTAGAACGGTCGAACACAATCCCCCACAGCACTCCACACTCTTTGAAACATATCGGCTTCCCCACTCTTCGTCCGAGTGCAATAAAGAATCTCATCCATTGCCCTTGTTTGCAGTGGTACCGGGGCAGTGCATATCGAATAAACACCATGTACTGTACAAGGAGTCATGTAGGGGCCCCTGTGTATGTGTGTGCGGCTGTGTGTAGCTGTGTGTGAATCCGTGACAGGAACATCACCTGACCGACGGAGGGGCTCAGACAGACCGCTGGAACCGAGAGAACCTTCGACCGAGACGTCCCAGGCCCCGCATGAGAATGAGGATGAGGATCGGGAGGGAGGGATGGGGGGGGGGGGGGGGGGGGGTATCAAGACAATGTCGAAAATGGAGGTGACAAAGTCTTCAGTCGGGTGTGGAGACAATGGAGGTGAGATTCTGGTCTGGGGCTGACACATATCGATGAGATGATGAGATGTTGATGAGACGACCGAGCAGATGAGGGCCAACTGAGGGTGAGAGACAGACAGACGGACACCGTGACAGAGAAGAGGAGAGAGGAGCTTGAAGGGGTAGGAGGAACCGAAAAACCCCAGCACACAACGTGACATTCTGTTTATTTGTTTACTTGCCGTTGCTAGGTGACACGAAAGATCTCGGCCCCCCCAACACACCGGCACACTCACACACACATAGTGTGATAATCACAATGGCATGTTTCAAGAAAAAAGGCACAGCAAACTCAAAGGTCTCCAAAGCTCACTTGCTCATTAGACAACGACGATGATGAAGGACATGCTGCAGAGGACGACCGCGGAGAGGCGGTCTGGTCGGCGACCAACAGAACCCACAGAGACCATCGGTCTGCATGGTGTCTTTCTTTAGCTTCGTGTGTGTTGCGTCTAATGGTGTGTGTGTACCTCCCATGAGCACACCTGCATGCGTTCGTTCACTTCGCACACTTGCATCGCTCCGTCTGTTCGTGTTTCCGTCTGTGTGCGTGCTTTGCTCTTATCGTGTAAAAGATTGTGATTGAAATCCAATCCACGCATTCAGACATTCAAACGCTTGCATGTCCACAACGCTATCCATGTTGACGGACACGCACGGCCAATTTGTATCCGCTGGGATAATCACGAAGGGGCTGTGCACCGTCGGGGTCGTGGGAGGGTTGCGTGTGCGCACGACGTGTGTACACAAACTTGTATCCGAGCCAATTAACTTGCCACTGGCTAGCGTCTGCGTCAGACCTGCCGGTGTTTGGCAGGAGAGACAGCGGCTCGATCCGTGTTCTAATCAGCGCAGGAGGATGCATCACGAGCACAGCGCTGGCTCTCCACGCGAACGACAACTGGATCACAAAAAGGTCATCTTTAAAACAAAAGCCTAGCTCAGAAATAATTGGATTCCCTCTTTTTTACTAAAAGGAGGAAATACGATTTGTGTGTGGAGCCTGCCAATATGTATTCCTTTTAGCGTATAAAACACTTCCAGTCAAGGAGAAGGATTTTCATTGAGGGAGAGAGCGAGAGTGAGCTGTAATGCAATCAATGACCTGTCGCGGAGAAGGCAGGTGAGGGAGAAACACTAAAAACACTAAAGCTTAAGGCTCTTTTGAGCTAGTGGGAATATACAACCATATGCATCCAAACCACCCACATCTCAACGGCCATTGTTGAAAGTGATAGATTATGGTTTATGGGGGACGGGGGCAGGATCATCGAAGTCGAAGGGCTACAGGTTTGATTCCACGGTTCCGCCGTAGTCTACCTGTAAGCATCCTTTGGGCAAAACCTTATCCCCGACCTGCACGTGACACGATCATCCGGTACAACAAACAACAATAATGTAACCACAAAGAGCTAGCGACTCGCCGCCACCAGACACAAGAGAGAGCCGAAGAGTCGTTGAACAAAGCCTGACTGTCTACACAGACCATCCCCTATGTTCCTTTCCTTCCCTCCGTGAGGAACGGCCCCTTAAGTCTCAGAGGTTTACGTGGACGAGAGCGCACGGGACGAGAGCGCACGGGACGAGAGCGCACGGGACGGGCAGAGTCAGGAGAAATGATGTGATAGGCTCGCGGCGCATGTGCAAATAATATTCATCGAGGGCTCGGGGGGGAGGCAGAGGAAGAGGAAGAGGGGGTTGGGGGGGGTGGAGGGAGTCAAATGATCTGTCTGTTCGGCATGAGAAGCGTGAACCAATACCTCCTGCATGGAGTCAGAAGCCAAGGGGACTTAGTGAGGGCGTGAGAGAGAGAGCAAGTGTGCGCGTGTGTGATTGAGAAAACAACGACAAAGGAGTTATTCAGTTGTGTGTGCGTGTGTACTAGCATGTTGGAGTATACGTTGTGCGTCAATAGAAAAAATCCCCCCCCCCCCTTGATAAAAATCCCAAATCTGCTAATAAAATGCAGATGCTAGCATCCTGTTTAGATTAGTTTTGATTAGAAACAGGGATAATCCTTCGCCATGATTGGCTGAGATGAGGATCACGAGTTCCTTGTGTTTCGTTAGGGGGGGTGTAGAGGTTGGGGGAAGGTAAGTAGTAGGGGGGATGTGCAGAGACAGGCTTGATGGTGTATAGTCGTCTCATGACCTTGATGGTGGGATGGGGGGGGGGGGGAGTGATGAAGATGATGACGATGATGAAGAGGAGACGGGGGTATGGCGGGTGGTGTCAGTGGGCGATGAACTTCACAGAGCAAGGGATGGGCTTGGGACAATTCAGGACTCTAAAAGAGAGAGTTTTGTAACAGTATGATGACAGACGTGATACATGACGACTTGAATAAGAAAGCTTGCAAGAAAGGGGGTGGAGTCATTATACATTTATTGAGGTTGGCCTTTAACACGAATCGTTATGTGATTACCCCCCTCCCCAAACGCACATGCACACACACACGCACTCACGCAGACACAGAAACAGACACACACAGACACAAACACACACACACACACACACACACACACACACACACGGATGACTGTTAATCAATTACGTTGCCCCACCTCTATTAATTAGACTGCTTGACGGGGGTTGGCTGATAATGTACCGTTTAGTGGCTGTCAATAGAGTTAAAGCACCCATAAAGGATGAGTTGTAGTCCAACAGAGGGAGTTGTGTCCAATGTTATAAAATGGTACAGTAAAGCAGGAGGAATTGTACATGGAAACTCATCTGCGGCTTGAGACACAACATTAAAGGTAATAACAGGTCAACCGTGGCATCCTATTAACCGAGATCACTCCTAAATCTGGAAAAAACATTACCCAGAGGTGTAAAGCATGACTGCCGTGGGAGTGTATTGATATATTTGTTTGTGCGCGTGTGTGTGTCCCGGTCTGTGTGTGCAAGAGTCTTTCAAAGGAGAGTTAAGACTGTCAGCTTCCCTTTTGCGACTCGTAAATCACTGTAGCAACCAGAAAGTAAGCAACACACACACACACACACACACACACACACACACACACACACACACACACACACACACACACACACACACACACACACACACACACACACACACACACACACACACACTTCTCTCAAATGTTTTATCATTTATCAAAAGACCAGGTCAACATGCCAGGTAAGGGGCCCTCTGTCATCCGTTACTCGTCCGATCATTAGGTAGTGGACCCCGATGGAGAGGTGGTCACGAGGACAGGCAAACGCACACATCCACACACACAGGGACCATGTTGGGGACCACAAACAGAGAACATTAATAGAACATTTCAATGCCCGGGCTAGGGGGGTGGGTTTGGGGAGGAAGAACGAAAGAAACCAGGGGGGGGAGAGAGAGCGAGAGAGAGCGAGAGCGAGAGAGAGAGAGAGAGAGAGAGAGAGAGAGAGAGAGAGAGAGAGTCAGCATAAGTGGAGGGATGAAAAATCGAATAAGAGAGAGGGAGAAAGTGAGGGAGTGAGCGAGAGAGCAAGAGAGAGATGGAGAGAGAACAAAGAGAGCCCTTTTTAACCGGAGAGACTCTTTCCAGTCGGAAGGCTAGTATCATGTTTTAAGCCATGCGTTTCTGACCAGAGTAACATCCGGAACAGACAGTACTTTTTTGTGTGCATATGTGTGCGTGCGTGTGTTTGCCTGTGGGCATTCTGTACCCATTCTTGTCCCTCAAATGACATTGGAGCAATTCTGACAGTCAAGGCCTTTGTATTCCAAAACGGTTGACTTCATGATGTCCTTCAGGTCCCCAAGTCCTCCCGGGTTCAGCTGTCCGTGAAGGGACTAGAACAGTAAGAAAGGGTCCTGTTCTACTACAGGGGGTCTTCCAAACTTTCCAACACTGGGTTTCTGAGTTCTGGCTGAAATTCTATTGCATTATGGGTAAAGACCGAATATGGACTTGTTCTGCCATTGAGTTAATAATAATAATAATAATAATACATTTAATTTAGAGGCGCCTTTCAAAACACCCAAGGTCACCTTACAGAGCATATAGTCATCATACATATTTTAAAAAAAAAACAAGACATTGTGGAAAAAATAAATAAATAAATAAATAAACAAGCAATAAGAAATAAATAAAACAAAAACAAGACAAAACAAAACAAAAAAACAATCAAAACAGTGATCAGTTAGACGTTGTGTGCGAGTTTGAACAGGTGAGTTTTGAGTTGTGACTTGAAGGTTGTAATGGTGTCTGACTGTTTTATGTGTGGGGGGAGGGAGTTCCAGAGCCTGGGTGCTGAACAGCTGAATGACCGGGCACCCATTGAAGTGAGTCGTGATGTGGGGATACATAGTAGTCCAGCAGAGGTTGAGCGGAGGGAGCGGGAGGGAGTGTATTCTTGGAGGAGGTCGCAGAGATAACTGGGGGCTAGGTTGTGGAGAGCTTTGTAGGTGAGGAGTAGGGTTTTGTATTGGATGCGGTAGTGTACTGGGAGCCAGTGAAGTTGAATGAGGACAGGGGTGATGTGGTCAGATGATTTGGTGCGGGTGATGATCCGGGCGGCTGAGTTCTGAATGATCTGCAGTCTGTTGATGAGTTTGGTGGGGAGTCCGGTGAGGAGGGCGTTGCAGTAGTCTATGCGTGATGTGACAAATGAGTGAACTAGGATTTCAGTTAACAAGGTAGAGCGTCAAGAGCATCGAGCATCTGAGCATCTCTTGTGTGTCAACTTGAAGGATGGTCTGGACGGCGACTGCGTTCACTGTTTTTACTCTTTCTGGTCGTAATATTACGAATACCCTTCGCCTTTTTTCTGACACGCTCCCTTTTCCTCCCCGTCTATTAAAGAGAAATTAAGTCAAGCTTCCTTTTACTTGTTTGTGAAACTGAGTGTAATGCATACAGTGGGCCTGTTAGTACAAAGCCAACACACACACACACACACACACACACACACACACACACACACACACACACACACACACACACACACACACACACACACACACACACACACACACACACACACACACACACACACACACACAGCTCAACAGTGGCCAATAAAGATCATATTCGGAACGCCAAAATAATGAAGGAGAGGAAATCAATAAAATTAGTTTGAGGTTACCCACGTGCCAAACAATAATACCGACATAGAAACAAGCCTCTAATGCGTTTTATCTGAAGAGAAGACAATTCATTGCGGCTGGAAAATGCCTTGTTCGTTCTAGTCCCAATCCCCATATGCAATTAGGAAGGATGCGTGTTAGGTGAGTGTGTGTCAGAGAGAGCGTGTTCATGAGTGTCCCGGGTATGTTGATAGAGGATGGGAACAGGGGAGGTGGGGGGAGTTCAAACACCACTGATACACAGCTATTCATCCAGATCGCCGTTACAACGTCAGCCGTCGCTGATTGTGCCATTTAGCCTTTATTTTATTAAGTTGTACTGGGAAGTTGAGTTCCCCACCGTCTACCACCTTTCAGCTTAAAATGAAGCATGGACTGACACAATTAATTTCATCAGGGGGGGGGGGGGGGGGGGGTTGTTCGTGTGTGTTTGAGTATGGGGGTGATGTCAGATCTCTTCATTGCTGTTGCGATACCACGACCATCGTAGTAAATGTCAAAGTACCAATGACTGGGCCCTCAGCCCTTAAGATCCGAGGGATCCGTTTAGGGTCGGGGCCAACATCAAGACTCGATGATTAGCCTACATCACAATTATTAGTGTTGAACTCTGCCGTCCAAATGTAACCATTCAATTTAATTCAATTCAATTCAAAATTCCCGCCCTGCAATCAACCCATTTTCATTACCGACAAAAAATAAACCACCTCTTGTTTTCTGGGGATGATGTTTAAATAAAATGGATGAATTGGTGTCAGGGCGGCCACTCTCCACTGAAACAGTGATAATATTGTTTCATCGACAAGGCACTTGGATATGGAGAAATAGGGACCGGGAGGGGGGGGGGGGGGGGGGGGGGGGGGGGGCGGAGAGAGAGAGAGAAAGAGAGAGAGAGAGAGAGAGAGAGAAACAGAGACAGAGACAGAGACAGAGAGAGAGAGAGAGAGAGAGAGAGAGAGAGAGAGAGAGAGAGAGAGAGAGACAGAGACAGAGAGAGAGAGCGAGAGAGAGAGAGAGAGACAGGGAGACAGAGAGAGATGTCCCCACCATACACAGTATGTCAATAACCAATTACAAAGGGCTTGTTATTCTACTGCGCTGCGCTCGTGTCGTTTGACTTTAATACAACACAGCTCAATGCACATCCCGTGATCGAACACAACACATAACCTCTCCATGTTCTGATCATAATTCAATCATGGCGTCAATTTTTTCAAAGGGTGCCCTCGGTGATTCTCACGCCCCCTCCAGCCAGACACTGACATGTAGGCTCATACCGAAGGCGCATGGTCATGGTGGCGCATCCATCAGTAGACATCCTGGTAAGATGAGGCGCTCATGATGCAAAACACATCGGTGAGGAGGATCCGTTAAACGGAAAAAAGCACCGGCATTTTCAACTCTAGGGATAGTGTGTGTGAGAGAGAGAGAGAGAGAGAGAGAGAGAGAGAGAGAGAGAGAGAGAGAGAGAGAGAGAGAGAGAGAGAGAGAGAGAGAGAGAGAGAGAGAGAGAGAGATTAGAGTTTGTTTATGTGCGTGTTCGTGTGGGTGAGTGCGTGCGTCTGTGTGTTCGTGCGTACGTGCGTAATGGGCGTGCGTAAAGAACAATAAAAACTTAATCCACTGTAACGCACTGCCATTAGAAGCTGCGTAAAGGACGCGGCTCTGAGCGGTGATGTCGAGGCGATACGTCATCGGGGGCTACCGGGACAGCAGGTATATGGTACCGGGTAACGGGTACTCACGCTGCTGTTCTCCCCCGTCCAGTGGACCATCGCCTGGTTGTGCGTGGCATCTCCCTTGAGCACGAACGAGGAGCTGCTCAGCAGGGGGGACACTCTGCCCTGGGACGTCGCCGCTCTCCTCAAACGGGACAAATGCTCCAGAATCGCTCCCCCTTCCACCGATCCGCCGTCCGTGACGCCATCGCCGCTGTCCAGCGCGCGGTCCGCCCCGTCAATCCGGTGCAACGCCAACCCCCCGGAGTCGCCGCCGTGTACAGGTCCGGTGCATGCCATCCAAACCGAGGCGATCATCAGCAGTACCACACACAGGTGCGGCGAGGAGTCGAAGCCTTTCAGGTGCAGGGTTGCCATGCTGTGCGCCACCATAAAGCGCTCTTACGCGCGGACAACGGAGCCGAGAACGAGCAGGATGCGTGCGGAAGATACGATGGATGATAGGTGTGTGCTACTGTGTATGCCGAGTGAAAGAAACGGACAGAGGCAAGAAGAAAGACAGAAGGGGAAGGGAGGGAGTGGGACGCATCGGTGGAGCCAGCGTGGTCACGTCAGCGGCGTTCTGGCGCCCCCTGTCGTCGTTTGTGTGAACGTCTCCTTGTCTCGAATCAGAATCAGAATTATTTTACTTTTATTACATCTTATTGTAATTCTTCTCAACAGCTATATAGCAGGAAAAATACAAGACAAAGTAAATAAAGATATGCAAAAATCAAAATGTTAAAAAAAAGTCAAAAATAAGTAGCAGCATAGATCACAATAATAAATAATTATATAAACTAAAACAGTGGTAATAAGTAATGATAAGTAATGAGGTGCAGTTTAAGAGTGTTAACTTTAGTGTAAAGTGTAATAAAATAAAATTATGCAATTAATAATAAGATAAACTAAAACAGTTGTAATAAGTAATAATAAGTAAAGAGGTGTAGTTTTAAGTGTTAAATTTGGTGTAAGGTCTGGTGTAAAGTGTAAAGTGTTTCAGTGGTAGTGGTGCAGACACGGTGGTTGCAGGGTGGGGGGGTTGGGTGTGTTTTGTGGTGCTAATCTGACAGAGAGATGGAGCATTAATTAAGAATCATCTCGTATAATGAAATACAGATTACGGTTTAGATTCGGTTGGATTATCCCGACGTCTGTGACACGCACAACCCCTTTGAAAATGCAGCAAGAAAATTAACATGTTGTAATAGATTAGGTAATAAATATAGGTAATATAATAGTTATTTCTTTGTTATAATGCAGTAAGATGAATAATAACAGATGAAGATTTATAAAAATGTAGAAGGCCATTTTGGAGGATGACACTGCATTATTCTATGGAGTTAAACAAAGAGCAAACTTCCCCAAAAACCATCGACTGAAAACACCGAAACAACAAATCCTTGTGTGTTGACCTTCATGGATAATTAATAAACTCTCTGGAAACAACTCGCTCTGAGTTTGAAAAAAGAAGTTTGAGAAAGAGATTTCCCAGAAACACCAGCGTCGACCTTGTCGGAAGACAGATCAGACTTTCAGTTGATGGAGTTGAAGTGTCGTTTTGCTGCGGCTGTTGTTATTGTTTTGGTGTTAGAGGCTGTTTCTATTGTTGTGTAGGGTGGGTGATGACTGGGTGGGGGGGGGGAGGGGGTACATGGTGGTGGAGGGGTCCTTCACGGACCACCACACTCAGGTGTCCGGTGAGGTGAACCGAACACGCAGAGCACACCGGTTTTGAATATTTGATAACGGCAGGGAGGGGGCTGGGGGAGGCTAACATGTTACAAGCTCATTATCTCTCTCTGTGTGGTGGTGGTGAAGGCTTTGTTTTCGTCCATGCCTTAGTTCTCTCTCTCTCTCTCTCTCTCTCTCTCTCTCTCTCTCTCTCTCTCTCTCTCTCTCTCTCTCTCTCTCTCTCTCTCTCTCTCTCTCTCTCTCTCTCTCTCTCTCTCTCTCTCTCTCTCTCTCTCTCTCTCTCTCAGGAGTAGAGTGTCGGGGGGGGGTCATGTGCCCCGCCCCCTCACCTGACCTCTGTTGTCTATGTGGTGCCCACAATTGTGACCATTAAACCGTGGCGGGAGAATACGCATGACACACCGACGGCCCCTACTGGTCTAGCGTCGTCTCTAGTGGAAACACCCCCTGCCCACACACTTCATGTATATTTAACAAACGTCTGGAAATGGCAGAACGAGCCATCATGCCTGCCAGACAGGCCCTGACCTCCCCCCATTGCACACACACAAATACACTCACGCTCACACATACACGCTCACACAAACACACACACACACACACACACAAACCGCACCCACACAAACACACATGTACACACACAGCCTTTCCTCCTAACCCACCCATCTTCAGAGTCACGCTCTGTCGTCCCCGATTAAAATCCATTTTGCTCCCCTCTCTCTCTCTCTCTCTCTCTCTCTCTCTCTCTCTCTCTCTCTCTCTCTCTCTCTCTCTCTCTCTCTCTCTCTCTCTCTCTCTCTCTCTCTCTCTCTCTCTCTCTCTCACTTGCTCTCTCTCTTTGTCCCCCCGCCCCTCTCTCTCTATTTATCTCGCTCTGTCTCGCTCTCCCCTTTTCTGTTACCCTCTCCCCTGCTCTCTACTCCTCCCCTATCACACACACACACACACACACACAAACACACGTGGAATGTTGGATGACCATGCTACCTCACCCCAGGTGCAATGCATGCCCGAGTGAACTTAATTGGGTCTGTCTGCCCTGGCCGTACGTGCGCTGTGCAGGGCCAGAGTGCACGTTCCAGCCCCATACTGCTGGACATGGCACCGTGCATTCAGTATAGGCTGAATACGTGCACTGCGGTCTATGCGGATTTGAGACCGAAAGAAACCCCCGCACACACAATCTCTCTCTATCTCTCACATACATACACACACACACACAAAAACACATTCTGACTATCTCTTACACAAACAAACACACAAACACACACACACACTATATTTTTCTCTCGCTCATAAACATACACATACACAGCCCAGTAACAAGGCTATTTGTGAGTGAATTGGTAAAATAGTTCAAGTGATTTCCATTATATCGGGTTGTTGAGGGATGCAGGATGAGACGTACTAGGGAGCAGATGTAGAAGGGGGTGTATGTAATGTGTGCGCGTGTGTGTGTGTGTGTGTGTGTGTGTGTGTGTGTGTGTGTGTGTGTGTGTGTGTGTGTGTGTGTGTGTGTGTGTGTGTGTGTGTGTGTGTGTGGAGTGTAGATGTCTGCGTGTGATCTGCACCAGAAGATTATAATTATTCAGTGGTTTCAACAACAATGCAAGACTGTATGGGTGCCTGTGTGTGTGTGTGTGTGTGTGTGTGTGTGTGTGTGTGTGTGTGTGTGTGTGTGTGTGTGTGTGTGTGTGTGTGTGTCTGTGTCTGTTCAAGTGATTTCCATTATATCGGGTTGTTGAGGGATGCAGGATGAGACGTACTAGGGAGCAGATGTAGAAGGGGGTGTATGTAATGTGTGCGCGTGTGTGTGTGTGTGTGTGTGTGTGTGTGTGTGCCTGTGGGTGCGTGTGCATGTGTACGTGTTAGTGGAGGCTGGATAGTATAAATGATGTCCCATTTTTTTCATAAGTTAAAATTTTACATTTGTTTGGGATGGTAGTTACTTGCACTAAATTCATAATCCAGCAAATTATCAAATCAAAAAAAAAGAATGCCCTCTCTCAATCCTATCCTCTTCTATGTTGTTTGTTATTGCAATTGTATCAGTGTGTTGAACCCTCCTTAATCTGGCATATACTAAGCACATTTTGTACATACATGCAGTAGTATACATTCTCCACAATGGCATGCAAGGGCTGTTTGTTGTGGTATGTCTTTTATATTCTGTGCCACTCCTTCTCAGCCCCTTCAATTTGTCCGGACAACACAATGCATGCGGCAGGAAGAGACATAGCAAGAGAGAGAGAGAGAGATGCGTATTATACACCCCATTATTCTCTACGTTATTCCCAGCCCCGTAGTAAGGAGCCGAAAGCATCCATTAAACATGTGTTTTTCTGCCCCCTGCTGGTCATCCATTAGTAATGCCCAACAACGCAGGACAAGGCGAAATCAGCGAGGCCCCCAGTGAGCCATTTACCTCTGCTGCCTCGTGCCTTATAACCCTGTACACACACACACCGTCTGGGTGATTCAGCAGAAGCCTTGTTAGTCTGGTCGGATGAGACGGGGAAGAGGTTAGGAGAGGCCGGGGATGATTGCCGTGGATGAATAATGGAACAGCCTTGAACATGTTGTCTTGTTGCACGGAAGGTCTTTGGGAATGTATTAAAAAAAACTCACGATCTGTATTGATGGCAGAGGCATTGTTTTTTTCTTCCATGTCTATCTTTCTTTCTCCCTCACCCACCCCTCTCCCTCTCTCTGGCTCTCTGGCTCTCTGGCTCTCTCTCTCCCTCTCTCTCTCTCTCTCTCTCCCCCTCTCTCTCTTTCTCACTCCCCCTCTTGATCCTCATGACACAGGGCGTTAGAGAAACCAGAAACACTCTTTCCCTCGGATTCCTCTGGTAAACAAAGAAGACAGCTCTGAACCGCACTCATCATCGTCCCCGAGGACGGCTCTCCGCCCCCTCCCTCCCTCCCTCCCTCCCTCCCTCCCTCCCCCCTCCCTATGACTATTCATGCCCACTGTATCCTTAGCCTAGATAGGCACCCAACAGACACGGCTCTCACTAGCCATGGCCCAGTTCAAACTTGTAATGGAGATGTTGCTATGCATATATTATATTCATGTCGATTTGAGTCCGTCATCTATAATGGGCTTGTATTGTGTAAACACTTTCATCCGTATCAACTTGTTTGGAACATGTGCTTAAGAGACGAGGTAGGATTCCAACAGGTTTGTCTGGAGGAGACAATGGGGTTCGTACCACGTTAAGGCCTATCTTTTGGGGGGTTATACACACTATCCTGCCCTGAGGATAGCGCGTGGCGGTGTATATCAACTCAACAGGGAGAGAGTGAGCCGGCTATATCGGGAGACAGGGTGCACGTTTATCTGATGTTGGCGCTGTGCCAGACGACAGCTGGAGCATCACACTCCCGTCGTCTCTTCACTAAAAGGATGACACGGTTATCTCCCCACCGCTGCAAGGCGCCATCAAAGCAGAAACAAGGCGTGCGGAATGGGGAGTTAATAGGGCTTCCCGCCACCGAACAAAGTCGCTAACGAGAGACTGCTGCTGCTCCACTTTTCGCAAAATTAATAATTTGTCTTTTCCTTCCTTCCTACCGCGAGGGGCTTCTGATCTGGCGCAGAAGAACAGGTGTGAGGTGCAGGGGGGGGGGAGCCAAGAGAGAGAGAAACAGTGTGCTTATCAATTAGCTCCACTGTGTGTGTGTGTGTGTGTGTGTGTGTGTGTGTGTGTGTGTGTGTGTGTGTGTGTGTGTGTGTGTGTGTGTGTGTGTGTGTGTGTGATAATAAAGGGGCCAATTTTAGCTGGACAGACCCAAACATAGAAAAGATCACCCAATATTATTATTACTACAGGAAAAAATGTGCAGCGTTGAGTTCTGCAGTGGGGAGTTAAAAATATACTGGTCTATGGATATTTTAAAACTGTACATAAATTTAACCGAGTTATGACCACAATATATTAAATTTTTATGACCCACGGTTGTATGCTTGATTTTGTATTGCTCTTTTGTTCTTATCCATATAAAGATGGCTTATTCATTTAGTCATCAAATCTGGTGTTTTGATCAATGTTGATGCAAAATTATACACAAGACATTAATAAATGAATAAATGAATAAGGTGAGTAAATTAAAATAGATCAAGCCTTATCTTTCCCACAAAGTCATTCATTTTGGGGGCTGGAAACACAATGATTCTCGAGAGAATTTCTTAAGATAATTTTACGTTTTTGTGATTTCCTGAATACACAATCTCAATGCTAGTGTTTCCACAGGCCTATTAATGATCATCAACTGAAACTCTTCTGTTTTTCATGCCTAAGATGGCCAAAAAAATCCGTAAACACATTAGGCTCACTGTCACTCACCTCTATTCTTTGCTTCTATTCCATGTTCTCTCCTCAAGGGGTCCTGCCTCGGCGCCAGAATTCCCTCTGTTTGGATCTGCTGTCTTCTGGTGGTCAGTCACTGTACTACAGAGACGCTGGGAAAATAAGATATCATGGAGGGGACTTTATTAATCACAGAGGGGGAAACACAGCAGCAAGTAGTAGAGGAGGACCAGGTATAAGAATAAAAAACTTAGAATTTATTAGATAAATAAGAATAGACATTTACGGAAAAAACATATGTAACAAGAGTAACAATTTAAATGTAACCACATATAAATGTTATCATTATATACAGTTTGGGTAGAAATGATTGAGGGTATAGACACAAGTAACCAATCATGGGCTGAGTACTTGTGGGTTAAGCCCCTTCCCTTGTACCCAAACAAAAAGAATCAACATGAATAAAAAATATAACCACAAGCGGTGATTAGCAAAATTAAAAGTCAAGAACACACTAATGGAAGATATATAAATATGACAAATAATTATGAAGGAAAGATGTTGATGAAGATGTGGCCGAAAGTCATGTTCAGCATGCTATAATAGGGATTCAAACTCTCAACCTAAGAATCACCTGTAAAAGGCATTATCCCATTGAGCCACTGATAAACCTGAACTTCAGCCTCATTCACTTGGTCAAAATGTCTATTGATAAGCATACAACATCAAGAAACCTCCAAGCACACAATTCTCAAATGAATCGGGATTTAAACTGTCAACCAAAGGAACACCTGTACAAAGCATTATTCCATTGAGACATTGATAAACCTGATGTTCAGCCTCATTCACATGGTCAAAATGTCTATTGATAAGCATACAACATCCAGAAACCGCCAAGCACACATTTCTCAAGTGAATTAAGGGCTTTCTTAAAAGCATATACCTGAAAAATCTTTGAAATTCTTTTCTTCTTCTTCTTTCGTGTTTATTTGGCGGTTGGCAAACCAATATGGTGCATTACCGCCACCTACTGTTTGGTTTAGAGCTTCGATGGAGGTTATACTGCATAAACATGAATCTCAGCATGGGCCAGTGGTTGATGAGTTTGTCAGTTGGTGTGACAAGTCTTTTCTTCAGCTTAACATCTCAAAGACAAACCTACATACATAAATGTCTTTATTTTTATAAATCTTTTATAGAATCTGTTCTCACTTTTTCTTTTATTGCCTGGTATGGGGGCATCAGCCTTAGGGACAAAAACAACCTCAGCCATATTGTGAAGGTGGCTGGGAAGTTGATTGGCTGTATTACATTAAGGGTGGAAAGGCAGGGTTTTGCACACTTTCAGAGTCAAAGAGACAGGATGCTGCAGCAATCTGCTGCGCGTGTGTATGTGTGCGTGTGTGCGTGTGTGCGTGTGTGTGTGTGCGTGCGTGCGTGCGTGCGTGTGTGTGTGTAAAAGAGAAGTTAACACTGTTATAACACGGTTTTGTTTAGCTATTGCGTAAAGTTTTAACTTTAAGTGATACAACCAAATCGTCCTTGGGTCACGTGCACCGTTTCACCTTTAACGTCACCCTCAACCAAACCTCACAGCACCGTCACACTAGAGCCGAGCCGATTGGCCGAAAGTCTTTGTAACCCCTCCTACCATGGTTTTGATTGGTTCGTATCGTCTGGCTTCTGCCAGCGTGCTTGTCTGTCCCATTATCGCGTTCACTGCGAAAATGGCGAACCTGTGTGTGCGAGCAGCGAGACAGAGCTACCTCTATCTGGCTTCACCTTCATTATCAAGGTAAATTTGTGTTAAATACATCGTCATAAAGGGTTCGTTTTGCTGTAAGGGTTCAAATGATACAGGTGTATTAATGTATTAATGTATTTTTATGGGTATTACTCCCAAAGTCCTCAGCAGCCAGGGTGTCATAACAGTGGATCAATTTATCCTTTACATATTTTCTTCAACAAGGTCACACGTTCAGTATATTGGCGTGTGCCATATAATACAACACATGTTTAGCGTTGAGTCTATTGATCAGAATTCGTAGTTATGACCGGGTATTGAACCCGGGACGGAGAGATGATGACATAACCAGACATGGTGATGTCTTGGTTAATTGGTTAGATCTTGAGGAGCTTTGGGTTTGTTTTTTTAAACAAGAAGGACAGGCATGTAATATTGTCTGGAATACCATCCATATACATTTTATATATATATAAAACAACATAAAAGTGTACTATACGCACCAACGGAGCCTTCCTGTCCTAACGTCAACATGCCCTCATGTGCGTCAGAATCTCCCATAATTGCATCTACTTGTCCTATCAGGTCGTCCCCTCGGTGGTTATGTACGGCCGCCCAGCGCCAGAACGGCCAGGGACCGGAGGACGAGGCCGAGAAGCTGGAGCAGAGTGCCGCGGAGAAGGCCTCGGCCGAGGAGAAGAGCCAGCTTGAAGGGCAGCTCAAGGAAGTCACAGTGAGTTTGCCTAAAACGACAAGCATTCATCCGTAATAGAATGCCCGGTCATTGGATACAAATCTTTAAAAAAAAAAAATCTGACAAACCACCTATCTCAAGCATTTAAAAGTTCACAATATGAAAAGTTGATGTTGGCCAAGCTGTATAATTCTGAAATAAAATACTGTCCATTTTAACAGGTCGGTATTTTTACCTCTTTTCTCAGATTTATCGTAGAAAATGATTAACAAAGTTATTACATGTCTATTAGAAGACCTACACAACGTATAATAGAAAATATTCCCCCCAAAACATGAAACCATATTGAGCAGATTATGCTAAATTATTGAAACCATACATTACTATACAATTTATATCTTGGGGGTACTGATACTGGTCATATTTCATTCCATGTGACCTGATCATAATAATCGCCCAATGACATTTGTGGTACATTTTGTATTACAAATGTTTTTTGTAGCCTATTAACCTTCCATATCTTTCTGTTTCTTCAAGGAAAAGTACAAGCGAGCACTCGCAGACACAGAGAACCTGCGGGTCAGGAGTCAGAAGATGGTGGAGGATGCAAAACTATACGGTAGGGTCCACCATGGCCACACAACCACTCACTGCCTCTTGAACGTACCCCAGCCACTGTTGCTTAGACACATCACCTGGGACACAGTCCCTCTTTCAATGCATCACTGGAAACACACCTTTTGTAAAATCGGAACAAACTTTCCTCAACTCTACGATGATCTTATTCTAATGCTCTTTGAATGTCTCAATGCAACTCTGTTTAATTGATATGTCCTTGTTTGTGTTTCACTATTTGATTATTAAAGAACCCATATCATGCTTTTTAGGGTTACTAATTACATGTGGGGTACTACTAAAATAGGGTTACATGCCTGTATTTCACAAATACCCCTTTTTATTTTCATCACTTATTGAGGGGCATTCTCAGTGGGCATGATTACTCCCCCTGGCTCAGACTAATATTTTTTTAGTTTATCAGACATGTATACAAACGCCATATTACTGTCTAAAGCGGAGGGAAAAGTCGAAAAAAGCATAATGGCACCCCTTTAATCATTTAGAATAGTGCTATACAACCAAAACGTATAACAAGCCCTCTCCCCCCACCCAGGCGTCCAAGGCTTATGCAAGGACCTGCTGGAGGTGGCGGACATCTTGGAGAAGGCCACCGAGAGCGTGCCCAAGGAGGAGGTGACGGCGAGGAACCCTCACCTGAAGAGCCTGTACGACGGGCTGGTGATGACGGAGGCTCAGGTCCAGAAGGTGTTCACCAAGCACGGCCTGGTCAAGATCAACCCCGACGGGCAGAAGTTTGACCCCTACGAGCACGAGGCGCTCTTCCACACGCCCATTGACGGCAAGGTCCCCGGCACTGTCGCCGTGGTGACCAAGGTGGGCTACAAGCTCCACGGGCGCACCCTGCGGCCGGCGCTGGTGGGCGTGGCCAAAGCCTCCTAAAAGGAAGGGTTTACCTCAACGCAAAGAGAAATGATCCAGGTACAGAGGACTGATGGAGCTCCACTCTCCCTCTGTCTCGTGATACCTGGGAAAGACTGGGAATCGAATCGGAATCGACTCGGACTGAAGCCTGTCTGGGAATGCTACACATCCAATCCAGTTGTTTGTTTTTTTAACACTTTTCAGGATCTGTACAGCCTTAGTATTTCTTGTCAGATTTCAGTTTAAAGTCGTGTATAATTCATTTGACTTGAGAGTTTGGGTGACCTCTAACATCTATGGATGGCGTACACATTGTACATACATCATTGCAGGAAACAAATCCATAAAATAAAAATACCACACCTGAATGAGACTTCATGCTTTTTTGGAGATTTCAGAAATCTTCACTGAAACCTTTGCTTGAACTATTTATAGAACCAAGATGTTTTGGTGAGATTTCCTACAATGTTTTATGTTGTATTGGGCTGCTACACGTGAAACCAGAAGTACACCTGTCAGAATGCTATTAGATACCCAGCATTTTGGGTTCATTCCAGAGATTTTAGTCTACTTTATATAAACAAATTGAATGTATGTTTAATAATAAACTTTGTTTTGTCATTTATCATGTGCATTTTATGGGGACTGAAGAATTGAACAAGCCATTGGGTTCTAACTCTGGACGGAAACTTATTTTGAACTGTTGGCTGTGTAGATAACACCTTGGTTATTTCAACGTCATCATGGGAAGATTTTTCATGATGGTGTTGAGTGTTTGGAATATCACCGTCCTGTAAGGTTGTTTAGCAAAGCAACCTCCAGTACTACAGCATCTAAATAAATGTGTAGATCATTTTTGTTTCGTTCTCCCCTTTATAACAGTATTTGGTTAATGGACAAAGGATGTCAACTGTGTTTTGGAAGTTGACAGGCTGTTGTGTAAAAACGTAGCATTTAAATGGGTGGAAGCCTTGATTCAATACCTTGAGTGCACTGCACAGCATGCAGGGAGTTGAGCTCAGTTCAGCTTCAATCAGATTGTTTTCTTATTGGCAATATGAAACGCAAAAAAAAGCAGGGTTGTGACGAGATCATTTTTTAGAGTTCTACTGCTACATAATCTGTGCTTAAAGTAGTGATACAGATGCCTCAGCAAAAGCAGGTTAATGGTCAGTATCAATGAGATGCTGAGGAAATAGTTGTCAAAAATGTTGACGAATGAACAGGCATATTTGAAAGTATAAAGCATTTGCACCTTTTTAATACAAAAACATACACACCGTGTCATGTGCAACCACAGTTAATAGAACAGCAAAAACGCACAAATGTAAGTTTATATAGACTTATGAATAAACTATTGGTATAAAATGGAACATCTCGAAAACATGCCATGACTAGACGGAGGTTTAGAAAAATGGATTTTACACACCCTCCTATATTTGCTGGTCTTAATTACAAAAGCTATACAATTCTGAAATAAAATACTGTACATTTCACAGGTCAGTATTTTAACCTCTTCTCAGATTTATCGTACAAAATTATTTACAAAGTTGTTGCATGTCTAAAAGAAGAAATCCAGCACAACGTATAATAGAAAATATATTCCCCCAAAACATGAAACAATATTGAATTGAATTGCTATTTTTTCAGAGACATGTATCCATGAAGTGAATCTTATGGGGAACCCAACAGCTAGCTTCACATGCAGAATTACAACATTTTGGTCAAATACTTGAGACAGCGACGGCTTTCTCTCCGCAGTAGGAAAGAAGAAGACTGTTACACAATCACGTATTATGTTGAATGGATCCAACCACACTATCCAATGAAAAAGGAGTTCCCTCACTTAAACGATGAAAAAAACTGCCATGGTCAAAATGCAGGAAAGCCTCCACTGACATACGACGTACCCACTGCCAAAAACATGAAGGATGGTATGGGGGGATCTTTGAGAAAAAGTATTAATCATGCTTTTTGTGTGCAAATGTAGCATCTTTTTACAGGTCCTGACAGTCCTGACAAAAGACCACACACATTCTGGATCTGTCATTCCCCTGTCCAATTAATCCCACCTAGCTCCCCGTCTCAAGTAACTTTTTTTTCTCAAATGCAGATGAAGGGAAATGATCTTCGCTGTGCCCGATGAACATTTAAACATCCCATTATGAGACCCTTTCTCTCTTCACAAGAACAATGAAGATTTGGACAATGATAGGCTCAGAGGGAGGAAGCATTGGAAGACAATCAACAAATATTAAACACACTTCACTTGTAGGCTTAACAATGACACCTACTTTTCAAACTACTTGCCCAAACCAACTAATAACCTGACATTTGGATATTATTGATAAGCTATTCAAGTGAACTGGTTACTGCTCAGCACTTCCAAGGTGCACATCCAGAATGTGAGGTTGGCAATGAGCCACAGTGTTTCAGGGTGACAAAACATAAGTCAAGACACAACCACCTTTCTCCATCCTTGAAGAAGGCGCCATTAAAAGGAGATGAAACAGATGAACGCATTCACTAGCCATGCATTATAATAACCAAAACAGAGCAAACCATGAGTTAAAACAATGACTGTACGTGCCGGGACAGGCACAAAATTGTGTCCAAAATGTTTGTTTTCTTTAATATATAATGCCCTAAAGACTAGGCTTTCCTCTTTATAAGTACTCTGGGGGAATCAGAGCAATGTTATCACAGTCTGTTGAGCAAATTAAGCTAGGTCTTATCCGACTTTTGATCTACTGGGTGCCGAAATGCAAAAGCTTTAGATATAAAACAACTGCTCTAGCAAACTGTAATAATTCCAGGGCTCCATTGGAGCCATAGTTCCATCTCTGTGCCTTCCAGAATAACCTCCTTTTACGTTCAATGGAAATATTAATTTCAATCCCTCTCGGCTTTCAGCGCTGAAAGGTTATGTAAGGTTAGGTGATCACAGTCTCCAACACGAATCAACATCGTCCATTATGAGCTGCCATAATAAAGAACAGTCACTGGCTGGGTCAGTGTTCAGCCTGAACCTTCTCAGTTTCTACGTCAATGAGAGTTAACCCTCAGTGATGCACACTCACCAGGTAAACCTCTGTTTGATTCATATTACCATAGGGTCTCTGTACTTTAATGCAAAAATAAAGGCCTATGATTTCACCGTTACCATTGGTATGAAAATACTGGAAATACTTAAATTCAAAATGTTGTTTGTTCTCTCCTTGCAATTATTCAAGTTATACTTTGAAAAAAAGGGGGGGGGGGGGGGGGGGGTACAATACTCACGAGCAAGCACGGCCCGACCGGTAATCGTCTCTCTCTCTCTCACCAACAGCCAATAAACAAGCGACGGCGGGGACGTCCCGCTGTTAGGAGGCGTCCCGCGAGATCCAGCCGCTCTCCGTCAGGAAGGTGAGGATGCGCTTCCTGAGCACCTTGTCCAGGTAGCCGGGCAGCCGGCTCTTTGCCGGGATGCCCTGCCTCTTCTGCAGGTGGTCCTTGATGATGAGGGTCTTGACGGTGAGGTAGCGCCCGGGGCTGAGGTTCAGCGAGCTGCACAGCACCTTCTCGCGGTCCGACAGCAGCTCGAAGCCCCCCAGGTTCTCGATGGCGGAAAACTCCCCGTCCTTGCCCTCCTCTTTGATCCCCGCCACGCCCCCTCCTCCTCCTCCGATGCCCGCCCCGCCGGCTCCGATCCCGAGGACGCCTCCGGACCCCGGCGCCCCGCCCCCGCCCCCTCCGCCTCCGCCTCCGGCCAACCCCGCCCCTCCGCCCCCCCGCTTCGACGACAGCGACACGCCCTTGACGTTCTCCTTGCGCTTCTCGCGCTTGTGCCGCGCCGCCTCGTACTCGGCCGCCTCGTCCAGCCGCGCGATGCCGTTGCGCCGGTAGCGCTGCAGCTCGCGCACCTTGGCCCGCAGCGCGCGCTCCTTGTGCACGTTGTCGAAGAACTCCTCGAACTCCCGGTGGGCCATGAACTGGCAGAGCACCCGCAGGCGCGCCCGCTGCTCCTTCTCCTCCTTGGTGATCTTGCGCTTGGGCGTGGCCGGGGCTCCGGCCCCCCCGCCGCCGCCGCCGCCAGCTCCCGTAGCCGCGAGGATCCCGGAGGAGACGACCCCCAGGGCAGTGGCCCCCGACCCTGGTCCTGCCGTCCCTGCCACCGCTCCTCCTCCTCCTACTCCTCCTCCACCACCACCACCTCCTCCTCCTCCCCCCGCCGCCGCCGCCGTGCTCCCAGCCGTCCCTCCTCCTACTCCTCCTCCTCCTCCTCCTCCTCCTCCCCCCCCCGGCCTCTCCTTGTCCTTCTTGTCGCGGCCGAGGAAGGCCGGCACCAGGCTGTAGTCGCGGGCCACGTTCTTGCGGCGCTGGCGCTCGCGCAGCTTGCGCACGTACATGTCGACGTGGGCGCGCTTCATCTCGATGTCCACGTCCTCGTCGTCGTAGTTCACCGACAGGCCGCTGATGAGCTTCTCGGCGTCCTGGTCGTACTCCACCTCATAGTCGTCCCGCAGCGGCATGTAGCCCAGCTGCTGCTGCTCGGCCAGGGACACGTCCAGCGGGGGCAGCGGGGTGGTGAGGGACGGGGAAAGGGGCCCCCCGCTGGGACAGGTGTGGTCCGTGACGCGGTTGGGGATGTTGTCGGGGATGCAGGCCTTGCCCAGGTTGCCGTGGATGTACATGGTGACGTAGTGCTCCATGACCTCCTGGGGCGTCCGCGAGGCACCCACGTGCGTGGCCATGTCCTCCTGGGAAGCGAGGGGAAACACAAGCCACTCGCGTTAAGGGGGATCGATGGAGGAAACGACCAACGTAGATAGTTTAAATAACTGTTTATATTTTATCAGGCAAAAGGAATTGGGATTGGTTGTTAAAGATTATTAACAACACATTATTTACACACAATCTATAAATCGCATACTATTGTAGCAGTATACTATTTATACATCTGTGACTTCAATTCCCAATGAAAATATTGAAAGTAGAATAAGTTGATTATTTCAATGTTTAAGATCTTACATTAAGAAGCAAAATCGATCGTCCTATAACATGTACATTGCATGTGAACTGTTAACTTGACTTGATTCGTCATCCACAAGTTGCTCTTCTTTTCCCCCCCAAAACATCGATTCTCTTTAGATGTGTGCAGACTCTTTGACTCATGCATGCATAATATAGAGGTGGATTGGCAAATAAACCCCAGACAAACAAAGCTACAGCTTAATTTTTTTTATAATACACAAAAACTCTTTCGGTCCACAGATAATGAACACATACTCATTTCGGTTTCTTAAAACAATAGTACTTGCTGAGGTTGTTTATATGCTGTATGTCATACAGTGACGATACCCTGCTTACAGATTATAACCAGAAATGTGAATAATTAATCAGTCATCTAAAGTGAACAAAAACCAAACACGCAAACTTAAAGTCACACATACCCAGTTTCCAAAGCCATACTGCTCGATGGCATCGAGCAGCGCCTGCTCCTCCCTGCCGGTCCAGCCTCCCTCCGCCTCCGGACCCCAGAGGGGGAAGCGGCCGCCGTCCACCTGCTGGTAGCCGTGCCACCTCCGGTGGGTCCCTATCTCCGCACCGGCCGAGAAGCACTCGGGGCACAGCTCGATGTCGGGGCAGTCGGTGCAGCGGAGCCGCAGGTTGGTGACGTCTGCAAGGCAGTTCACGCAGTACTTCTTCTTCCCGAGGTCGGCCATGTTTGCTGGCTGCTCCGCTTGTTGTTGGATGATGCAGCGCATGCGCACTGGCGGTTGTCTTTGCTGCGCCGATGACTCTTTGCCTCATGAATATTCATGGCCGTGCGGTGAGCGGTTGTGATTGGCTCAGACAACTGACGTTTGAAGACAACTGGAGACAACATGAATGGCTGTCACCGACGAATAAATAATAATAAAAATTATAACCTGACTTCGTTTGAATTGGTAGCATTTTAAACGTACGAAATTATCACAAAAAGTATATTCTTATTAAACATGTTGTGATAATTGTATACGTTTAAAACGTTACTCGTTTCCTCATGAATATTAATGAGCGTTGAGGCGAGTGGTTGTGATTGGCTCACAGACCTAACGTTTCCACGACAACTGGAGATAACATGAAGGGTTGTCACCCACGACTAAAGGCACACAAGAACTAACCTGACCTCGTTTGAAAAGGTGGTTTTAAAGGTATGCAATTATCACAAAAAGTATAATACGATTATGCTATTATAGTATGAAGTATTTCGAACTTGCCTGACTTTTTTCAACTTATGACCCAAATGGAGGAAGCAGAGGGAATAGATAAAAATGAAAATGACCACAAGTTGGAGAACGAAAACTCTGAGTCAGATAACGAGAAGATACACGAAGCACCGTCGATCGATTCATCTGAAGAGCTCTTCAAACCTCCTCTCCACAATGAGGAGGAAACGGCTATTGAAGGAACGTCAACAGAGCCAGACACACAGTCAGGGGGTCTCGGAGCCGGCCCAGAGCACGAGGGCGGGCCTTCTGCTGCTCAGGTTACAGAAGAGGCTGAAGAGCGCCGGGCCTCTGTTGCTACGGTTACAGCAGAGGCCGAACCTACAGAACCAGGAGGAGACGGGGAACACGATGATGACCGAAACGACCCGGACATCAGCAGCGTGAGCTTGGTTTTGGAAGATGACGACGAGGCCCCTCGTGAGACGGACCCGCCCTCCCGTGAGGACAGTGTCGGGTCCGAGTCCCCCGGGGAGGGTGATCGGGAGACCCCCGAGCAGGGAGCCTCGAGCAACGGGTGCGAGGAGGAAGACGGCTGCGAAGAAGGGGCGTATGCGCAACTCTATTACCAGCTGTGCGCTGAGAGGGAAGAGATCCTTCAGCACAGCGGGGAACTGCAAACCAAGATCGCAGAGAACTTAGTGTTTTGGAAAGATACCGGAGGAGACGGCCAGCCAGAAGAGGGGATTCGGCCGTTGGATGAGCTCCAGCAGATCTATGAAACCTACCTGACCCAACTGGGTGACCTCAAGAAAGCGCAGGCGGAAATAAGGGAGTTACAGACCCAAGAGTTGCAGCAGGTGAGTCGGTTGATCCAATGTGACTAGAACGACCCTAGAACCAAGCACGCATGCACACACAGGCAGGCAGGCCAACAGACAGAAAGACAGACGGACAAACAGACAGACACAAGCACACACAGACACACACAAACAAATAAAATGTACCCACCATTTCCACAGGTGTAAATGGTGGGCAGTAGGGGGTGGCCAAACGCATCTTTTGGGGATGCGTGTACCAATCCCGGCCCCGCTGTCGACAGGCCCCTGGAACCAACCAACAGACTATCTAACTCCCCCCTTGCGTGTCCCCCACAGCAAGTGGAATCCGAATGGCGGGATCTTGTGGCCCTCAAACGCCACACGGCCATGACGGCCCCGGGGCCACAGGCGGCACGCGCCGGCGTCGATGAGGTCCTGGGGCGGGAGCGGAAATGCATGGACGAGCTGGTCGCCACCAAGATGGCGGACGTCCAGTCCAAGAGGAAGAGCCGCGCCCAGCCGCAGACGGAGAGTGTGTCCGACATGCTGCAGATGGTAGAGCAGAGGAAGGAGAGGCAGCTGCTGGCAGAGAAGTGTGACGAGGATCTGCGGAAGATACGGAAGAACTATGCAAGCACAATGCAGGTACACCTCCACCTCTCCATGGTATAAAGGTAGCACCATGGAGGTACACCTCCACCTCTAGGTACAACTCCACCTCGATGGGTATAAAGTCAGCACCATGGAGGTACAACTCCACCTCGATGGGTATAAAGGTAGCACCATGGAGGTACACCTCCACCTCTATGGGTATTAAGGTAGCACCATGGAGGTACACCTCCACCTCTATGGGTATAAAGGTAGCACCACGGAGGTACATCTCCACCTCTGTATGGTATAAAGGTAGCACCATGGAGGTACACCTCCACCTCTATGGGTATAAAGGTAGCACCATGGAGGTACACCTCCACCTCTATGGGTATAAAGGTAGCACCATGGAGGTACCACCTCCACCTCTATGGGTATTAAGGTAGCCCCATCATGGTACCTCCTCCACCTCTATGGGTATTAAGGTAGCCCCATGGTACCTCTACCTCTCTCTTTGTAGAGTTCCCTTCCATCGTTCTCCATTCCCTCTCCTCCTCTGCCCAGGTCACGGTTCACATCAGGGAGAGCCTCCAGTGGATCCAGGCGGAGAACCAGGCCAAGAGCGCCCAGCTGGCCCACTGGGAGGGCCTGCTGGCCCAGAAGAGGGAGCTGCTCACGGGGACCAAGAGGGCCTGCGGCCGCCTGCGCTCCCGAGCCCTGGACCTGAGGCAGCGCTGCGGCATGCTGGGAAACGTGGCTCTGCTCAGAGACTTTGAGGAGCAGGTGGACGCCTGCGGACACCTGGAGGGCGACGAGGGGAGTCTCCGACGGCGCCACTCCGAGGCGGCTCTTAAGTGCGCACGCTGGAAGACGAAGCTGGGGAAGAGTTGATTGGGGGGTGTGTGTATGATTACAATTATTAATTATATATCTTATATATATATAATTGTTATAATACATTTGTTATAAAGCCTGTTTCCTTCTCCCTTGTTTTAGATAGATGGTCTGATAGGGTACCAGGTAATTTGCAAAATATAATTCACGCGTGATAAGGAGTATCACAACCACTATGATAGTAAAGGGATAAAGTATGCTGGGAAAATAAAAAAACATTAACCGAATAGATGTTTATGATGCACAAAATCTTTGCCTTGTTGTTATATATATATATATATATATATATATATATATATATATATATAGATATGACTAACATGATGATCACAGTACAATACCATCACACCTTTCTAATTCATTGTAGCTAAATTAAACAATATAATTATCATCCACAATGTAATTGGTTGCATTGGTAGAAGTCGGTTGCTTTGTCTGGTTGAGTGGTACAACAGAATACAGCACATTAACGGGGTTTATTAGTATTGTAAGAATTTACAAACCAATCTTCACAGGTATGTGATGTATCTGTAGAGATGTCCACTCCGCACCAGTCGGTGGCGGTATTGCATTACTCACTTCAATAAAAGAAAAATAAATAATGCTTCCGGAGCACGAAAATATAAACATTAATTTCAGCCATCCGCATCAACAGACCAGGAATACACCCCATTAAATGCAGGAAAACGACGGATAGTCACTTTGTATTTTCTCAAGGTAAAGTATATGATTCAAGTCAATGAATATGTGTTAGATCGTTATTTGTATCGTCAATGAACGTTGACATAACGTAACTGCAGTGTCTAGTCTGTCACATGGCACAATTTCGTAAGAATGTCGTTATTTGTTCACATAATAAGATTACATTGCTTAAATTACTTATTATGCAAATGCATGTGTTTATGCATGGTTATCTAATACGATAAACAAGGTTGGTGCATCGTGCAGCAAGCCTAACCAGCTGGTCTCCACGCATTAAAAGATGCATGCATGTTCTTGTTCTCTGCAGGCTCTTCACCAGCGAGTTCTCCTGCAGATCCACAGAATATCATGACCGACGGACGAGCCCCAGGGGCGGCCGTGCTCCCCCAGAACCCGCTGACGTCGCCCTCCGGTGGCCTCCAGTCGGTGGAGATGGACCCGGTGGAGTACACCCTCCGCAAGCGCCTTCCCCGCAAACTCCCCAAGCGGCGCAACGACGTCTACGTGAACATGAAGACGGACTTCCGCGCACAGCTGGCGCGCTGTCAGAAGCTGCTGGAGGGCGGGGGGCACCGGGAGATCTGTGTGCACGGCCTGGGCCTGGCCATCAACCGGGCCATCAACATCGCCCTGCAGCTGCAGGCCAGCAGCCAGGGGGCGCTGCAGTTGGCCGCCAACACTTCCACTGTTGAGCTGGTGGACGACCTTGAGCCGGACGACCCCGACGAGGCCCCCGGGGAGCCCATGACGCGCACGCGCAATAACTCTGCCATTCATATTAAAGTGTATTATCCCAGCCCATAGTGTGTGTGTGTGTGTGTGTGTGTGTGTGTGTGTGTGTGTGTGTGTGTGTGTGTGTGTGTGTGTGTGTGTGTGTGTGTGTGTGTGTGTGTGTGTGTGTGTGTGTGTGTGTGCGCCTGCCATTTGTCACTGTTCTGGTGGGGTCGCTGACCTTCAAGGAAATGGCTATAAGTTGAATCCTGTATTTCCTGTTTAAACTGAGTGTTTATTTCTTGTATTGTGTTGTCTGTGATAAGTAGAATGTGGTGCAAATTTATTAGGCAACTTTTAGTTTATTTCTGGAAATGTTGACAACATGACATGCTTATATATTGCAGTGCCAAATGTGAATCCCTCTTTAATTTTAAGGCCTACGGAAATATTTTGTGTTCATATTTATACACATATCTAAGGAATATATTGTCAACGTGTCATGAAAAATAAAGTGGAATTGGGATAGAAGAGGTGTTCGTGCAGTCATTCACTCACGTGTGAACTGCAGGCGTATCGGTAAAGTGGGACCAATATTTGACTTCCCAGTTGTGATGGATTAGCCCTGCAGATGGTATGGTCTATTAGTAGGCCTCCTCTCTGGCTGGACTTGTCACGTGTTGACTTTGTAATTAATTGGAGTGGACCTAAAGGCATTGCATATGCACTATTTTACTTTACTTTAATTTCATTTGGCAGACATCTTTGTCGAAGGCGACATACAACATATTTGACAACAAGCAGTACAATTATTGTAAAGCAGCATTATTGTAAGGTAATCCACAGCAGACATTGTGTGTGGCCTTGCTAAAAACTTGCAAGCAAGTACAGAAAATAGCAAGTACAGAACACAATAAAAAAAGGACGAGTATATAAAAAGAAAATAGTCTCAAGACATCAGATGTGGCTAGATCAGTTGTCTCTAAAACACTAGCGTTCAAAAGTTTGGGGTCACCCAGACAATTTCATGTTTCTCTTGAAAAAACACACCTTTATTGAACAGTTTTCAGCTGTGCTAACACAGCTGAAAAGCCTTTTAACACAATCAGCTAAATAATGTACCATTAGGACACCGGAGTGATGGTTGCTGGAAATGGGCCTCTGTACAAGTAGATATTACATTAAAAATCTGCCGTTTCCAGCCAGAATAGTAATTTACCACATTAATAATGTCTAGATAGTATTTCTGAATCATTTCATGTTATCTTTATTTTAAAAAAGTGCCTAAGGACAATTATAAGTCAAAGTACCGCAGACGGTGGTGTATTTATTTATCCTTATCCCAAGGAAGAATTAGGAAGCAGAGATGAAGCGTCGTTGTTAATGTTGCAGGTCTTAGGGAGGACTTCGGGTCCAGCTCCCCATTTCTGTCCTCTTGTTGCCCAATTGTGATCCAACATAGTAATTATCCGTTTTATTGTGACTTTATTTCTCCCTGAATAAGCGGTAGCATATCAGCTGAGATAAGGACATGAGGATTGTTAAAACACACTCTGAACCTTGAACGTGGGAAAATCAAATTGGTTAGTTGGCCGCCACTGCGTGAGGCAAACCAAACACTCCAGTGTCTCCAACCCACTGCCAAAATGTCCCTTATCGGTTGATTTCACCAGACCTTGTTTCTCCCCCAATAGACTTGTTGTTGACGCATAACAAATCCACATCCTTTTTTTAATCCCGCCAATAATATTTTGAGTTAAAATAACTAAAGAATGGTGGGAATGCAGAGGGCTAAAGGAAAAAACAAGAAAGTAAAACATCATCAGGAAACAACTCTCTTGGTCACCATCCGTCATTCAAGCTGGGAAGCAACAACTAACTAACTAACTAGACTCTTGATGAAGTGTACGCGCGTCCCTCGTCAGCGACGCAGAGTTCCAGTGTGGACTGATTGCTATGCCTGTGACGTGAAGCGATGACATACGAGAGTGGGAAAAACGCACTGTTTGCAAGTGTGAATGAGAAAGCCTGGGAGTCCGGAAAATGGTTTAGGTTTGAGCTCCTTGCAGGATGTAAGCCATAAAAAGCCCAATCACAATTCTTCCTGCTGGCATTGTTTTCCGCACGGATCCTCGTCGTTCAGCGCTGATTGCGCATGTGGCACTAGCGTCATCAAACGCACACACGTCATTTGGAGGTAAAACGATAGCACCAAAGACTAATCCGTTCTTTAAAAAAAAGAAAGACACAAAATCAAACACTTTTTCTTTTTTAATTAATTAATTGTCTGAATGTTTCTTTACTTCTGGAGAGTAGCGAGTATAAAACTTTAAAAAGACAACGCTAGGCATCTCTACCCATAAAGATACATGTTCAAGATGATCTGGGTGTGACGGACACCTCTACGGGTGAGCTTGAAGCTCTAGCCAGCAACAGGGGGCTCGAGGAACCCCCCCAACACACCTAAAAGGCGAGAGTGTAAAAAAGTACATTCAACAGTGACTGCAGCTCTAAAAAGGCAGAAATAAAAATCTTTATAAATAATCTGTTGCAGAACAATTACAAATATATATTAAAATATTTACTGTAGAATAACATCATTGTGTTCTGGTGAGGCTAAGGATAAAAATCAGGGCAACACTCCAACCGGCCTTCTCTGAAGTGGCGATGGGAAAAAGGATGTTGCAAACTTATCGTTCTGCCGTTTTCCAGGTGCAAACTATACTCTCTGGGTGGTCCACTGCCTCGCATTGTCCACTGCCGTGAGTCCACCGTACAATCAGAAGAGGTGGGTTCAAGGGTCAAATTGACAGAAAACACCAACGCACGCACGTACACACATACCCACACACACACACACACACACACACACACACACACACACACACACACACACACACACACACACGTACGTGTACAAACACACTTTTTACAAACACAAATTGAAACGAGCGGTCGTCACACAACACACATACACACACACAAAGTGCTTGAAGAGTGCTGATTGGAAAGCTTTTGAAGCAGTGCAATGCATCTGCCTTAGTCTATGTATGCTGCCCCATTCCCCCCCCTCCCCCCCACATGTCCAGACGCCACGTCTTCACATTCCAAGGTGCAGTCTTAGAAGAAGTAAGGGCCGCCATTTTGGCTCTCAGCCTCCGCCCATAGTCGTCCGTTTCTTTGGTACGTGGCGGATACATAATTTGCCACTTTCCGTTATGTCCAATAAGCGCGGTGGTAGGGTGGTCAAAAAGTGTTGAATACAATAAATA
>NC_079428.1:7278590-7313590 GCF_026213295.1 Gadus chalcogrammus | reverse complement strand
TATGAACGTATGTGAACTGCCATATATGTTCATTATGAAAAGAACATACAAGAAACAGAAATGTGTCTCTGTGTTCATTATCTGTGGTCCGAAAGTGAAGTTTTTGTTTATTAACTATTGTTTGAAGCTGCAGTTTTGTCTCATGTTTATCTACCAAGCCGCCTCTATTTGACCTAAAACGATGGCACTTGCTGAGGAGCTTGTTCAATACTGTATAGCCTACATACATGATTCCCTGTTTACAGATTATAACCAACTGCGAGGAACAAGATGGTGAAGGAAACTGCGCTACTCAGCAGAGATATGCTCTCCTGTCGTGTTCGATGAGTCTGTTACTAGACTGTGACTCATCGGTTTCCTAGAAGCGCAAATTCAGGTTCCACGTGCGATTTTGCAAAGTTTCTCCTTCTGCAGAGTTGCGCCTGTATAGCCCAAAATATATTAGTTAGGCCTATAAGGAATAAATGGTTGAGCACATGAGCGAAGGCGGGATACATGGCGCTCCAAACGCGTCATGACAACATTAAAAGTTTCATGCAATTTGACTACATTCCACAACCACCGAAATACACCTAAAAACATCAACTGTATCCCACGGCCCCTTTTCCCCCTCTTTTTTGACCAGTGCGATATTGGGAAATCGTATGTATACTGTACAATACTGGATTTAACCGAGCAGAAATCTGAATATATAACGTTAGATGCTACGATTAAGGATATGCTTGAAAAAGTATATCAAGTTGAGGGCTTTTGGGACAAAACAATTATGACATTGTATGGCCTACATATATGGCCCTAACCTGTTTAACAGGAAAAACATAATAGTAGTTTAAAAAATAACTGAAATGTCCATTAACAATGGGTTTGAGAATATCCTTTTGAAATAAGTTCTCAATCTTAAAAAAACGATCGGAGCCAAACCAAAGTGAGTAAGTGAAACACTCTTACCTCTAACGATTTTCTGCGACATTCGCAAACAGGTGACACATATTTTAAAAACATTGTGGAATAAATCTGTCGTCTGAACGAAAATCAACCTTTACAGGTCACACCAAAGGAATAAATAGTCCCATCCAATACAAGCACACATCGCCTTGTCCGGGTGATCTGAGCATGAACCTCATGTCCCGGTGGCGAGATAGAGGAATGGTCTCCACTGCAGCCCAACTAAACCTTATATTCGCCTGACCTGAGGTCGGCGACGACGTGATGGCCCGCGGTGCCTTTTACGCGCGCCTTTTACGCACCGCAGCGAGCGATTAATCATTCACTGCCCGAGAGTCCCTAGTCTGTTGAGCCAAGCGCCGACAGAGACACGCAACAAAGAACACCGTCTTATAGAAACATCAAGTGTGTCCACAACTCACTGGTAAACTCCATATCCGTGTGTGCATAGTCCACTTCAGAGGGTCCTCACCGGTGCGCCCATGAGTCCGTCTATCGCCCATTAATTGGAAACGAAGCTCTTTTGTGGATCTTATCCGGTAGGTGTTACTATAAAGTGATGGCGTTCTTTTTTTTATTTATGACTTTGAAAATAAAGTAGCTTTGTTTTGGTGATGACTATCTGAACTACTTCCTCCTCCAAAGCGAAAATATTTTTCTTTTATTGTCATCCAGATAATCTGCATGTCTCCTAACAATTGCCCTAAAAAAGTAAATAATGTCTCCCCAAAAGACGTGCGGTAACTTCCCTCCCATTGTTGTTCTCTGAGTGATCCCCTCAAACGCTCATTTGGTCTGGCATCATGTTCCAGAATTGGCTGGAAAATAAAAAGAAAGAAAACAAGGCAAATCTATCCAACCTAGTACATTGGGCTTATCAAAGTTTTCTGCATCATCATCTACTATACAATCCTAATCAGTGTTTCTATCAAACCAACATCTAGCCCAGATCTTGTGATTGTACAATCATCAGTATTGAATAATAAACTCTTTAACCCATAATACAAAACACCTGATTTCGGCTAGACTCTTAGGAAATTACTCACATTCACGCAAAGAAGAGGAGCTACTCGTTACAAGTGTGTGTCGAGACATACATCCTGACCTTATACCTGTGTTCCCCTCCCAACTGATGTTTACTGTGTTTATTCTGGGAAACTCTCATTCACCGCGTCCGCTTTGGCCGACCTCTTAACCTCATCCAGGAAGAGGTGAGGAATCCCTCACCTTCATCGTAATGCAGAGAGCATAGGAACTCTTTCAAGGAAGTTGACCTAAGGGCCACTGTATAGCGTCAGACACACCGCAATCTTTGAATAGTTTCCTCTTGCTTCCTCGGGTCACAACCACGTGACCACAGCAGTCTCTCCTGTGCCTCTTCCATTGCAAACCCTCGATCAGGAGGGAAGGAAAATCCTTTGACCATAGCGCTACCTTTGCAGGAAACGGACATCAATTCAGGAAGATATGAATGCACAGGTATTTGAGAAATGTTGAGCTTTTTTGTGGCCATTCACTGGTTAGAGTTTTGTGTGATCCTGCCGAGACGACATCGCAGCCGCTCCTGTTCTGCATCCTATTGCCAGCGTCATACAAGGAGAAATCAGAAAGGCTGTCCTCAAAAGGGCCCTCCAAGGGTCCTACGCAAGAGGGGAAGTCCTGGATCCTTCCGGGGGTCTACCGGAAGCGGTGACGTCTCCCAACAAAAGACCTGGAGCGGCTTATGTGGACCCAAAGGCCAGCGCACGTCCACTGTTAAATCATTTGTAGGATCATTTGCCCTAATCAGCATTTTCACCGTCCGATGAACAGTCTTGCTCATAATACTAATTATGTATTATGAGTCGGCTACTTTAATGTACTTTAATTAGTGTCATCAGGGACACCTGGGTTTGGTTTTGACCCCTCTGGGAACAGGGTCTATTGTCCGTCGTTTTAATACACCAGGCAGTCCGTCGCCACATCCAGTGGTGTGAGCAAGTGGATTGGGATGGAAAGGGCGGAAAGGGCGTCGTGCTCTCATTCAAAAGGAACTTGGTTCGATCCCCTGCTGTCCGTACGGCTCATCCTTAAGCAAGACGCCGAATCTAGAGTCACTGCAAATCGTAAAAACGGTTCAATGTCTAAATGGGTAAAACACATTTGACAAATGATCATTCATCCATATTCTGAAACAAAATGTTTCAACATCCAATGGTGGATGCGGTTCCGTCAACGTAAAACCCAGGTTACCATGGACACTAATCAGAGCTGGGCTCAATTGTGTAGCCAGGCATAGGTAGCAGACTACAGTAGTGTGGGTATCCCATCATTCACCATGGACCCTCTGCCTGTGTACATAAAAGTAGCCGGCTCATAATACATAATTAGTATTATGAGCGACGCCTGTGTTTGTCTGACGATGAAGCCTCCGTGGAAACAGTCCAATATAATACAGCATGGGGCGAGCACCAAGCAAAGATAAATAACCCAAACAGAGGGATTCACCCTATAATCTAAGCATCTTCTGTATGATTTAGCATGGAACGCCATTGGCACTGGCCTTTTGTGTGTGTCGCTCTCTCTCCATAGACAGGTCTCTGTGAGCGTGTGCTTGAGGTCTGAACGCAGTGTGGCGCCCCGTCCTCGTGGTGCAGCGCTGACGTTTGAGCTCTGTTTGCTCTGAGCCCCCCAGGGGGCTGTTTGCTTTCCTCTGGGCCAACATGACAAAGAAAACAGAGAGGTGGGGTGGGGGGACGACGACAAGGTACGTGCTGCGAACCATGCAGCGCAGTGTGTGTATGTGTGGGTGTATGTGTGTGGAAGGGGGTGGGAGGGTCTTGCAGGGAGTTTGGGGGGGGGGGGGGGGGGGGGGGGGTTTGCCTGGGGTGGTGGGCTCGTCACAGTGACTCCACGTGCAGGAAAGGCAAGCGGCCGTCATATTTGGGATGAGGTGGGGGTGGGTGAACCCAAAGTCTCCTGCTCTCTCTCACACTCATGCACGCACACACAAACACACCCATACATTAATACATACATATGTATGTAAAGACACACACACACACACACACACTTACATTAATACATGAATACGTATGTACAGACAGACACACTGCAGACACAATCACACACATGCTGCATGCAGACACAAAAGCGTGCTCGCCCTACCTACATATGCCCACGTGCATGTTTTACACATGAGCAAACAGCGCACACACACACACACACACACCTACAATCGCAAATGCAGACAGGGGTCAACATTTGAAACAGCTGGGTCGGAGAGAGTTCACATGATAGTCAATAGATGCCAGGAAAGTCTCTGTTTGGAAAAGGGTTAGGTGCACGTGTGTGTGTGTGTGTGTGTGTGTGTGTGTGTGTGTGTGTGTGTGTGTGTGTGTGTGTTCTGGTGTTCATGTGTGGGTGTCTGGTCGGCTGGCGCGCCACAAGACAGGAAAGATTAGGGGGACATAAGAATGTAGTGAGGATGGGGGAGGGGGGGGGGGGGGGGGGGGGGGAGGATGCCGGGGGGAAACAGGAGCCGACCCTCTCGGAAGTCATTGTTCTCCGAGGCGTCCGCGACACAGGCTCCACCGCGGCCGCCGGCGTGGTCACCTGGTCTGTGTGTGTGTGTATGTGTCTGTGTGTGTGTGTATGTGTCTGTGTGTGTGTGTGTATGTGTCTGTCTGTCTGTCTACCTGTCTGCCTGTGTGTGTGTGTTAGGGGAATTTGCGCACGTACAATGTAGTATTTTGTGTGTGTAAGTGGGTGTGGGGGTGTGGGGGTGTGGGGGGGGGGGGGGGGAGAACACGTAAAGCACCGTCCGGTGCTCCACCGTCCGACAAACCAGCATGGACGTTTAAGATCATAGAAGACATACTGACACAAAAACGATAATGCACCGGCACGGTAGAAATATAAATATCCCACTTAATTCCAACTTGTTGCTATCCCTCCCTCCTTCTCTCCCATATCTATCCCATATCTCCCATAGCTGTGCTATTCTGGGCGCGGTGCTATCTCAGCCAGTCACCCTCTCCCTCTTCCATCCTTTCATTCGTTATCCTCCGCTTCCGATAAGGTGTTACACCAGGCCGGGCGTCGGCACTGGGCTATTTTCAGGTAATCTTCTTTCGGAGTAACCTTTTACCATAACACACTTTAGACTCCATTTCCTGGCTGCCAAGGAGGTACACAAAGTCCTTATAATGAAGAGCTTCTCACCGCACAAAAGGGTTGTCTATGGCCATGGTAGTTTATAATAATGAGCATAGCTATGTTTGTCTCCAAACATAGCATATTCTATGTTTGGAGACAAACTGAAAAAATACTGTAAAAAAGAGATTGAACCGTATATTTAATTGTTGGGATGATATTGATATTGAGTTAAAGTCGGGATGATTATTGGGATAATACAGGCTTCCTGATAGGCTAAGCTGACAACCCATGTGCCATGACAAACTCGAAAAGTGGTTGTGTCCAAGAGAGGAACTATAGATGTATATAGGATGAATGGGGCTGACCTGGGCTGACCTCGTCTGGCTGCACCATGATAAGTGTGTGTTTCTCTACCTCACGGGGACCCAGATTCAAACCCCTCGCCTCTATTGTTAGGAATAACCCCAGGAGGAGCCTCTGGATCCCCACTGCAAACTGTAGCCCACATAACACACATCCCTGTGTGTGTGTGACTGATCAGGCGCTGGATATATATAGACACGTATGATATATGTAGACAGGTTTGACTTCTGGAGACTGCATGGGCTGGCATGGTGTGGATGGGTGCTAGTCGTATTGCTTGTTTGGGGGGGGGGGGGGGGTGATGATCAACTATTCATATTCCCGGGCTTTGTGTACATTCTACATTTCTACAGACATTTGTGGAAAAAGACAAATAAGGATAACAGTGACGCTTGTGGACAAATCGCCAACAAAGTTGATTTACAATTAGTTTTATTTAGCATTTGAGAAATACTTGAAGACAGGCCATTGCCACGATCTGTTTAAAGCCTTGGTGAGGGCCAGCCTATTGTTAGACAATAAGAAGAAAAACTCGTTTTTTTACCACATTGGAATTCTATCCAAATGTTTTTGTCAGCCATGAAAGATTTGTTACAAATACTTGTTCCAACACCATACCAACCACACATTCACACCCTCATCTCACTGTGATGTACATTATTGATGCGGTGGTGTTGGCTCGAAGCTGACGACCGGCGGGGGGCCGTGTTGGGACTCAGCCCGGGCCACGCCACACCCAAACGGGGGCCGCAGTTTGGACTCCTCTGAGCATGACCGGGATCCGGCCACTTCAGTGGGACCGGCCGATACGCTGCAAGGGCCCCACCGTGGCTCGCACCACCCGCTCCCCCCCTGAAACAGTCATGAATGGCCTGTTGAGCCCTTGGAGACCGTACCTGTGATTAAGGTCTATACAGATAAAAATTGACCTCTCACTCTATGTACAAAATATACAAAATATAAATTGAATATTAAATTCTAAATAAATAAAAAGTAAAACTTTTGGAATGGAATACAAAAATAACTAATAGAAACAGATAAAGTAAAGATAATTGGGTATTTACAATGCGGAGGACGTTCTCTCTCGCCCTCTGCGTCTGAACAGTCGTTAGAGTTACAACACGCACAGATCTCCACGCTGCCTTCAGCCGGGCGCCAGCTGAAGAGGGGAGGAGGGTGGGAGGAAAGGCGGGGAGGTCTTCATGTGAGGAAGAGCCTGACGAAAAGGTCCCCTCAGAAGGTGCAAAGCTTATGTTTCAGAGTGTGCCATGAAATGTATTTTGTGCTTGTGCTTGTGCTTGTGCTTGTGCGTGCGTGCGTGCGTGCGTGCGTGCGTGCGTGCGTGCGTGCGTGTCCACCTGAAGGTTGGGCTGTGGAAGAAGCAGGCCTTGTTCTGAGAGTCTGGTGCCTTTGTAGCCAGAGTGGCCCTAAGGTGACAGCTGATGTACATCTGAAACCACAAAGCACAGCAGTGGGAGCCCATTTCAAATCAAGCTCCCTTATAGGACCGAGATTGCAAACTGAGTGACAACAGATAAGGGCCATCAAGGAGCGGGGGAAAAGGCGGCCGTCGCACACAGCGAGATTACGGACATTGGCAGTGAGAGGTCCTCGACTACTTCTGTAATCACGCTTACCGCAGAGAGGTGTCACATGGATATCATGTGTGATATCACAAGTGGACGTGTTCACTCAACAAGCACTTATTGTATGTTGTGCGTCCTGGCACTTAATGTACGCACTTATTGTATGTTGTGAATCCTGGCACTTAATGTACACACTTACTGTATGATGTGCATCCTGGCACTTAATGTACACACTTATTGTATGTTGTGCGTCCTGGCACTTAATGTACGCACTTATTGTATGTTGTGCGTCCTTGCATTTTATGTACGCACTTATTGTATGTTGTGCGTCCTGGCACTTTATGTAGGTACTTATTGTAGTTTGTCGACCTGGCATTTAATGTTCGCACTTATTGTTATGTTGTACGTCCAGGTAAAAAAAACAAAAACAGAACCAAGTTGGGTAGCGTCTTATCCTAACCATCCTTGTTGTCTACGCTGAATGGGTTAACGTAGTGATTGTTGGTGCTTGGCACTTTGTTCTATGAACATCCTTACTTTACCGACAGTGATATATTGTTTCCCTTTGTTCTGACAAATGTACTTATTGTAAGTCGCTTTGGATAAAAGCATCTGCTAAATGCCCTAAATTAAAATGGTTCGGGTGTCCAGCCCAGAACGCTGAGCCATTACCTGGATCCCAGAGTAGTGCAGGAAGGGGAAGGTGGGGATACTGAAGAGGAGCCGGTCGTCTCGCCTCCTTGGTAGAAACGCAGATGAGGAGCCCGGAACTAAACTGTCCATGAGACAGCTGTGATAGTACACACACGCACACACACACACACACACATACACACACACACACACGACAGTGGGTCATTTGGTCGAGGGTTGACGGTAAGGGAACAAATCAAATCACAATTAATGCTAATCACGATACTTTTGTTCTACAGTGTAAAACGCTGCCGACTCTGACAACCAATTCAAACCCAAGTGCCCTGAGTCAAGTGTCCGTGCAGGGGATTCAATAAGGTTCTAGATAGTCTTCCTTAGGAGGCTGTGGTCCTTCTGTGCAGCAGGCTACTGCAGATCTCCTAGTTCTCCTAGTCTGTGGTAGCCAGCACACTGTTCTTCGCTGCGGTGTGCCTGGGAGGAGGCCACACCAAGCATGGGGAGGGAGTCCCTCTCTGTGGTCGGACTATAACCGGACAGTTTGGAGGCAGTGATTGAGAGGAGGATGAGGGACACAATTCAGACCTTCCTGGAGCGCCCCTCCCCTCTATGATGAGCAGATGGGACGCCCCTTCAGCCTCAGGAAAGTACCCCCCTAGGTGCAGAATGGAGCGGTTCTGGGGGTCCTTTGAGCCAAGAAACGTCAGCCTTCATAACAGTGGCTGAGACCCCAGTTGTTTCCCTAGCTGGCACTTTTGTGTTTAGTGTGTTCTTCCTCCCCCCGGTTATAACTAACGTTTTATCTACCCGACTGACCCGTGATTATTGATGAATTCGTAGCCAGGGGATTCAAGGGGTTCGGGGCTGGATGACGCAACACAGTGGTCGACGTACACCCTGAGCGATGTGTGTTGCGGGGCCTCCACACCTGCCTCGAGGATCACCGACTCCCCCTGCTGGTTAGTGGAGGAACTACGTGGAGCGGTGAAGCCTTCTGCGGCAAAGGAAACAGACGTACAGGAGGTTTCTGTAAACAAGTATTACATAGGCCTACTGGTGGTAGTCTGTTATTGTATGAAACGATTTGAAATATTGAACAGGGTCAAGAGTTCTGTGGAATTATGTCCTTAATGCTAAATTATTTTTTATTTTACGAATAACATTTGTTCTAAAACAATCTGTTGGTAAAATTAAATATGTATGAGAAAAAAATTGTGTAGAGATACAGCCTATAGTCACAATAAAAAGAAAATTGCAAATGGAAATTAAGTATTATTATTTATTTTTGTCATTTTTGTAAAAAACATATAATAAAACTTTGTAAAAGAGAAAAGTACTGCTCTCTTTCCCGGCTATGGAACATGAACCAGTGTTCCCAGTGACCTATATCGGCCTTTAGTCTTTTCACCTGTCATGGTGCGAAGGGAAAAGTGCAGCAGTCCGTAGGCGCTGGTAGTGGCAGTCATGGGCAGCCATTTGGGGGTCAACGGCTGTCCACTCACCATCTGCCTTCTGAATGCATCGTTGTTACAGAGGGGCTATACATTGGGGACCGGTGGCAATCGCCCTATATCATCAGCCTCCAACAATTGGTTGAACGACTGCAACCAGTCACCTGATTGGGAATCTGCCTCACCTCTTGTAATGGCACTCAACGGGTATGAGAGTGGTGACATGGTTTAGCATCAGACTTCCCCTAGTGGTTGAGGGAACCGCAGGACACAGCACCAGATGGTTGTAATAGATAAGCCAATCGCCATCCACCTGGGTGTGAATGATTATAAAACAAATGTATAGAATTACGTCATTAATTGACTCAAAAAAGTTTGGCCTTGGATTAGAACAAGTAGAGAGACACCCCCTATTGGATAAATGCCGCCGACAGTGGCATATTTCCACATAAAATAAGTAGTAAATTGTGATCAGAAACGGGCCTATTCATCAATTGAATGTTTAATCAATGTATGAACAACATTTACGTTATGCAATTGACCAGGCCTATGTTTTGTTTGAACTTATCTGAAAAAAAAAAAAAAAGGTAATAAAATTAATAAAGAATCGACTTTGTTTTTTCACTCGTTTCTTACTGTGGACTCGGTCCCGCACTCCTTAAGTCTAGCGTCGATGACCATCTCAGACTCGGGACCAGGTCCGGGTCCACTCCACGTCGCCCTGCAGGACTTGTTGGGCGCTTTGTCGCCCAGTTGAAGACACTTGCGTAAGAATGGGATTCTATTTCCAAAAAAAAACTCTCGTTTTGCCGATATCCGCATCTTGGTTTCTTCACATTTTATCTCGAGTCCAGCGTATTGTCCTATTTGCAGATCACTTTGGTCTGCAATCAAACCACCCTGCACAAATCTCAAAACTATCATACATAGAAAATTGGTCCACGTCGACATCTCTGTTTCGTTGGAGAAAAAAACATCCAAGTCCATCAAATGCATGCACACAACAGGTGTCCTTATCAGACAACATGAGCGACAGAAAACCATGTGGAAGGCATCCACAAAACCGGAACTTAAGATCGTTGCGAGGTCTCCACACGGACTAATAACAAATCAACTCCACAGTTGTTTAACAGACACACCGAACCCTAACGCTGACTATAATCGTACGAAAATAAGGTTAACCGAGATGAACAACACAGCAGCAATCGACTGGGGGACAGATCACAACCCGGGTTTGACCAACGGGTCCGAGTCCTTACTGAGACGGGTCCACTCCGGGCTCGATCCGCCGGATTCGAGATGCTCCATAGTGAGCGGAGACTACCTCTACTACCACTACGGCTGTGACGGCCAGGACGACCGAGGTTGGGGATGCGGCTACCGCACCGTGCAGACCATGGCCTCCTGGCTGTGCTTCAGCTGTGAGTCAGGTCGACCCCCTCCGAGCCTCCCGGACATCCAGCAGTCCCTGGTCTCCATGGGCGATAAAGAGGACTCGTTTAGGGGGTCCCGGGGATGGATCGGGACGTTTGAAGCGTCGCTCGTTCTCGACTTCTTCTACGACGTGCCGTGCAGGGTGGTGCATGTGCGGGGTGGCGGTGCGGAGCTGGAGGAGGTGGCCGTCCAGGAGCTCCATCGGCACTTTGAGACGCACGGGTCCCCGGTGATGATGGGAGGGGACAGGGACAACTCGTCTAAAGGGATACTGGGAGTGTGTAGTGGGAAGCATGGGAGCAGTGTTTTGGTAGTTGACCCGCACTACTACGGAAAGCCGCTGGACAAAACTGAGTTGCAAACGCACGGTTGGGTTCGTTGGATAAAAGTTTCGTTCCTTGACCAATGCTCTTTTTACAATTTGTGTCTTCCACTCACTGGGAAGAGACACGTTTAATGGCTCGCTCACTTGTAGGCCCGCAGTAAAGGAGATACGGCGCCACGGTGTGGCCAAGAGAGTTGTTGCACTAATGTACCGCACAGATGTAGAGAAGCGATTTTGTTCAAGCTTTTTATAAAGTTATTTAACAAATAATGTATAAGTCTGCTGGAATATCACAGGTCTCTCTTGTGCTATTCATTAAGACCAAAATAAATCTGATATTCATTTCGATGTTATCTTTGCATCATTCATGTCATTGAATTATAAAATCAATATAAAAAAATAATGTATCGTATTTATATAGCACTGATGGAGGGAGAGAGAGAGAGAGAGAGAGAGAGAGAGAGAGAGAGAGAGAGAGAGAGAGAGAGAGAGAGAGAGAGAGAGAGAGAGAGAGAGAGAGAGAGAGAGAGAGAGAGAGAGAGAGAGAGAGAGAGAGAGAGAGAGAGAGAGAGAGAGAGAGAGAGAGAGAGCTCATGATCATCCACTACCGTTATTACGCCGACTACCTCTCCTGCTGTGGGTTTGGTAAACCCCTTTCCTAGCTGAGATCGCTCTGATGCATTTATTTTTTCAACAGTTTCTTAATACTTTTTTTGATTTGTTGTCTGGAATGTGTGTAAAATATGAAATTATTACATCAACTATAACTAAGATGCGTAAGTATATGGCGTAAACCCCATAGTATCGTGTCAATCTATGTTAACCATTTTATTTGATTGTGTGTTATAGACTATCTTAATGAATGCATTTTTTAATTCCAAATCGTATTGGAAGCAGGGTACCCAACCTATATAATGACTTTACACGGTAACACTTGGTATTGTTAAAGTTCTCCTTTTTTATTGATTCCAAAGACCATTAAAAACACCCTGGGTTCAAATAATATCACGATAAATTGGCCCGTGGAATCATGGTGGTGTGATCCTTCTCCACGCTAGCCGCCTGACATGCAGTCATTGTGAAAGAGCTGGAAGTTGTGGTTCACTGCCATCCTGCCAGCGAGGAACTTCTCCAGGCTCTTCAGCGGCACCTCCAGCACCTGGCTGTTGGCCTGGTCGTTGGGGCCGTACGCCGCGAACGCCGGGAACTTGTAGCGCTCAGAGTACGGCGCGTTGCGGTCGAAATTAGCACAGCAGTAGGCCGACCACACGTAGTCGGGGACGGCCACCCGGTCCACGTTCCCCCTGCGGACGGTGCTGCCGGAGTCGGTCACCCCCGTCACCACGAAGGCCCGCCCGCCGCAGAAGTTGTTGAGGCGCTTGCGGATGAGCCACTGGTGCTGCGCCCAGGACCCCGCCAACTCCCTGGTCTGGGGGACCACGTTGGTGAGGGTGTAGGTGGAGGCCTTGTCCGAGGGGTCGGCCTGGTGGCCAACAGGGTTCAGCTGGCCCCGCTCGTACCGGATGGCCTCGGCGTAGTCCTCCAGCGTGGCCTGGCTGTCCTCCAGGTCCGGGGGGGTGTAGGCGGAGGAGGACTGGCCAAAGGGCGTCATGTTGCTGCTACCCTTGTCTGAAACCAGCTGGAAGAGGGGGGTGGGGGAGACATCACGACATGGGAAGCAAGTGGAAAGTGAAACATTTATAATGCATAAGAATATGGGAGTTTCGGTCTTCCCAGACAAGGTGAGTAGACTCATTTCGCATTTCTTTTCTTAAGGTATTTTTCCTTGCCATTGGCTAGTATCAGCCAACTTAATAAAACTGTAATGCCCACCGGCAATTGGCCTGCTCAAGACGTGGTAACCTTTCCGTATTGCTTCCTGTCCGGTTGTGAGATGAATGAAAGCAGTCGATTGCTGGTAGAGGCATGTAAATGGTTAGACCTAACCTCCCTCTTTGTCATTGCCCCTAAACCGGCCAGTACTGCTGGAAATCTGTCTGAAGGGACGGGGGGCCTGAGCCCCTCTCCAAATGTATTGTTGCCCTCGGCTAATCATGCCACCTCTGTGAGCATGTTGGGAGAAGGGCCGGTAACGGATAATTGTTTTGCATTTGGACTGCAGTACCCATGGGTATCAATGTTACATAATGTGCCTTTACGAGGAATTCCATGAAACTGTATTTTGATTTTCAAGTTCTTTGCCGAGTCATGTCCTTGCCAAATCGGATAGGTGGTACATTGGCAATCTCCAACCCTATTTGCTTTGCCTGATGTGGTAACAGTGTGTCATAGTTGAATAACCTATTCAACGAAATCCAACCAAACCAAAAAAAACACTTGACAGCAACCCCCAAAAAGATACACAAGAGTGCTCTCCCTGGACTCCAGCGCAGAGCGGTCACCTGAGGCTCAAACATCCAGGGTAAGTCCACCGTCTTCTCCCCGTCGGACTTCTTGAAGGTGTACGCTGAATAGATGGGGATGTGTCTGCGGGTATCATAGAGAGTGACGTAGCGGGGCTGGTCCTCGTAATGCTGGCAGATCTTCGTGAAGGAGTCGGAGCTGAGGTAGCCGCGGGGCGGGGTGCCCATGTAGAGGAAGTCCTTGCAATGCTGGACCTGGTTGAAGTCCCCCACCACCGCCGCCCGCCCCGCCGGCAGCAGCAGCAGCAGCAGCATCGGGAGCAGCAAGGAGCGCAGCAGGTGGTCGACGGCTGGCGAGCGAAACACGCAAGCACCGCGCTCTGGTACAGGCATCACGACCACAGAGTTTTTTCTCTGTGTCTTACCATGGGGTTCAATGGCTCAACTCGCAAAACGAATGCCGCCACTCCACAAGGTGTTCTCTAATCGGGAGATTGTTATGCAAACCAACGTACTCCTCATGCACCTTTACAGCCATCCAGTCCACTTGCCACTCGAGTGCAGTTACATCTGTGAGATTGCAGAGGAAGTACTTGCAATGCTGAACGTGGTTGAAGTCCCCCCCCACCCCGCCGCCCACCACCGCGTGCCCCCCCTGAGGCAGAGCAGCATATGGGGTCCGACGTGCAAGCACCGCGCTCTGGTAGGGCATGCCTACCACAGAGGGTCTTTTGGTCGAATCCTCTTCGCCCTATTTGTTTCTTTATTTATTCTCTTTTACACCTTATAATTACACGCCATTAAGCCTACCATGACGCAGTGGCATCACTAGGCTGTTTTATTCGGGGCTTAAGCCCCGGATATTATTTAATTAGCCCCGAATATAATTTCTGGGTCAATTTAAAAAATAATAATAACAACTTTTTTCGATATTTATTGGTATAGATACAGGTAACTATGGATTGCATTAATTCAATTCAGTGTTGAAGTGATACAATGATTCTAGTCACTAATGGTAGTTAGTTATTTAAAAAGAAACATGGGGATTCCAGGGACATCTCAAAATAAAGTAGCCTAGTCCTTCTGGAAAGATAATAAACAGTTTAAAAACATAACCAGACTGTTTACCTCCTCAAGTGAATTAACCTATCCTATCCCCAGTCAGATCCATCTGTCTATCCATATATATATATATAGTCTGTCTCACTTGTATTAATTTTACTCTGAAATAACTTGAATGGAACTTTAGATGTTTGGGGATAAGCAGCACAGCAGTCAGGTAGCTATTTAAAGCTATAATAAACTGCGTATTTTGTTTATTTAGGTAAAGCATTATGAAAATATTTGCATGCACAATAAAGCAGACAAAGAAATTAATAATCTTTTTGTTTGCCCACAGGGATACGTTTCTTTTCCCTCTGGGCTAAGCCCCGGATGTTTCTGAAACCTAGAATCGCCCCTGCAGCATGACGAACCACATCAGCCAGCAACTCAGGCATCACCTTATTTATCTGGTATCCTACCAACGTGAAACCCGCTTTCAATTCGTTTCCATACATGCAAAGTGTGGCAACTTTAATTGTCCTATCATATATTAGTCAAAAGTAGTGAATGTTATCGGTGCTCTAAATTACCCCAAGATAATGCCATATAGATACATGGACACTTGAATGGGGTGTATATTTTTTAACTTCTTGGTTGTTATTGGTCGCTGTCTAATGAATATAGACCAATGAGGCCTTTACAAATATTGTAATTGTGTTATTTAATTACTCTTGGTGTGTGTGATAGAATGAAAAGTACGGTATAGCGTGTAGAACTATGCCTAACCATAACTATAACCTGATGCCCAATACCCAAATTGTGCCGTTAGTCCTTTATCCCAGACCGTGTAAAGGTAAATCTGTATCGAAAATATAGGTAGATCAAATAATTAATTCCCCTTACAGGCCAGCTGTCCTTAAATATTTACAACAGTTTATATCATTCAGAGTATCTCCATAAAAAAAGACCAGAAAAGTTTCAAAACAGCCAGAAGAGACTATTTATTAACGTCCAGTTGTCAAGCATTTTCAGGAGTTTGAAGGCCACCAAATACATTCAAACGGTATTTTACAATCAAATCACTAAAGGCGACATTGTTGAAAGATAGCGCGCCCTTTAATTTTCCGCCAACTGTATAGCAGGTGCGACGCAGCCGTCCGTGAAGATCTGAAAGTTCTTCTCCACAAAGGTTGTCTTCTTGATGAACTCCTCCAGCTTCTGGACGGAGAGCTCCACCACCTCGCCGCCCTCCCGGTCGTTGATCCCGTAGTGGCCGAACACGGGGAAGCGGTAGCGCTCGTTGAACGGCGCGTTGCGGTCGTAGTCGACGCAGCAGTACGCCGACCACATGTACGCGGGCACCGCCACTCGGTTGATATTCTGCCGGCGGATCATCCTCCCTGACGTGATCACCCCCGTCACCACGTAGGCCGTGCCGTGGCAGTAGTTGTTCAGTCGCTTCCGGATCACCTGCTCCTGGGGCTTCCAGGCCTGCGCGCTGAACTCCCAGGTCTGGGGCACCACGTTGGTCAGGGTGTAGGTGGCCGCCTTGTCGTCGGGCTGCGCCTGGTGCGCGTTGGGGTTCAGGGCGCCTCGCTCGTACAGGATGGCGTTGGTGTAGTCCTCCAGCACCGCCTGGGCGTCCTCGAAGTTCATGGGCGTGTATCTGCGCGGGAAGGGCTGCATCTCCCCGGTTTCGGTGAGCAACGAGAGCTGGGGCGGGACGGACAGGGCAGAGGAAAGATATTGAGGGGAGAGTTTGGGAGTGGGAAAGGGGGAAGGATTATACAGGAGGGGGTGGATGGAATCCAACCTAACGGAAACACTGACCGACGGGAACCGGCAGGAAAGTGGATGAAACTGAAATGTGTCATCCAGTCGTTTCTCACACACAAAGACTCTTTATTTATTAAGGTTTTTATGTTTTGTATGTGAGTTAGACAGGAAGGTTTGGAAGATAGAGGGGAAAACATGCAGCAATGGACCATGGGCAGGAATCTGACCCGGGTGGCTTTGGTAAGGACTGAGACTTAATGGTATGCGCTCTTCCCCGTGAACCACCGGGGTTGCCCCAGAAAGACCCTCTATAAGCAGTAGAACCACGCCTAAGCACTGTTCATCTGGTCCCTCAGCGGTCCTACCTGCGGCTCGTACATCCACGGGACGTCGTTTTGGCTGTTGCCCTCGGAGCGCTTGAAGGTGTAGGCGGAGTAGACGGGGATGTGTCCCTCCGTGTCGTACAGGGTCAAGTAGCGAGCCTTCTGGTTGTACCGCTGACATATGTTCCTCAGGGAGCGGCGCTCCAGGCCCGTCGGCGGGGTGCCCTTGTACAGGAACCTCCTGCACTCCGGGGACAGCTCCTGTTCCACCGTGCCCAGCACCGCTCCGCTCACCATGGCGAGCCACACGAGGACCGCCTGCGTCCAAGATAACATTTTTTGCTCCACTGGTGTCGCCCGGCGGACCGTTGAGTCAGGGTCGTGGCACGTCGGTGTACTTTCAAAGAAATAGGCAGGAGTGGCCTCCAGGGGAAAAAACTAAATGTTCTGATGCTCCTCAGGACTGTATTTGTAGCTTCCTCTGTTAACTACTTGGTGAGTTCCTTTTGTGTCTAACCGTGGGGTACGATGGCTCAACTCGCAGGCGAATGCAGCCACTCCACAGGGTGTTCTCTAATCGGGAGATTGATATGCAAACCGTTATACTCCTCATGCACCCGTCCAGTCCACCGGCCACTCAAGTGCAGTCACACCTGGGAGAATGCAAATTGCAATGCTACGGCCCCATGTTCATGTAAAACAATGGAAGGTATCATCGTCATAAACATGTCTCGCTGACTCTGAGCATCGTCTTTCCGCTGCACATAAATTCAACTCGGTAAAAATATATTTATAGAACAAACCCCTTTTTAATTATTTTAGGCTTTTTGTAGGTACCACGTTGGGAACTTCTGGGCAAAACCTTTCCATATTTACCTTAGCGGTAACTATGGCCGTAGTACAACCAACTAACACCTCAGTGCATGAACATGACACGTTGCTCCAGCACAAAGGACTGTGGCATGTTGAAGCCACCGCCGCACACTGACCCGTTGTTGGGTTGCATAGTTTGCAAGGTTTAATTGAGTTTGACATCATGCAATTAATCAATAATTAGTTTGTTGAGAGGGGGTCTGCATATTATTATCTATAGCCAATTCTCTAACCATAATACCATGTTGTTCAGTCGGTAATTGGCAGTTATTAACTGCAGCAGGAGGTCAAAGGTCGGCCTTAAAATGCAATGGCATGTATTCATACAGAGACTGGTGTCGAGAGTTGCCACAGCAACATTTGGGGTAGGGGTTAAGGGAAGGGCTGTGTATGCGGTCCGTCGAGTGGTGATCAGCTCCCCCACCAATCAGAATCAGCTAACCGTCACAACCGCTGCCAAACCAAAGATTTCTGCCGTAAATTCCTTGATTCTCCTTTTGTTGATTATCTACATAGTTAGGGTAAAGAAAGACGACTTACTGCTTTACTTCATAAGCACATTTTAGATTGCATATAAATGTGAGCATTGAACACATCAGAGAAAAACGATCCACAATAATGCCTATTGAAGCCAAAAGGATATACTTGCCAATAAATGCCAATTTAAATATATTACACATTGTTTAGACACACGCCTGTTTAGGCCTATTTTGGACCTCACTCTGCATGAAAAAGTTACCTGTAATGCGTATCTTTCTATACCTGAATCGGAACAGGAGGTGACCACTGCTGCAGAATCGTGTTTTTATCAACTTATTGCCCCACACCCCTATTAAGTGGATTTAGTAATTAATTGAATGAATCATAATGCATGATTTTATTATAATTATTGGAATAGCATCTTTCAAGTCACAAGGCTTCACTTAAAAAATGACATGACAATAGAAAAGGGGTGAATACTAAAAACATCAAATGAATCCCTGCATGTCAAGTATTTGGATCCCATTTAAAAAAGCCTTACATGTCTGCGTACATGCAACACAATGCTGTACTTAAAGAGACATAAAATCAGTAACAACTGAATTATTGAAACAATGGAAGAATTTGAATGTGTACACTTTAAAACATTCTGTGCCCCCACTCGTAGTACACAAAAAATGACTTTATGTTGATTTATTTTTTCATCTTCAACACTTGACGCTTCTTCTGTTTCAAGTCCATTATATACACCATATGTATATATACTGCTCCCATCTCAACCCATATATCTTGACAGATGTCTATCAGGCTCATGGATTCTGCCTTTTCCCACGTTTGAAGAGGTCTTCAGCCAAGCAGCCCTTAGGAAACACGGCCAGGTCGTGGTCCACGTCGGTCTGGTGCGTCAGAAAGCTCTCCAGGTCCTTGAGCGGGACCTCGACCACCTCGTTACCCGTCGCTTGGTTCAGTGCGTAGCTCCCATAGCTGGGAAACATGAACCTCACCTCGTGCGGCGAGTTGCGGTCAAACCACGGACAGCAGTACGCCAGCCACAGGTGTTTGGGGATCGCCACTCTCTCCCTCCTTTCCCGCCACAACGCCGCCGACCCCGACACGGTCGCCCCGGTGACCACATAGGAGTTCCCGTGGCAGAAGTTGTTGAGGCGGCGGCGGATGGCGTCGAGGTAGGGGTTCCAGCAGGCGTCCAGGAAGGCGGTGGCTAGCGGCACCACGTTGGTCAGCGTGTAGGTGGAGGATTTGTCGTCGGGCTCGGCCTGATGTTGGTCGGGGTTCAGGGGACCCCTCTCGTAGCCCGCGGCGTCGGTGTAGTCCTCCAGCACGGCCTGGCTGTCCTCCAGTGCCAGGGCGTCGTCACTGAGGGGAAGCTCTCTCATGTTGTCTCCGCCGTCCTCTGAGACCAACTGTGGGGAATGAATTGCTGTTACATTTACATTAAGGGCGTTTAGCAGACGCTTTTATCCAAAGCGATAAGCCCGTTTGTCAGAAGAGAGAGAAACAATATATCGCCCTCGGTACAGAGAGGATGTTCATAGAACCAAGGGGCCAAGCACTAACAATCGTTAGGTCCATTATCCAACAAAGACAGCTAGGATAAGATGCTACACAACTAAGTGCTCTTCTTTTAAGTGCCAGGTCTTACAATAAGTGCGTTCCCATGACAAATCAATGTCAGGGGAACAGCGTTATGCATTCAGTTCCCCCCGGCTGTAGACTTGTTTCTCACACATCTGTGAAGATGACATCGGGAGGCCAGGGGAACACGTGTCCTGTGAACACCGTGGCGCCGCTTTGCATACCTGCGGCTCGTACATCCAGGGCGTGTCCGCCCGGCCCTGTCCGTCCGACTTCTTGAAGACGTAGGCGGAGTAGAGCGCCAGGCGGCGGCCGCCGTCGTACAGGGTAGCGTAGCGCGCCTTGTCCCGGAACCGCTGGCAGATGCTCTTTAAGCTAGCCCCGTGGACGACGAGCGGGGGAGTGCGCTTGTGGAAGAAGTGGCTGCAGTCCCTGAAGCTGAGGAACACGCTGGCGACCGCGAGGCTGGGCCCCATCAGCAGCTGGAGGGACAGAAGACAGGCTTTGAACAGCGGCATCCCACCACCGTGGTCTGGAGCAGCACTACTGCCAGGGAGTGCTGCTTCCTTTCTCCCCATTGGGCCTTCCTCATTTCCCTTGGTCCGAAGTCCACCAATCAGGCGACCTATCCATGAGACAGATACTATGCTCGTATTCTACGCAGTATGGAGTCATTTACCGTGTCAAACTACAAGCTGTCCGGCTGAACCCGCCGGCGTGTATGCATATTGGCTGTATTCAAATCCACATTTGATAACACTCACCTCCATTGGCTTTGAATGCATGGTTTGCCTTCGACTTAATTTGGGACCACGCCATGCGCAGTGTGGTTTTCAGAGCTTATACAAATAATTAGCAAATCAATCTGTCACTTTTACTGTCTATAGGTTCGTCCTTACTATCTACTTTCCAACCTTCCATCTTTAAAAGACATTAAACACCCTGGCCTTGACCCACTGCACAATATCTTTCTTCTGGGATACCGAGCATGTAATTCTCGAAAACATGAAGAGGCTGGCTCCATTTATTCAAAGCTTAGCAAAGCAAGAATAAAAGCAAAATGGCAAATTACTAACGAACAAATTAAATCCCCTGCTGTCTCCCCTTTTAAAGTCAAGGGGCCCTTGAGACACACCAGTGGAGCATGAGGAGCAATGTTCAATGACTACAACCATCGCTCTGATCACACACATTATCGTAGTAGGGATGGGTCTCGTTCGTTTCTTTTTAATGGCACTACTACTCAAACCGATACTGCTTATTGATCTAGAGTCTTTAGAAGAAAAAAACGAACCAATGAACCTGAGGTAATTCCTTATTTTTCTCGTAGTTATTCAGAAGCTCACAAACATTTTTCTTTCATAACCTAAGTACTCTTGAATATTGTAAAAAGTTAAATGAAGCACAAAAAAAAGTATTGCGTAGCATCTTTCCTATCTATCTTTGTTGTATTCGGGGAATGGGTTAACCCTGATTGTTAGCGCTTGGCCAATCTGTCAAAAGTGTTCACATTCATTACTCGTATATTAGTGTTGAAAAATACTTCTGTAGAAGTTGAAGCATCAACTCAAGCTTTTTATTCAAGTAAAATGAGTGTAAAAGTAATAGTTATGTTAGGGAAAAAATGCCATTATGGACAAAAGCTTAGGCCACAGGGGCCTTTAGTGCACTACCCCGCCCTTTGTCTTATATTCAAATGTTAAAGTTTAACATTTTGGAATGCAACTCATTCAGCCGTATTTATGCCTATTGAAAATGAACGCATTTTAGTACAATAAAAAGAGGATACATATTTTGGCAGGTCGATAGCTCAGCCTGACAGAATATGTGACTCCCCTTTAACTTTGGCTAGGAAAGAAGAAACGTGGATATTCTTCATTCATTCTGCATTATAGGGGTTTAGAGGGTAATAAAAGGCTCTTTAGTTGCGATGTGCCTACATTATTAGGCCAACCATGATCAATGTTATTATTGTTATTTATTCTGGATATTTTTCAAGGGACATCCGCAGATTTTGCAACTAAACTTTGGATCAGCCTTCTAGACTGGGTGGGTACCTTCTTCATTTCGAAAATGTAAGCAGTAGAAGTAAAAATGTGGCTGAAAAATAATTACCCCAAATTTCTACTTAAGTAAGGTAACAAAGTATTTGTACTTTGTTACTGACACCTCTGGTGCTTGGCCCTTGGTTCAATGAACACCCTTACTGTACCGACAGAGATATATTGTTTCTCTTTCTTCTGACAAATGTACTTATTGCAGGTCTCTTTGGAGAAAAGCTAAATGCCGTAAGTGTAAATGTAAATTCTCCCACACCACACCATCACAGGATCCTGTCAACATGGGGACTTACAAGAGCTGGAGCTCTTGCTCAACCTGATCAAAATAAACAAACATTAAACTAACCATAACCAGTGGCATGTAGCATTCAAGTCCTGAATACAAAGAAACCACTGTTAACATTAACAACAAAAAATACCGTTAAAATACAATCCTCTTTTTACGGCACAGCATTTCATCAAAGATCGTGTCGTTTTAGCCATCCTTTTGACTCTACTGGACAGGAACAGCTGGTCCAATATGATGGACTGTAACCCTACACACTGCCAAGGCCTGCTGGTTCATGAGTGGACTTACAGCTTCTCCTCTTCTCCTCACTGCAGGATGTGGGGTCACAGGGTCGGTTCAGCTGATGGCCAACAGTGAGCCACAACAGACAGGGTTCGTTCTGGAGGATTGGTGAGACAGCCACTTCGTTTTCAGGACATTGTCACTTAGGGTTAGTGGAGTTGATGGCCTTACCAATTGTATAAAGTGTATGCCTATTTGATTACAGCGGACTTGTTGCATCCTTCTGAACATAGGATCAAAACGGCTTGTAAATGGTCCTATCTAAATTGTTTAGTGGTGTATGTTAACTGCAAACCGTTTATCATGTTTTTGTTTTCCTGTATGCTGGGTGCTGCCATCTTTTCTGATGGTGCCTCCACACATAGGGTTCATGGGCAAAAAATAAAATAAACCTGGGGGCTTGAAAGAGAAAAACCTGCATGGTGAATAAAAATGAGATATACTTAAAAAGAATAGTTTCTCCAACAAACGAGATCCATGGAACGACATGGAGCGATTCATTGAGTTCTACTTTGATCGTACCCTAACATTTAAACAAATCAGCGTCTAGATATGATTTTCAAATACGTGAAAGACAGATTAAGAGGTTGCTCTGTGCCAGAAGGTTATCTCGACAGAAATATATTCTAAGTATCTCCTCTTCTGGGATTACTTGTTCAGAGGACCTCTAAAAAGTCTTCCTCCATCCTTCTAGGAAGGTCACTGTTCACTTTAGCAAGCTGGTTAATCATTAGCACCACGTCATGTGAAAAAGTACAGCATTCTTTCCACCCTGCAGTTCATTTCTCCCACCCTACTGTTCTTTTTTCCCCTGGAAGTTTATTTTCCAATCCTCAGATCTTCTTTCTCTCCACTCATATTTTTTAAATGCGTTATATATTTGTGTGTATTTTTTTAAAATATATATCTTTATATACCAGCAGCTTCGTAGCTGCTGGTGTTTACAGATTATACTTTGGGTAGCGTTGAGCCTGTTAGGGTAAACTATTTTATTGAGATTCCGGGGGCTTATATTGTGAAACATAGAAAGTTATAAAGTTGCCGTTTTAGTTCAGACTATAAAACCCCAGTGTTGTTATTTCTTATCTTCAGGAGCATGGGGCAACTCATAATGCTTTGTTACATTACTATGACCAGGATTGAATTGGCAAATTGCAATACATTTACCAACAAAATATAAGGCTTTTGTTGTGGAGTTTCCTCTTATATTGCGATTCAATACCCAGTTGCTTCTGGCAAGAACCTTTTCCATGGGTGGCCCTGTTGGAAATCGTCCGGAATCCAGATGTTGTGTAGATTAGAGTGTCCAAGAAGCTTAACCTTCTCTCTGCACATCATCAGCCACTGGCCAGACCCAGCTCCACACACACACACACACACACACACACACACACACACACACACACACACACACACACACACACACACACACACACACACACACACACACACACACACACACACACACACACACACACACACACACACACACACACACCATGCAGCCATGACCCCGCTTCATTTTATACTGACGCACAACGTTCACTCCAGATAGGGACGTCTCCAAAAAGACAGTCATGCCACATGTGGTTCACTTGTCTCATGAATGCAGTTTGTGCATCAAGTGTGTGCGATTTATGTTTTCAGTTTAACAAAGTAAATAATAATCTGACAGTGGCTATGAATGTATTTATTGTTTTTCCTGGTCAGAATCACAGCATACAGTGTGTAATAACTTCTAAAGTAAACAGAAATATCATCACCTTATTTCTTTATATAGATTTACTTTCATATCTTTTTTAAAATGTTTTTTTTGTTTCATTATTTAGCATTATCTTCTCCTCAAGAATGTAAAAACAAGACAACAAGAGCAGATTTGCAAACCCATGGTAACCAATTTGATATCCAGCTCAAGGTGTGTGTTTGTGTGTGTGTGTAGACTGTGTCATTAACCTGGAAATGTGCATATTTGATGAGGGCTGATTAAATAAAATGAAAACGCAAGGAACAGGACAACATTGCAAAGACGCAACAGATGAACAACAACGGCAATGAAACCGGTCGCTTCGTTTCTCTGTGAAAAGCGATTCATCAACCTCGCTACAGTGTCATATGAGCTCAGAAACACCATCTACCCACACAGCATTTAAGTAGAAAAGTTTAAAGTTTACAAATGATTGATTTAAAAAATAAATAAAAATGCTGATTGACGCAAGAAGTACATGTAAACCAAGCAGGTGAAAGGAAAACATATGGCGTGATGTGACCTGCGTTTGCCCACATTCAGTAGACACATATGCCTACCGATGTATTACAGGGGAGGTATTATAGGATGCCGGAGCAATGAAGGTCAAATGTCTGCTACTTTTAGGCCTACTTATCATGTACTGAGCGCAATACGACACAACAAATGCTTTCAAAGTCATGCGGATTATATATATTTCTTTCGATTCCATCATGTGGTAATTTCTGCACCAGGATTTCAAGATGGTTTCCATTTTTGCATCTGCCCCTGTTGCCTTCTGTTGTCACAAAGTAAGTATTCCATTCATTCCATCAGAAAACAAACAAGAAACGTAATATTTACAAATATTGTGTTTTTCTAACACTTAGAAATTTACAGTTGACCTTCTAAATACTGTGTGTCTGACTCTCAATATGTTGTTCCTTCATGTACAATACTTTCTGTCCAGAGATGGCAAGCGTTAGAATCCATAGCGCTCTCTGGTGTACACTTATAAAATAGACAAGGTTAGGAACAGACCCTTTGCTGCTGTTTTCACCCATCAAGGTGCCCTAAAGAGAGGAACTTTAGCCCAAAGATCGGGCGGGGACTTCGGCTCTGTTGGAGTTGTGGCAAATGTATCCACACATTCCCGACTGCCATTCAGAACAACCCGGAAAACTTATGGGAAGGGGTCCCGGCCCTGCCCAGGGACGACTAGGCAGGGTAAACTGGCCCCCACGGCAAACGTTGTGGACAGTAAGCAACGTGTTTGAATGTCTTTTGCTCGTTAAGATTCAGTCAGCTGCCCCTTTCAGTTGTTGTTTTCTTATGTTTAAGGCTGTGAGGTTCCAGTCTCCCCAGTCCTCCCATAGGTTACAGTTCCTAACTACAGAGCCATCCGTCCAGGACTGTAAACCCGCCACGAGAGTCTGTTGTCGCACGTAAATCACACGTTGCTCATTGCGAATATATATATATGTATATATATATATATATATACATATATATATATATATATATTTGAAAACAAAACAAAAACAACAGTATACAGCCGAAGAATTAGCCCTATCCCATTGCTAGCTTTCCCCAACCAACCGCAACACAAAAAAGCAAATATAAAGTAAAGAAACGTCGGCGAACGAGCCAATAGGCCAGGGCGTGTTTGTGGCGACCGCTGAACAACACAAGCACCGTCGGTGTGGTTTCATTCACCGGGGGGGGGGGGGGGGGGGTGGGCAAACCGACACACCATGGGGCGAAGGGCCAGACCCCCTCGCTACATAACAAGAGAATTGACCCAAACAAAGCAAACAAAACCACAGTACTCAAGTTCTGCCGCTAGTACTGCCTCAACTACCCTGTTTCGAAGGGCCTATGTAGCACTGTCCGTTCCCCCCCCACGGGTCCGTTTGTGTGCTTAAGAGTCCAGTACGAGACCGGTCTGCGGACTAGCCTCTTTTAGTCCGGGTTCGGGCGGACCCCCCCTCTGTGTAGGGCGTTGAAACAACGAGGGTCCAACTGAGGTCGGTCAGAACCGCGAGGCTCCGGGGGCGGCGCCAGGTTGGGGGAGACACAGTGACGGGTTCCTGCGTTGGCGTCAATCGGTTGGTTCTTTGTATAATCGGCGGGTCGGACGGAGGACGTCTTGAGGGAACACGGGACGCACGGCGGTATGACCGGGGGGCAAGGCGGGGATATTTTTTTAGCATGAACACGCGTGCGCACGGTGATGCACGTATTTGACGTCTCTCTCTGGCAGTGGTGGTCGAAGATGTAGAATAAGGAATACGCCTGCTACCTGTGGGTGTGTGTGTGTGTGTGTGTGTGTGTGTGTGTGTGTGGGGGGGGGGGGGGGGTTGTTGAATGATGTCAATTGAGAAAGAGAGATATAGAGATGGTGGTTGTGGTTGAGTGAAGGCAACACATTGACTTACTCGTTCAATATAGAAAAATAGTCCTCGTTTGGATACATCCAAAACCGGCTCCATCTCCAACAGTCATCCAAAATAAAGACAAATAAAAAAGTAGATTTTGAATTGCTGTTTTAAAGTTATATTTTAATAGGGGCAAAAGATATCCTCACACAGCCAGACCTTGTATCTCAAGGCAAAACCGTCGTAGAGCTTGCCTGGTTTAGGGTTTGTGATGCTAGGCAGAGATACATGGGGTGAAATATAGGATTTGATTGTTTTGTGAAATGAAAGTGTTGTGAAGTCGAAATACTAAGGTTGTTCTTTCACAATAAGTGTCTGGGACCTGGAAACCAGCAGTTTTAAGCTTGGATAATGTAAGAACATCACCGGTCGGCCAGACTTGTCGATTTGGGGAAAACGTGCAGATTGACAAAATACCCTGTACTTACTGTACTTAAACTGATCTGTAGTTAAAAAAGAAATCATGCATAGATCTCAAATGAGACACAGCTTTTATATACCTTCCGCTCTGTACAGATTTATATATAACTATATGTATATATATATAACTATATATATATATGTATACATATAAATATAACTATATATATTATATATATTTATTTATTTAATTTCTCTATATCTATATTTTCTGAAGAACGAAAAAAGAATTTAGCAAATGCAATACAGAGAAAAGACCACCCATGACATTAATGCAATAAAAGGCCAATGTGGCACGTCACTAGAGGCCTGTGAACAGATGTCAACAGAATTCTCCCAAGCTGAAATAGGCGATTTGCACAAACTTCCTATCAGAACTGACTCAACGCACAGAGCACACATAGACTCTGTCTGAACGTAGCACTCGGCCGCCTTCAGATATTACTTTGAAGGGTTTGACCGCAAAACCCTGTTTCCTGCTTTGCCCAATGTGCGCTCTGTTTTGAGAGGCGAATCAACGCTACGATTTAAACTCTAGCATCTGCGCTCTACTGTGCATTTACAGGTGTTTCGGGTGGAGCACAATGTCAACACGCTTAGCCCCGTGAAATAGCACGAGTGACGAGGGATTCTAGTGAAAGCAGTTCGCCGTCCTCTTTCCATGGTTCTGTAACCCCACCTGTCCGTTCTCCATCTCACCAAGAGTTTGCTCTTCGCCGCCATATGGATATGATTTGGACTGTGATATTAAAAGACGCCGATAATATTGTTACACGGAACACGATGCTGTGATGTCGCCGACCCGATCACAGACACACAGACTTTTAAAAGGGAGCCGTTGTTTGAAAGAGAAGACATTGCTATAAAATATTTTTTAAATTGTAAAATATTTTAAATAAAATGTTCACTTTTCAGTATTTATTCATGTATCTTTAACTGTATCGTTTGCAGTCGAAGGAACTCCCACAACCCCCTCCTGCAAGCACCCCCCCCCCCCCCCCCCTTGCGTTTGGATCGTATATTGGTGATCTAGAATAACCACGATTGGACAATATGAAAATAGAAACTATCGCCCAACCCTTAGCTGGACCCTCCTCGATGCGTAGTGCGTACTCAAACGCATTGCATACCACGAGTATCAATAGCACACGTTTCCCATAATGATCCTATCTGACGTTTTATGGCCCGAGGCCGAAGTGGTGGGAGGAAGAGAGATGAGGATGGGGAGGCAGAACAGACGAGCAGCACGGGCGGACAGGGGAGAGGATTGACTGGTCAGCCATCAACACAGAGAGAGAGAGAGAGAGAGAGAGGGGTGGGCCCCAAGCGCACGCCGTGGGCCGGAAAATAAGGTACGCCGAAAAAAGGAATTTAGTGTGTGTGTGTGTGTGTGTGTGTGAAGGGGGGGTGGGGGGGGGATTAAAGTCTGATTCGGGCAACAGTGCGTCTCTAATGCCCCCCCCCCCCACCCCCCCCCGGTGGTGAAACTAGTGAAGTCTTTGAAAACATCTCCCTGGATATCGTCTCCGCAACACGTGGATGCATTCAGTTCCGAGCCCGATGACCACACATGTAAGGAGCGAGAGGGGTGAGGGGGGGACGGGGGAGGGAGGGGGGGGACGGCAGAGCACAGAGAGACTCAGAAAGGCCCCCCCCCGTTCTCAAGTTCAGGGCGGTCCCTCGTGTGGGTGGTCCGGATAACGTGTTCGACACCGAGAGCGCCCGTCCTCCTCCTCCTCCCCCGGTGGGGGGCCGGAGGAGGGTGGGGGGGCTCACTATACGCGCGTGGTGGAGTGCGGGTGGGGCAGGGTGTTGTTGTGGCCGGCGGTGGCGGGGAAGGTGTTGAAGGCGTGCAGCGGCTGCATGCCGGTGATGGTGCTGGGGATCATGGTGATGGTGTTGGGCGTCATGAGGGGCACGTCGTCGGGCGCGCGGCGCAGCGCCAGCGTGTAGTCGGGCGGGCACGCCGGCCGCAGGATGTCGTGCGGCCGCAGCGGCTCCATGTCGTGGTGGCCGTCGTGCTCCGAGTGCTTCATCTGCAGCGACATGATCTCCTCCTCCTGGCTGTGCGCCAGGTCGTTGGCGGGCCGGCCGGCGCGCTGCGGCGAGAGCCGGTGGCGCAGCAGCTCGTGCCGCTTGTCCCGCTTGTAGTAGAGCGCGGCGAAGGCCAGCACGTTGAGGAAGAGGAGGGACGCGCCCACCGCCACCGTCACGCTCAGCTCCGTCGAGTAGTCCCGCGTCTCGCCCGGGAACAGGTCCTGGGGCGGGCGCTCCGAGCCCTCGTGCTCGGGCTCCGAGGGGAAGGTGGGGTAGGGGTGGCGGGTGGTGGTGCGCGGCGGCGGGCGGTGCGGGCGTAGCGTGGTGGCGCCGCCACCGCCGCCGCCGCCGCCGCCAGGGGCGCCCGGCGGCAGGTGGATGGTGGGGTTGAGGAAGTCGGGGGAGTCGTCGTGGATCTGGTGCAGGTGGGGCACCAGCTCCAGCCAGAAGGCCACCTTGTTGGCCCGGTAGTTGTCGCGGACGCGCGGCTTCAGGCCGATGTGGAGGTACTGCTTGTCCTTGGAGCTGAACTTGGTCCAGATCACCTCCTCGAAGCGGTTGGGCTTGGTGTGGATGAACTTGGTGTCCTGTGGGACGGGCAGGTTGGGGTCCCTGTGGGGGGGGGCAGAATGTACACTGTTATGGGGAGGGCTTTGAAAGGGGTGAGATCGCAATTTAACATGGGTTACTTGGAAGTTAAGAAGGTCATAATGATATTTCTCAAATTTCATCTATCAATTTGAGTCAATTGATTTGACATAATGTTTTCATACAATCGTCTGTAAGTGAATCCTCAAATGTGAAGGAAAATAATTATGGTAGGGACAATAAAGAATACATCAGACATACAGCAGTTAAAAAATGATATGGAAACTGCAATGTGCTTGAATTTGCAGAGACATCTGCCAATTCAACCACATCAGACGTGGTAATGAACCACATCTGATGTGGTTCATTACAATTTTGATGACATGCTGCACCTATTGGAAAGAAGGGTCTTCCACGTCTTTAGCGGAAAGTGAACTTTATTGCAAACGTAATGAAGGGGGGCTAAGTAGTGTTTTTTCACCTGCGTACTCATGCTAACAGTCTTGGGTGCATTAACACCTAAGCTTTCTGGTCAGTTTGAATCCATCCCTGGAGACTTTCCAGGGATAGCACGGTTAGTTTGGGGTGGTATGAGCGATCATTTAAATTCTCCTGCGGATCAAACAAACAGACTCTGATCCACCTGACAGCGGGGGAACTCGGTCCGCTTCCAAGGCAATCTGCTTCGGTTCTGTTTAATTGTGACTGTGATCTGATCCAACTAAAGGAAGCGAGCCAAAATGCTATGGATTATGGGACGCGTGTACACTTTTGGAGACAACTTTGCTACATAGAGGTGCCTGATTTGTCGCGGTCAGATGTGGTGCAATCAGGATGTAAGAGCACTCATGGGAAATAGCAAAAGAGTGGCCGGGACGCCATCAGATCGGGACGCCCGACCTACCCGGTCTTGGCGAAGTTGGTCCAGTAGGTCATGACCACGGCGCTGAGCATGACGTCGTTCTTGGAGAAGTTGCAGGGGAACAGGTCGGTGGCGCCGATCATGGGCACGCCGAACACGTAGGGGATCTCGTCGCCGTGCGCCGCGTCGGCCCACTCGGGCCGCGCCTCCGTCTGGCAGTGGTGGTAGAAGGTGTAGAAGTAGACGGGCGACTGGAACTCGGCGTGCAGCTTGGCGGTGGCGATGGCCGGCGCCACCCACTGGTGGTCGGTGAACAGCGCCAGCAGCGTCTTGCGCCGCATGTCGCCGTTGTCCCGGTCCGCCCAGTCGGTGTACATGAACTTAATGGTCTCCCGCAGGATGTCCTTACCTACGGGGGGCGGGGGGGGGGGGGAGGTAAGGGGGAGGGAAAGAGAGAGAGAGAGAGAGAGAGGGAGAGAGAGAGAGGGATGGAGGGAGGGAAATAGAAACATAGAAGGAGATATAGATATTTGACAGTATGGGAGAGAGAAACAATGGTCATTGTTAGAGATTTGATGAAAAATACATGTTCTAAAAGATCATACAAAAATGGGTGTTCATGGTCTTAAGCTTAACCCAAGATACATTCATTGTCTTCATCGTCATTATTTTTATGACTTTGTCCTACCATAATATAGGAGAGTCAAAGCTGCAACGGCATTAAAGGCAAAATCATAAAAAAAGTACAGTTTTTATGCCACACTTTACTGGTGTCGAGGGAACCACCGCTATATCCTCATAGACAGGGTTAAAAAGGACAGAGGTCTTTGTTCAGAAGTACATTTGTTCAGGACAGGTCGACCAGCAGGACTCACCCATAGAGGGATATCCATAGAGGTTGTCCACAAAGTTGGAGATGGTGTAATCGAACGCTGCGGCGGAGATGCCCTCGTTGTCCTCGCTGTCGTCCACGAACTTGAGCCCCTCGCCCTGGTTCACGCCGATCAGGATGTCGTAGTTGAGGAACTCCCCCTGTTGGCCAAAGAAAGAGCAGCAGCACACTGAGTTTTAGGCCGAACAAGCGACGAAATAAAGCTGCAGAATGTTTTCCCTTTTTAAAACGCTGTCTTTGAAATAACACTGAAAGTTTTTTCATTCGTCCATTGTGTTTCATTTGTAAGGTTAGGGCTAAAGTGCTCGCCCTTGTTCCTCTTCCTGTCTTCAAATCTCCCGAGACCTAGTCACCTCAGCGGGCGGCATGTTTTTAAATACATTTGATTCAGACAGGACCTTATGCCTCCACGCCTCAGAACACTGAATCCACAATCCAGCACTTTATCTGTTTGGCAAACAGCCTATATACCGGGCATATCTGTAGGCCAGAAGACCCAGCGACATTAATACATTCATCTTCAGCTCTTTAATGACCAGTTAAATCGTTTTTGATGTATGCAGTAGAGCACTACGTCATCTATTCTGGATGTAAGAAACATGATTACGGAACACACAAAATAGCTGATATAGCAATTTTGTTGTCGTTTTCATTATTATTAGACCTTGCATGACTTGCTTGTCTTGCATGTCTTGCATGTCTTGAACGTCTTTTCTTATGTTTTCACTTTCAACAATAATCTTTACTTTGAATATTTGTTTGAACGAGCTTTGGAATCTGATTCATAAATAAATGAAGTTACTTTCATTTTGCATCTCATATGGACATCCCATTATTTTTGCAAGACATCAAGTGTCTACTCTAGCATATACCCAGTCAGCCCAAGAGTGATCTACACATGGAACAAACAACGGACATTGTAGTCACTACACATCACCGTATCATCAAACTGCTGAAACACGAGATAGCAACCTGCTGCATGAGGATCTCCGGGTCGTCGGGGACGACGTCTCCGTCCACCACGGGGCCAAAGGCGATGTGGTAACGGGCCGGCTGGATGTCCTGGTCCACCAGCTCCCGGAAGTTCTTGCGCCGGAGGCAGTCCACCAGGTCAGCGGTCTCGGAGTAGGTGCAGCCCACCTTGCGGGCCAGGATCTTGGTGTACTTCAGGGGCTGGTAGTTGATGGACCAGCTGGAGATGGCTGTGCCACTCTGGGCGATGGCTCGCTGGAACAGACCTAGAGAGGAAGAGGGAGGGAGAGAGGGAGAGGGAGAGAGAGGGAGGGAGGGAGAGAGAGAGGGTTTTTGTAATGTCACTTATAACACGCAATTGTTGCTTAACAAATGAAGTTGAATAGCACTATTCATTTTGTGCAAATGCATAGAAAGATGGAGCCATGGTCATTCATTGAGGCATCACATCATCACTGCTTGGTGAAATAGCTCAGTCTGATGGTGTAACTAGCTAGGCCACTAACTAGCAAAATAAATAAACGATCAACATGAATGCAGTAATTGTCATACAATCCTACTTATTGGTATCTATGTCCATAAAGATCAGTGGACAGGAGTCTGAGCAACCATTATCAATGAGGCAACTATTTTGTTTCCCTTTTCATCTCTGCATTCCTTTTTCATTCAAACTCCAACCAAAGTCATGAAGTGTGTGTGTTGTCCACGTTTACATAGCCTGCAGTGTGAACAAGCACAGTCAGAACAGAAGGGGCAAAGGCTATAGGCTGTGCTTTTGGTAGTCTACCAGGTTGTAGTTTCATCACGGCACACCTGGGGTACCCCGTCCACAACGGGGTACCCCAGTGGAAGTGGGCAGTCGATTCTCTTAGCATTTCGGTTATCATTGCGCAAGTCCTTACAACCTCTCTCCTCGACCTCAGGATGTTTTCCATCGAGGTCGAGGAAGCGTGGACCGAAAAACGACACGGGACATCACATTTTCGTCCATTTAACAGCGGCTATAGTTTATGCAGGCCTGCATTTAAATGAATTATTCACGAATGCCATTAATATATTCAGCTCCTGAAATTGTGATTGGTCGACAGTTTCCTCAGTGTGAGAGGTTAGTGAGGTTAGCGCTGGTGGGGGGGGTTTGAGGTGATGACTCAACATGCAGTGTGACGGGAGCAGAGAGGGGGGTCAGGGGGGCTGGGGGGGGGGGCTACCTTACCTGGTGTGACCCGTCCCACCTCCACCCCTGCCCCAGTGTTGTTACCCTGGGGCAGGGGTGGTGGACATCTGGGTGGTGGTGGGTGGGGAGAAGGCGGGACCAAGGATGGGGCGATGTGATTGGACACCGACGATGAGCGCTGGGATGGATGGACGGATGGTTGGCAAAATGGTGGCGGTCGGACATACGGTGGAGGTGGAGATGGTGGTCAGGTAGGAGGTAGTAGAGTACAGAGGAAGGGGGGGAGGGAAGGAGGGAGGTAGGGAATGGGGATGGGAGGGGAGGGGGGGGGTAGTTGACAAAGAGGTGGGGTTAAGGGTTAAGAATTGATGGCTTCTCCGTGGTGTTTGTGTGTGCGTGAGAAAGAGAGAGGGTGTCATCGTGTAAATGAGGTTTAACAAAACAATAAGATGACGATGAAATTAACTAAATGAATTAAATGAAGGCAGCGTGTATCAACGTCGACCTTGTTTGTTCATTAACAATCGTTATTAACTAAACGACGAAAACAGAACATTGCTCTTTGGATTTTACTGTTCACCATTATCTGCGGGTGACGTGAAGGGTTGCCATTGAAAGAGGAGGAGGGGTGTGAGATGAAGAGGAGACTGTCTTACCCTCTCTGAGTGGTGTGAGATGAAGAGGAGGCTGTCTCACCCTCTCTGAATGGTGTGAGATGAAGAGGAGGCTGTCTCACCCTCTCTGAGTGGTGTGAGAGGATGAGGAGGCTGTCTTACCCTCTCTGAGTGATGTGAGATGAAGAGGAGGCTGTCTTACCCTCTCTGAGTGGTGTGAGAGGATGAGGAGGCTGTCTTACCCTCTCCGAGTGGTGTGAGATGAAGAGGAGGCTGTCTTACCCTCTCTGAGTGGTGTGAGAGGATGAGGAGGCTGTCTTACCCTCTCTGAGTGGTGTGAGAGGATGAGGAGGCTGTCTTACCCTCTCTGAGTGGTGTGAGAGGATGAGGAGGCTGTCTCACCCTCTCTGAGTGGTGTGAGATGAAGAGGAGGCTGTCTTACCCTCTCTGAGTGGTGTGAGAGGATGAGGAGGCTGTCTTACCCTCCGAGTGGTGTGAGAGGATGAGGAGGCTGTCTTACCCTCCGAGTGGTGTGCGAGGAAGAGGAGGCTGTCTCACCCTCTCTGAGTGGTGTGAGAGGATGAGGAGGCTGTCTTACCCTCTCTGAGTGGTGTGAGAGGATGAGGAGGCTGTCTCACCCTCTCTGAGTGGTGTGAGAGGATGAGGAGGCTGTCTTACCCTCCGAGTGGTGTGAGAGGATGAGGAGGTTGACACAGGACCCCCCGGCGCCAGAGCCGAAGATGGTGATGCGTTCGGGGTCGCCGCCGAAGTGTCCGATGTTCTCGTTGAGCCAGCGCAGCGCCTGGATCTGGTCCAGCAGCCCGTAGTTCCCCTTGGCCGATTGGTCACCCGTGCTCAGGAAGCCTGCGCGTGATTGGACAGAAGAGAGGAGGTGGGGGGAACAGACACTTTTATTTAGATGCTGTGTCAGCCGTTTTGAGTGTTTATATGTACTTTAACTGAGTGTGTAAGTATTCGAGGGGGGAATGGGTTGAAAACAGACATTCAATCTGATACGGTAAGGGGCTTAGCTTGCTGTACCCATTAAATGCTAATTGTTCTGTGCGGACATCGCTGCAGAGTCACCTCAGAGTCCTGAGTCAGCACTAAACTGTACACGGTTTCCCCTTCTTGTAATTCTCAAACGTTTTAATGTCGAAAAGGAACTGACCCAGAAAACGTGAAAGCAAAGCTTTAAATGTGTCTTTAAAATGGATCCCCTGTAATTTTCTTTTTTTCTTTGTTCAAAGAGAAGGGGATGAAGAAATTAAAAGAGAGAGAAAAGAAGATGTTTGGTGACAGAAG
>NC_079428.1:7271090-7273590 GCF_026213295.1 Gadus chalcogrammus | reverse complement strand
CAATATGACAACACATATAAACTAAACATAAACTAAAAAATGGCAATGTTCTCAGTTAAGTTAAAATAGGTCATTTAATTATCTCATCCACCAACATACCGCCAATGTATATTATATGTAAATCAATAAAACATAGTCTGCTCATTTGCACCCCCTACTGGCAAAACAGCCAGAAGTCTTCTGCTCTAGCATGGGTGTAGAGTGCAACAGTAGACCAACAGAGTGGTCCACGGGAAACCCCTCAACCTGAAGGGACTGTATTCCCCTGTGCCGCTCAAACACATTACAAGACATTCGAGTGAAAGACATTTATCCTGTGTTACCTGCCTCAATGTCGGTTGACTCTCTCTCTCTCTCTCCCACCCTCCCTCTCTCTCTCTCTCTGTCTCTCTCTCTCTCTCTCTCTCTCTCTCTGACAGATACAGATTGGTTGACAGTTTATTTGTAATTTTCCTTGGTTTTGTCTTTTTTTAGAAACACATACAAACTCCCACAAACATACACACATACACACATTCACGCACGCACAACCACCAGCCCACCAACCCACCCACCCGCCCGCCCATACAAATACACATTCCCTAGGTATTAGCCATTCTTCCCTTGCCATTTTAATTAAAATATGCTAATGACAAATTGAAGTGCATTTGGCGATGGGGATGATTGTGGCAGTTTTACTAAACGCTGAATTTGAATATAGCTGTCAGCTGAGGCCCTGACGACATCAAACCCTCCGGAGAGGTGTGTGTGTTTGGATAAGTGTGTGTGTGTGTGTGTGTGTGTGTGTGTGTGTGTGTGTGTGTGTGTGTGTGTGTGTGTGTGTGTGTGTGTGAGAGAGATTGTGAGAGAGAGAGAGAACGAGAAAGGGAGAGAGGGAGAATATAGTATAGCAGAATATGAGTAAAATAAGCACAGTGAGTTGGTATCTATCGAGCCATGTCGGTACGTCTATTGTCTCTCCTAAGAAACACACACACGCACATTCACAAACACATAAACACACACACACACACACACACACACACCCAAACACACACACGCACACACACTTCAGTGACTGTGGTTGTGACAGCTATTGCCTTGGGCTTCAGGAAATCGGTAGTTTGGTCGGTGTGAGCTGTGTTGAATGATCCTACGGTATACTGCACACTGTCCATTACAAAAGAAGATCCTACATCATGGGGCCCAGGTTAACACCGTCGACCGTAGCATCAAAAGCCCCACAGTGTGTCCTGTGGTAGGGTTTTGTGGCTCCTATTTGGTGTGGCGTCAAATGTGTTTCCCTGTTTCCCCAGTTAAGATCCTCTCACATCGCCCTACACATTCATGATACACACTCACCATACACACACAAACGCTCTTCCTACACACACATGCCCGCACACACACACACACACACACACACACATATACATACACATTCTTCATACACACACCACCTCCCCCCACCGCTTAGGCTTATCAGACGCAGAGCGGCTCCCTATTTGGCAGCGGGTGCGGCGCAGAGGGGACAGTGCCAGAAGGTTGTTGCGGTGGGGCCAGGTCTCTATTTGGCAGAGAGGAACGCTATCTGTCTGCCGCTGCCAGTCTTATTAACCAGCGGCGGCGGCGGCGGCAGAGCGGCTAGGCTAACACTCCAGCCCCAGCTGGATGCCCCCCAGTGCTGTTGGTAATCAATGCCCCCCACACACCAACTGAGGCAAACACACACACACACACACACACACACACACACACACACACACACACACACACACACACACACACACACACACACACACACACACACACACACACACACACACACACACAGTGTAACAAATACTCACACTCACGCACACACACAGCTGAAAACATACACACTGACAGATGTACACACACTGGTAAAAAATACATACACACTGACACGTATACACACACAAACATGCACACACTGACACATTGCGCAAATACACACACACACAGTAGTGATACAGGGTAAAGTTATGTTCATCCAGACTCCGACTATTGCTGTAAAAGCAACTGATAAGATCTAATGAAAGTCGTGAAATTAATAAAAATGTGTACCTATTTGAATAACATAAGGCTATTATGTTATTAGTGGAGATGGCATAGCGTGCTTAGGACATTGCTTTGTGCGTCACTGCGTTGGGCGTGCCGCTGAAACTGAAATTGCTTTTGTTATTAAGCATCGTGTTTCATATGTAAGAGATTTGCAGACAAGCATAATTAATGAACCCAACAACATAATGCATATGGTTGATGTTAAACTTTATACCATTATGGGTTTTCATCATTTAGGTAGACGTTATTGAACAGAGAGACGAGACCGGCTGGAATATTAGTACGGCAAAATAAAGAACATGAATATGGAATAGGCCTCGAATAGCCGTAGACCCAGGCAATAATAAAACACACATCTTATTCTTAAACAAATGAGAACATGTGTGAGAATGAGAATGTGCATTAAATAAAATAGTATATCCACTAAGGACAGCAA
>NC_079428.1:7256090-7266090 GCF_026213295.1 Gadus chalcogrammus | reverse complement strand
GGGGGGCACCATTCGATAATAGCGGGTTGGGTAGCGCTGTGTTACACGCATTGTATCTGATGTTACACTCCAGGGCAACAACATACATTGTCATTTTTTGTCTGTTTACAGGTTCGAGTCGGGGTTCAAAAACACCTTAACAGCCTTGTGCATCGCTAGTGTGCACATCAATGTGTGCGTGCTTCTGCACCTTTGTGAGCGTGTGTATGTCTGGTTCGAGGCGTATTTAAGCTTTTATCGACGGTATAAATCATCTCCTTTGCGGCGTGTTGCCATCCATAAACATGAATGCCCCGTGACGGTAATGAAATCACGTATATACCTTTACCCAGCATGCCGAGGGGCACGGACCTCGCCGCCAGAGCTCAGGGTAACAAGGACGCATCATTCGTTGGAGGAAAAAAGGACACTTGCATAACGCCGTTCCACGGCGAGCGCACACACACGCGCGCACACACACACACACACACACACACACACACACACACACACACACACACACACACACACACACACACACACACACACACACACACACACACACACACACACACACACACACACACACACACACACACACACACACACAGAGACTCCTCCCGAGGGCAGAAATTTCACTTATTTCATCCTTCCTGCAATCCTTCCTTTTATCCTCCTCCTCCTCCTCCTTCTCCGCCCTCTGGCAGAAAATACACAAAGCTCTCCCTCTCAATCACTCTCTCCTTTGCTTTCTTGCACTCTCTTCCCCTTTCGATGTCCTTCCCTACTTTCTCTCTCTATCTCTCTCTCCCGTTCATCCCTTTCTTTCTATCCCTCTCTCTGCCTATCTCCGTTTCACTTTCTCTCACTCTTTGTTGCTCTCCTTCGCCACCCCTCTCTCTCTCTTCTATTTCTTCTTCCCTCCATCTCTCCCTCCCTCCCTGCCGCCCTCAAGAAGCAGGCAGTTTGATTATAAAAAAGCCCCGTATTAATTACAAGTCTCTGTCAGAAACTCCCCATCTCTCCCCCAGAATCCAAACATCCAATCAGTGATTCTAACGACTGCATTACGATAGGCGGCCCTTAAAGACACAGTAAATATGAACCTGATTATGCATCTAAAGTAGCCAGACAGACAGACAGACAGACAGACAGACAGACAGACAGACAGACAGACAGACAGACAGACAGACATGTAGATAGACAGACAGCCAGCCCACCAGGCAGACGGACAGAGAGACATAGAGGCAACCATAGAGAGACAGACAAACAGACAGACAGACAGACACAGAGACAGTGTGAAGGGCTCATAGAAACACGTAATCATTCCTGTCTGATTGGTGTTGCTGATTTCTGCACCTGTGGTCCAAGCCTTGGGTGTTGGCGAGAGTGAGGTAGAAATAAAGACCTAGAGAGAGAGAGAGCATTGTGTGTGTGTGTGTGTGGGGGGGGGGGGCCGCGGGGCAATGCACAAATATTCAGTCCACTAGTAGAGCAGAACACACACACACACACACACACACACACACACACACACACACACACACACACACACACACACACACACACACACACACGGCTACAGTGGTTTGCCATCCCCCCTATAATTCACACGTCACACGTGTATTTTCTCTGATTGTGTTTTAGTGTGTGTATGTGTGTGTCTGTTTATGTATGTGTGTGGGTGTGTATGTGGGTGTGTCCAGGGGTGTTTAAGAGAGATTGAACATTACATGATCCTAGGTTCTCACTAGAGTCTTGATTTTAGGCTCCGGGTTGCCGGGGGGGGGGGGGCCTATAATACCGCCGGTAGGGGTCCCCTGGTACATATTAATTAGGTTTTACTGCTGGTGTGTGTGTTCAAAGGCAGCCATGTTGGATGCATTTGGAAAAATGTGCCCATCGATGGCAAAGAAAAACAGACGGCGGTAACATCACATACTTCTTTCCAACACATTCAACACACTTTTTAACAGACGAGCAAGCAAGCTTATTTTTTTACCATGAACTGCTCTGTGAATGGTTCATTGCTAACCGCTATGTGCCTTGATAGGGCTGCTTGCTTTTCGACGTTACTATTTGATCATTTAGCAGATGTTTTTATCTGACACTAATTAAAAATAACTAATTCCATAATTTTTTGGCTGAATACAATGAAGGTACTTCATACATGGTCAGGATCCTAGCTACCTTTGGGAGGTCACAACAGGGACTCATTCAGCTATAATACAAATGCTAACCTCAAATTGAACTAGCCAATCATCAGCGAGTGGCTTGTTGATGTGAGCTTGACATAAAAGGGATGAACTTAAATGGGGTATTCCGAGCTTCCAAAAGGCGATGAGCTCTATACGCTTTTATCCAAAGCGACTTACAACCATTCATTCACACATTCACCCACCGAGTCATCCACGCAGTAGCAGTCAGGGTGAGACGTCTTGCTCAGGGACACCTCGACACTCAGCTAGGAGGAGCCGGGGATCGAACTAGCAACCTTTCGGATACCAATCCACCCTCTTTACCTCCTGAGCTACTGCCGCCCTTCACTGTTAGAGGTGCAGAGTGACACCAATGTGACCAAGGCGCGCCGATTGAGGTCAACCCTGCTCTTCATCATTGTGAAAAAGAGCTTTCTTCCCACACATTGTTGTTGCTAAAAAGCATCTCTTTACTTAAAACACAGCACAACTGTCGAGTCACTTGCACAACTCCAGCCCCTCCAGTCTAAAACTCTGGCCCTCTTAAAGAGCACCAGAATGGGTGCGGCTCAATTAGCCTATGAGCCACAGCTGCGGACTATCACGGCTAACCAGCCAGACAGGAGCACGAGTCTCTTTTAAAACATGTTTAAAAACAGTGAAGATGCCATTCACATCTTCACATTACCTTCCCCCTCTTTTAAGCTTGTAAACACAGTTACAAGCGCATTAGATAAAAAAGGTGAAATATTGTGCAAGACAGTCATTTTTGCTAAATAAACAGTTCAAAAAGTCTCTGGTGACCACCAATCTTCATTCAAAGATCCCTCCTTCTTGGCCAAACACTGCACTCTTCGCAGTATGTCCTCCGCCACTGCTGTTCTGCCAAGGCTTGGCAATAGCTCCCCACACGGCTCACGTCAGCAACAAGGAGTTCCCCAGCTATTCCTCCTTCAGGCTTTGGCCAACCCCACAGGACAGCAGTTCAACTTCCCCAGTGATCTCCTCTCCTGGCAGGACTCTTCGTCTACCTGCTCTTCTTCACTGCCCTCCAACCACGTAGCTCCTCGAACAATGTTTTTCGAAATGCGGGTCCCCCTCCACTCGGCTAGAGGAATATCCCACCAAATGTGAAAAAGAGCTTTCTTCACGCACATTGTTGTTGTTAAAAAGCATCTCTTTACTTAAAACACAGCACAACCGTCGAGTCACTCGCACAACTCCAGCCCCTCCAGTCTTCTCTTCTTCTTCTTGGGGTTTTTACGGCGGTTGGCGTCCACAACTTGGTGCATTACCGCCCTCTTCTGATCCAGTTAATGAATCAAAACAAAAATATCCAAACACTCACTCATTCACACCTTCTTTCTACTCTATATCCCATCATATAACCCTGTTTCTCTCAAAAGCCAAACAATACTGTTATACAATTCCTCTTCACTAATCTTAAAATATTTTCCAAAGTATACTCCTGCATACCCAATTCTCTCAATTGATTTCATACTTTCCCTCTCCATCCATAACCACTACAGTACATTAAACATGTTCCACTGGCTCCTCTACCTGGCACCCCTCACATAATCCTGTGGGGTGTTTTCCTATCAAATTCATTGTTTTATTTAGTGCACTGTGCCCCAACCTTAACCTAATCAAAATTTGTGAGGAACATCCTTCCTCTGACCACTATACCTTATTTTAACATTAACACTTTTTTTAATATTATATAAATATCTCCCTTTCTCCTCACTGTCCCATTTGTCTTGCCACATCTTGTTAACCTTTCCCCATATCAGGCTTTTAACTTCTGCCTTACTTAAACTGATATTCATTTCTACTTTTTCCTTCTCCAATGCCTTCTTCGCAGCCCCGCCCGTCTAAAACTCTGGCCCTCTTAAAGAGCACCAGAATGGGTGTGGCTCAATTAGCCTATGAGCCACAGCTGCAGACTATCACGGCTAACCAGCGAGACAGGCGCACGTGAATCTTTGAAAACATGGCTGTTTCCCAATGTCAAGGAAGCATGCTCAACGGCCTACCAGTTCAAACCACTGGTAGATTGTAGGCATATATGAATGAATGAATCAGATCAGTTAAATAATATATCCAAATAAATACATGTTTATCATCTTTTTCTTTGTCTTTTCCCCCCTGCATAATAGTAATGAACCGTACTGTAAATGTGATGCATGAATTAAGTTCTCAGACAATTTCACTTAGTTTTATAAAAATTGAATGGATTTTCCTTTTAATAAAGACGATTCTATCAACCGCAACAAAGCTTTTGTGACTTCCCCAAAGAGGCTCCATGCGAAGGAGACATGACCGCATCATAACAGACAAAAGTCAATAAATATCGATCAGCTTGATTGCTGCCATGTTTTATTCATAAGCGCACATGTGTTTACAAGCGGACACGCAGTATAAAAAAGCGGAAGCGGAAGCGCTTCCACACTACCAAGTCGTTCCAAAGTCTGAACGTTACAAACGCTAGGAAGCACTCGAGCTAGCACTCTAGTCTCATCTCCATAGGACGCGACTAGCAAGGACGTGTCCTAGCAAGGCTGCAGCCTTCACTTTGGGAAACAGCCCATGTTTAAAAACAGTGAAGATGCCATTCACATCTTCACAATCATCATTACTGATCTACGCATATAGAGAATGAGACATCGACTCCTCCCCCTGTTTCCTCTGTAGCTCCGATTGGAGAGTGGGGCTGCCTGGGTTAGCGGTTTGACTCCCACCGGGGCCTGCTTTGTTGAAGAAATATTTGAACTTGATTGTAAGACAACCTTGTGCACAACATTATTTGAAACGTGACTTGTGCCTCAAGTTGTTATATTTTATTGAACCACTTTGGTTCAAGGTGAATAAGATGTGTCGTAGTAACATTAGCTCCCATGTGATATGGCCAAGACCAACAGGTCTGTCATACGAGTTGTGGGGGTCCTGAGTTTGTGGCATGCCAACAATAGCGTAGACGCACAACTATGTTCTCTTAAGACTCAGAGTGCGGCCGGGAAAATATGAAGAAGGGATTATCACAAACGCAGACGGAAAAATAGACAAGGGAATTAACGAGGTGTCTGAGAGGACAATAAATACAACACAAACAACCACAGTGACAACCGCAAGCCGAGGAGATCGGAAAAGCAACTCATGCGGATTGTGTGTGCGGATGTGTTTTTGTCTTCACCTGCGGTTTTGTGCGTGTGGGTGCCACAGAAAGGTACAGAACGAGTGTGAGGAAGAGAGAGAGAGAGAGAGAGAGAGAGAGAGAGAGAGAGAGAGAGAGAGAGAGAGAGAGAGAGCATATTATAATCTTCAGATTGTTGTTGTATTGTCTCGGTAACGGTGTTGGCTGGCCTGAGCGTGCATCCGAATGCTAACCCGCCAATATTTCCATTAACAAGTAACAGGATAAGCTGCCATGTGCATGGTATGTCGACACAGATAAGAGGAGTCCAATGGCTGGGCGACATGGGATTATGCTATGGGCTCGCACCCCGCTCATTAACATTACCTAGCGTTGCCTTGCTAATGCAGCATGTCTTCACACACACAGAGACCCCTTCACGCGGTCCAATGTGTGTTTGGATGCTTTTTCGCTGTGAATAATATGCAATGAAAAGAGTTTAGTGTCCCCATACTTTAGCGCTCGTTTTCCAAATCACGTTGATCGAGGTCATAAGTGAAATAACTATATTAAATATATATCCTGCCCTGGGGAAGGATGTAAAGTCCTCTGCCAGAAAGCCAGACAGAAGATAGCCATCTATGATAGCCTGTGTGGCGTGTTAAACTTGGCCTCGCCTCGGTTCGACCGCTATCAGCCATGGGAGCGATGGCCGCGCCGATTTGCATGCTAATGTTAGGCCGGCCTCTTTCTCATTAGCCCCGGCCTATACGACAGGGCCCCTCTAATCCCACACACACCACCAGACATGGCCTCCTTTGATCCGTCTATGGTGTCGAGATCAAAGGCTAGCATTGCATTTGGTGTCGGACCACCACCCCCCCCCCCCATTCGATGGTTGCCGAGCGATGACCTCAGGTCGTGGATCGTTTTATGAGCATGTCCTCTAAGGGGCGTCCTCAGAAATCAAAAGAGCTCAGTTTGAAAGGAAGCGACGCGCCGCTGGAGCGCACCGAAGGAAGGGCCGCGCGGGTCGATGGAACATTTGAGTTGCTAATTGTTAGCGCTTCTGCTGCTAGCGCTCTCTCGAGCAACGCGCCGACAGAGGGGTGCGGGTGGCGGGCGGAGTTATACGTGTGCGTTTGTGTTTGGGAAGAACTGTTAGCCAAGTGAAAACGTAATGACACAAACTGCCTCCCCCCCCCAGAATGATATATGTGCTCATTGCATTTGTTGACTATTCTCTGATGAGCCACAGTGATTAACAGCATATGAGACGCAACACAACCTCGGTCCCCACTTACAGACCGTGGTCAGAAAGGTGATAATCACGACCGCGCCTCTGGTACGGGTTTCCACGGAAACGAGCGGCAACACCTCCAATTCATATATGATTAAGATGACGCACAGAGGCAAGCAGAAACACAACATAGCCACACACACACTGCCATACAGACGCACAGATCAGTCTCTGAGGAGCTTATTTAATGCATGATCTATTTTCTCTCTTATTTCTTACAGAAGGCCAGCCAATCGATCCCAACCCTTTGTGTTCAGAAGACATAAACCAAAAGATTGTCTTCCCCCATGAGTGTCGATCAGCATTTACATACAGATCGTATCAGTTAGGATCCACCTTTATTGGGCTATTTCCCCCCATGTGAAGGAGTCACTTTGTCTAAAAGCAGCTGCTAATTGACTAGGCCTACATTTAAATGTTTATGTATGTAAACATTCATAAATTAGCAGTCGTTGCCTAAACGTTCCCGTTCTTAGAGGTGAGTCTATCGATCTGCGGATCTATAGATAGATCTGTATCGCCTAAATGTATAGGCGATTAGCAACAGAGAGACCTTGCTTACGTCACACCATGGAAAAAAGGAGTGCGAGAGAAATAGACGTATAACAGGAGAGAAGGGTACATTCATTAGAATTGTCTATTCTTTGGTCTTTGTTTCCTTTGTTCTTGTTGAGCTATGGATGGTTGATCGCTCTCTGGCCGCACACCTGGTAAACAACGTGTGCACACGCATTTGGATATCGCTAATATTAATAAGGCTTCTTGTGTTACTGCCTGTGTTGAGGGCGATACGTATCCATTTAATTTGGTTTTGATTGATTTAGTTCATCTGCCGGTAAGGCTGTGGAATTGAACAGCGAGAGGACTTACACACATCCTATTTATATTTCCATTAAGTTATTTGGTAGACACTTTTATCCAAAGCGCATTGCAGCTGAGACTGAGCAGAGTCAACAAATACAATCAATGCAAACATCGTTTGCAATGCACTGCACTTTTGTTTCGTTTGATAGTGAGACAGTTTAAACAAGTGTTGCACAACCATGTTTTAAAACACATGGTGATCAGAAACAGAGATCAGAAACATAAGGCATCAGGTAATGATTTTTTTGGATCAGATCACAAGCGCATCGGGACCAACCCCGTCCCCTGCTGCTGTGTACGTGTGCGGTTGTGCGTGCTCACCTAGTTGTCACGTCTGTATGTTTGTGCGTGCAGAAAAAACACCCATTGGCTCTTGTTGAACCGACGGCCGGCAAAGTTGACCGTATTCTTATCGTGCAGCGCCGGCCAGGTTGTAGGAAGGGGTCTACAGAGCTAATTGGGTCGGACGTGGAGTCGGGCCACCCGGTCGGAGACTGTGATTAAGTGGCTCTCACAGTTATTACCTGCTGCCTTCAGCCTGACAGAGTCTGAGATAGTCGCCGTGGCCGGAAGTGCAACAAAAATAAAAGCTCATTCGAGGCCAACGGGGGGGGGGGGGATCGTAACCGGGTGGAAATGTATCAAAATGGAAGCCAGAGACAAAGTGTCTTCCTCTGAAATAGGAGGGCTTCGCACGCAGCCCCGAACGCAGCTCACAGTGAGGGTAAAGTGAGCACGTCGAAGTCTACCACAGCGTTTGAAGTCGGGTGGAGACTTCCACAGCAGGAACGCTCTACTATATACAAAAATATGGAAATACCGAATAAATATATGAGCACGGGGAGCCTACAGTGCTGCCAGAGTAGAACCCGACTTCAGGAAAGAATGGTTTTTGTTTCAGGATTGGATTTTATTTAAATATGGATGCACATCGCCCACAGGCTTGACGCTACTTTTTTTTTTACCTCAAATCAAACCCTTAAAAGTGGAACCTTTTGCAGGCAAAGTTGTTACTTTATGGTTTAAGCACCTCCTCCATAGCGTATGTGCACACAAGCACACACACACACACACACACACACACACGCGCACACACACACAGACACACACACACACACACACACACACATACACACACACCTACTATGGCCCACGTGCGTCCTTGCTAGGATCTGTTCACGTGCCCCACCTCCAGACAGATGGCGGTCTGCACTAAAACATTGCAACATGTGGAATAGCATTCTCCTCTCTGTTTGTATTTACTCTACAGGGCGTAAAGGTAGGAGAACAAAAGCGGAAATAGCTACATTATCACTGCAGGTTGGCTAGCAGTGTGCAGTGCGCTGCTGCTTTCTGCCCGGCTAATGGGCATTCACGGCCATTAGCATTAAGTGGGAACATTACACTGTGTGTGAACAAGAAGAAGCCTCCTCCTCTGTTCTCCTGCTATCTCTGCCTCGCGCTCCGCTCTTTGTCCGACTTTTATTCTGTCGCCGCTCCTCGTGATCGTACAACTTCTTTGTCTTTGTGTCTTGTGTGCGAAGTGCTTCTTGAGCAGTTTGTGAATTGATTATTGTTGTGCCCATACATAACAAACGCACACCACGTGAACACATACAACAAAAATAATTTTAGAAATCGTACACAGATTTTTATCCAATTACTTTTTCCTGTGTGCGTTGTGTCTGAATGATCATCTGATCATCTGAACACATTTTTTGTGCACCGTAGTCCGATGATGTGGAGGAGATGATGGGTTAAGAGATAGAAGGAGAGAGAGAGAGACAATGGTGGATTTGGTTAAGTTGGTCCCAGTCTCCTTTAAATGTGATCGCACTCTCCATGTCACCATGACAGAACATTAAGACACGTGGTAGTGATTAACACATGGCAGGGCCTAGATGATGCACTTCTGTCTGCTCACCTTGGGAGGCCTGCGTCAAACCTCAATCCTAGGCCCTACCTATCTGCTGTGTGCCTGCTTTTGTGTGTATGAGTGTGTGTGTGTGTGTGTGTGTGTGTGTGTGTGTGTGTATCTATGTTTATTGTAATGCCACTTCCACAAAAGTGTACTGTGTGTGTGTGTGTGTGTGTGTGTGTGTGTGTGTGTGTGTGTGTGTGTGTGTGGCGTGCCTACGGTGGATGCCTGTTGTGCGGGCCTGCGCGTGTGTTTGGTGGTAATACTAGTGTGTGTGTGTGTGTGTGTGTGTGTGTGTGTGTGTGTGTGTGTGTGTGTGCGTGCCTACGTGTGCATGCCTGTGCGTGCCTGCGCGTGTGTTTGGTGGTAATACTAGTGTGTGTGTGTGTGTGTGTGTGTGTGTGTGTGTGTGTGTGTGTGTGTGTGTGTGCACATTGTCTCATAGGACAAGGTCCTCTGAATGCTAGTCTCCACTCCCCACCGCCGCGCTGTCAGTCAGCGTAATGCGAGCAGAAGGCTAAGGCTAAACAGTGGCTAATGGGAGACGACTAGTAAAACCTTAGCATCATCCTAGTTCACAGCTAAAAAAAAAATGCAAACCAATGAGAGCT
>NC_079428.1:7248590-7253590 GCF_026213295.1 Gadus chalcogrammus | reverse complement strand
AATTAAACTGTCTAGCTCAGGGTCAAAACTCAGAATTGGCCAAAATACAGAAACATGGACACTCACACATCTGCTGCACATCATACATATGTCGCAGGGAGATCCTTGATTCAAGTTTGAATCAACGTAATGTATATAATGCGGGATCTGGGTCACGCCTTGTGCGTCGTGATTGGCTGAGAGACACAACATGCATCCTGATTGGATAAGAGTGTGAAAGTATATGAAGTATTTAATTGATTGTTGTTGATCCCATGTCAGGCTTTGTGCACAAACAACAGAGAGAATGAGATAGAGAGAGAGAGAGAGAGAGAGAGAGAGAGAGAGAGAGAGAGAGAGAGAGAGACAGAGACAGAGACAGAGACAGAGACAGAGAGACAAACACACAAAACACACAAACACACACTGTGTGTGTGTGTGTGTGTGTGTGTGTGTGTGTGTGTGTTTGATTGAGGTGTTCGGGCTCCACATGCATCTCCCAAATGAAAAAAAAGAATCGTCTTCCAAATCATCCAAAACCTTTTGTATATTACTGCCAATCACGAAGGCCCGCAAACAATAATAATGAAACACAAATCCCCCCTTAACACACCACGAAATACCACAAACGAGAAGCTCAGAGAAGACAGATGTAGAAAACGGGGTGATTCCCTCATGATTTCTGAACCAAAGTGAGTGGGTGTGTCTCTCTATCCAGCCCTGGCAGATTTGCATCCATTTTGGAAAAAAATGATTGTAGCTCATTCTTGTCTCACGATCTTTCCCACATCTTCCCTCAAAGCCCATTCCGACACACTCCCACTAACACTACAATCCAACAACCACCATTACAGAGATATGTTTAGAATGACCGCTTTACTACACTGTTTGTATTCATATAAAGTATTCAATACAGCACTTTGAACATCCGTGCGTTGGTCATGGATCGGACAAAAGATTGTGTTGAGTGCGCACATAAATCGAAGCGGCACGCAACACTGTCTTTGCTCTCGTGCTCGCAAATTATTTTCCTGCTCACTCGGATAAAACATATTAATATGATTATTGCAAAGAAACGGGGAAAACCGCCAAAAATGAAAAGGACCTTAATCAAGCCATGAGAAATACAGAACGCCTTGAGGGACAGGAGCTAACCACGGTTAGCGCAATTTGCGGAGGTCGCTATGCATATTCTGCATGGCAAGTGACGTCTCAATCTGAGCCAATCCAGGAAGAGGAAGAGCGATGATGATGAACAGCGTTTCCCCGGGGACGCGGCCGTGTCGACGGTCCGACTCTTCATTGCTGGTGTTTGTCTCTCAATAACGTGTGTTCGGGATCACACAGTGCGCATTCTGATTGCCTGTTGGCGAAGATCTGAAGTACAGGTATATATTATTGGGTGTTGGGGATATCTAGTCAGGCCTTCTGCAAAAACAAAACCAGCAATTTGGGAAGGTAAACGATAACACACCCACAGAAAACACGCACGCACACACGCCCGCCCGCGCCCGCCCGCCCGCCCGCCCACACACACACACACACACACACACACACACACACACACACACACACACACACACACACACACACACACACACACACACACACACACACACACACACACACACAGATGAAGAAGGGCAAAATGGCTTCTTTAGCCAGGACATTAATTATTCATAAGTATGCTGTTATATGTGTAAACATTGAGAAATGATTTGCACAGAGGGCACATCGGAGTGTACAGGGGGATGGGCACAAACACAAACACACTCACACACACAAAACACACACAGATGGACACACACACACACACAAATGGTTACACACACAGACACACACACACACACACACACACAACCTGAATACAGAGTAGAGCCTTTGCCTCCGCCGGCTAGAGTGCACAATTTCAATCCACTTCATCGTTCTGGGTCACTGCCCTTGTGGTAATGTGTGTGTGTGTGTGTGTGTGTGTGTGTGTGTGTGTGTGTGTGTGTGTGTGTGTGTGTGTGTGTGTGTGTGTGTGTGTGTGTGTGTGTGTGTAGAATAGGTTACAATGTGAAGGCACTCCACTGAGGTCAAACATATCCCCTCCACTTCAATGCAAATCAAGAGATTACATAATGTGAGAGGTTAAACATACACACACATACATTAATATATATAAAAAATGATGAGGACCAAAATAGCAAATCAAAACATGACACACACGCCGTTAAGCGCCCTGCGCCTGTGCCTCTGCTGCGCTCACACCTAGCCCCCGTCGTGGATGCACGCCTGGCCTCATTGTGAGTCGGCGAGTCAGGAGGCTGACGCGGCTGGGGGAGGCGGGGTGAGGCAAGGCAGAGGGAGGGAGGGAGGGAGGGTCCGAGGGCGATGAATCCGGGCGAGGGGATTTCAGACGCAACTCAAGGTGAGGTGTTTTTGAGGAGTTTGCCGCCTCTCAAATGCAAAAATAGAAAACAATGAGTGTCAACTCAACGCGAGCGGGCCTCTGGGCGCACCTGTGTGTGTGTGTGTGTGTGTGTGTGTGTGTGTGTGTGTGTGTGTGTGTGTGTGTGTGTTTAGTGTGTGTGTGTGTGTGTGTGTTAGTGTGTGTGTGTGTGTGAATAGTGAGACGCAAACTGTCTCTGGATTAGATAAACACTCATTATCTGTCTGGCTCAGGCTTTGTTCCAACATGCTTCAATATGAATTTGTTGCCAGATACGTCCCGTCCCCCCCCATGTACTAAAATAAACCAAAACAACAACAACAACAACAAAAACAACAACAACGAAAAGGATAAATTGCAAAACACAGGCATGCATGTACGCACATGCTCGCACGCACGCACGCACGCACGCACGCACGCACGCACGCACAAACACACACACGCACATGCTCGCACAGCACACACACACACACACACACACACACACACACACACACACACACACACACACACACACACACACACACACACACACAACACACACACACACACACACACACACACACACACACACACGGCCGTGGTGGACCCTCTTGGGGTAGCAGAGGCAGCCCGGTTGGAAGTGGGATTGGCCGAGGGCCTGAATTCTTGGGTTAGGCTAATTGATTAGTTAATTAGCGGCAGCAGAGGCTCGTTAATGGGAATCGCAGGCTGCCTCGTCTCCGTGTGAACACACACACACACACACACACACACACACACATAAACACGCACACACACACACACAAACACATACACTTCTCCCCTGCATTCATTTGAGTAGCTGAGAAAATATGCTGGGACAGACTGGAGACTGGACGCACAGACGAGAGAGCAGCATGTGTTCTGCTCTCCAGAGGACAGACCTGCTGTCTTAACAGGAATCAACTCCAACATCCTTTAAATCCACCGCCAAATGCCAGATTGAAATGTGTGTGTGTGTGTGTGTGTGTGTTTGTGTGTGGTTTGTATTCATGGCATAATTCATTGTATGTGTGCTGCTTTTGGGCAGAGCATTTTGGTGTGTGTATGTGTGTGTGTTTGTGTGCGCGTGCATGTGCATGTGTGTGTGTGTGGTGTTCTTGCGGGCATGTGTGTGTGTGTGTGTGTGTGTGTGTGTGTGTGTGTGTGTGTGTGTGTGTGGGATGTGCTTGCGGGCATGTGTGTGTGTGTGCATGTGGGCATACAGGCATTTGTGTGTTTGTCCTTGAGGGCAAGTGCGTTTGTGTGTGTGTGTGTGTGTGTCTGTGTGCATGGAATGCTTAAGTTATGAAAACATAACAGTGTAAAAATCAGTGTATTATACAATTTAAAGACCTACAACACTGTGTCGTATTTTAGGTGAATTTATATCAATGCTGAAATGTCTCAAATGAGCCGCAGTTTTGACCCTTTTGGCCTTCCACAGTGTATGTGAGTGGTTTTGTGTGTGTGTGTTTACGTCTATGTCTGTGTGCGTGCGTGCGTGCGTGCGTGCGTGCGTGCGTGCGTGCGTGCGTGCGTGCGTGCGTGCGTGCGTGCGTGTGTGTGTGTGTGTGTGTTGTGGGAGAAGCAGGTGGACCGTGTCAAAGGGGGCAGAGGCTGGGGCTGCAAGAGGAAGAGGAGGAGGAGCAATGAATGAAGGGCAGAACCCTCCACACACACACACACACACACACACACACCACACACACACACACACACAACACCCCACACACACACACACACACACACACACAACACACACACACACACACACACACACACACACACACACACACACACACACACCCTCTCCTTAACCAAAGCATCTGTTCCTTGGCCGGAGAATTTGATCAGCCGGTCTGCCTTTGGCATGCACATGTGCCATATGGATGTGTGTGTGTGTTATACTCCCTTTAAATTCCCTACGTAGTTTGCGTTCCCCTATTTTGTGTGTATGTGTTGTTTATTTATATATGTCTGTGTGTGCCTGTATTATCACTCACTAACACTCACACCAACCTTCACATGTTTGTGTACTCAACGGCGTCAAGCATCCGAGGCCTGTCAGCATTTGTTTACACCTGTCAATCATCAACGCCCCAGCCAACCACCTTGCAGACATCTCCCAAGCTCCGCCCTTGACCCAATCAGGGCCCCGTTTGCTGACGATCCCCTGTCACTGCGCTACATCTCTGCAGACATCCCCGTCGTCCGAGTGTGTGTGGTTACAACTTTATTTCGAATCATATTTTATCGACAGTACATTCGCGTATGAGCACAGATGTTTCCACTGCTTCCACACACACACGCACGCATGCACGCACGCACGCGCACACACACAATACATCTCTCTATTTGTGTCTCCCTCTCCCTCTCCATCCACCAGCTGTTGCAGTAGGGCCGGGGTGACGAGGCGAATGCTGAAGACAGCAGTTAAGCTCTGAGGAGAGGCTGAGGAGGAGCTGGAGGAAGGAGGATGGGAGTGGAGGAGGAGGGTGGAGGAAGGAGGGTGGAGGTGGAGGAGGAGGGTGGAGGTGCCAAGCTGTGGCCAGGCCCAGAGTCTCCTCCTGGGGAGAAGAGAGGA
>NC_079428.1:7242190-7247190 GCF_026213295.1 Gadus chalcogrammus | reverse complement strand
CCTGATGCAGATTCAAAGGTATCTCTCGTTTATTTTCTGGCATCACAGCCTTTCCCTCTGTCCGTCTGTCTCTCGGTTCTCTTTCCTCCTGCTCCTCCGCCCTCTATCTCCTCTCTCTTGCTCTCTTTATCCTCTTTAAGTCACCTTGTCAAAACGTTTGTCGCCCCCAAAAGTTCACACTGCTACACACACATAAATGATATGATAGTAAGTAGGCGGCACATACACAACCTTGGCTTGCACTTTCTCCTGTCATCACATAACAATGAATGTTTGTTTTTTGTGCAATTTGCTCCCTCCTTCCCTCCCTCCCTCCCTCCCTCCCTCCCTCCCTCCCTCCATTTCCTGCTCCCTCCCTCTTCATCTCTGACATAAACATATTACTCTTCCTCTTGGGTAACGGCATGTGCCTGCGCATATATATATATATACGTGTGTGTGTGTTTGTGAGAGCTACGATGGCGTGCCTAGAGTACAGATGTCAGCCCCGACTGCGAGCACTGCAAGGTTGGCTGCTGTGCTGCGCTCTTCTTCATCGCATATTCGGCCGAATCTCAACTCCCCGCGGATGACTTCAGCTCGCGCCGCTACCCACCTCTGCTCCAGCCAGCTATAAGTACTCTAAGCATCTCCACGGGGCCCTGCTGCCCAGGAACGGGCCGCGGCCGCGGCGGCAGCCCTAGCATCTCCGCACTAACTGCTACTAGCATATGGATGAGGCGCTGCGGTATATGTGAGGGGAGCGCACGCTGGCTGTGGACGTCGTTAAGCGGCGTTGCCATCACTACCACTTGAACAATTTACACTTGCACTTTACACTACACTTTAGTACACCTCATTACTTATTATTAAATATTTCCAATGTTTGGGTTGCTCTTATTATTATTAATCCTCAGTTTATTCTATTTTATTTTTGAATTATTACTTATTATTGTGGTCTATGCTGCTACTTATTTTGACCTATTTTGATTTTTACTTATCTTTATTTATTTTCTCTTGTTTTGTTGCTGCTTTGTGGCTGTTGAGGAACCAAGCCCAATAATTTGACTATTGTGTACTCGTACAATAAGTAACAAAGAGTCATTCTTATTCTGATTCATTGCCTCCCCGCCGAGGAGGAAAGTGGTAAAGGTTCATGAAGAGGAAGATTTGGTTATTTATCTGTTTTTCTGACCGATGACTGCATCTCGTTTGGTCGTACTTGGTAGTTGCCAGGGGGAGTGTGGCGACCTCGGTTCCATATATGGGCACGTCCTTATGAATCTCTTACATGACATTATTAGGGGTCAGAGCTGCAAAAATGCTGGGTCCCCCTCTTTTCTGTAACGTGTTTTTTTTCCCTCAAATTCTGTACAAGTCATACTGCAGCCTATACCGTAAGTCGAAAACTCTTGGTTTGTCAGTGGTTCAATGGGATAATGCCTTGTACTGGTGATCCTTAGTTTGAGAGTTTGAATCCGGATTAGACAATTATGACAAGCTCAACATGACATTCGCCCATTGCTCTGCAGCCCAGTCACCTGAAAGCTGAGGCACAGTATGGCATTAAGGGGAACATCAACATCATTCCTTCATAATTATATGCCATATTTATATATCTTCCATTCGAGTGTCTTTTAATTTTGCTTGGACCCCGTTAATCACCGCTTGCAGTTATATATATATATATTTTTTTTATATCTATCATTCATTTTATATGCAAATAGTACATGGTAAATAGTAAATAGTACATATACAAATGGCTTCAAATAGTACAGAACACTGCTGCCAGGCTCCTAACCAAAACTAAATGGTCTGAACACGGTACTCCAATTCTTGCCTTCACTGGCTCCCAATTTGCTGGAGAATTGATTTTAAAATGATATTGCTAACTTTTAAAGCTCTCCATGGCTATTGTCCTCGTTACATCTCAGAAATGCTAGTGCCCTATTGTCCTACTCGCACATTAAGGTCTGCAGGCAAAGGGTTACTAACTTTACCTGAGTCCCGGCTTGCTACTAAAGGGGACAGGTCTTTTTCTTTGTTAGCCCCAAAGCTTTGGAATGCATTGCCTGAGCAAATAAGGTTAGCTGATTCAGTGACATCTTTTAAGTCCCTCCTTAAGATTCACCTGTACCACAAAGAAAGCCTTTAAAGAGTTTATTTAAGTGAAATGTTATTTTTAATGTTTTGCCTGGTACACTTTTAATTTCTTGTAATTTTTTGTTACATAATTGTAATACAATTTAAATTGGTGCACCCTGTGATACAATTGTGATACAATTGTTCTTTGTTGTTTGGTTGTTTTGCCTTCTTTCTTTTTTCTGTAAAACACTTTGCTACTCTGTTTAGAAAAGCGCTGTATAAATAAAGATTATTATTATTATTATTTTATTCTCATAGCCCTTTTCGAGCCCTTCAAAGACACAGAAATAATATAAAAGATTTTGTCTTGCGACCAATGAAATGGATAAATACTCCCACTATAAGCATGCTTTCAAGCACACAAAATATACATGCACACAAACACACACATCCAAACAAGCACGCACGCACGCACGCACGCACGCACGCACGCACGCACACACACACACGCACACGCACACACACACACATACACACGAGAGACACTGTGGAAGCCTCTATGCCAGCTCATAGGTCGGTTGTCTATCAATAATTTCTGCATCCTCCATATCAATATCTAACAGCTGAATAAAACCAAGGACACCCTCCAAGGCCCATCCTGTGTGTTTGTGTTTTGGACACCAAGCCATGTTGTGTTTCCTAACCAAGTGGTGTGGCGGAGAGTTCCCACAATGTGCTCTTAAAACGAATTTCAACTTTTGTCTCTACGTTTGTTTCTATCTCCCTCTTTCTCGCTGTATGTCTGTTCTACTTTCTCTTCTGTCATTCTCCGATTCTCTTTTAATATCTCTGTCGCCCTCTCTCTCTCTCTCTCTCTCTCTCTCTCTCTCTCTCTCTCTCTCTCTCTCTCTCTCTCTCTCTCTCTTTTATCTTTCACTTTCTCACTCCTCATCCTTTGCTTCTTCTATCTCTCTCTCTCTCCGTCTCTCTCCCTCTCTCATCACCTCACTCTCCCTCATCTCTTTCCCCCTTCGCTCTCTTTCTTGTCATCCCTCTCTCTTCATCTCTCCCTCTCTCTTCATCTCTCTCTGTCACTGTGGGCTGTCTGAAGTGTTTCCATCGTGTGCAGTGGAGATCAGAGACAGACCAAGAGGGAGAGAGAACAGCTCGAGAGCCTCACAGAAAGAATCAACCATCTAAGAGAGGGAGAGGTCTGTATTGTATGTGCTCTGTATTGTTATATTGTCAAGCAGTGAAGTGCACATTTCTGCACTTTTCGGGATATTATTTACTATTTCACCATTAGGTAATTTGACAGGGACTTCTATTCAATACGGTTTTTTTTAGACACACATCATTAATTAAGGTTTGAACCAAATATCATTGGACTTGGAGTTGAACATCCTATCCACTGGACTGACAAAAGTCTACCAACAGATACATTATGATGGTGTTGGTTCAAAGTCTTAGAATATGTTTTAGACTTAATAGAAAAAATTGTGCCTTTGTATCAGGTCTACTGCAACCTGTAGGTTGAAAACCTGCCTCTGACCCTGATTGATATTAACGTTGCTTTGATGCTGGGAATGTCCCTTTAAACTTGTTGTGGAAAATCGTCATTTTCTATTATGTGTAAACCCCCCAAAATATTCTGTTCATCTTCCTTCAAAATTGGTAATTTAATGTGAATTGCACATAAATAAATTAAATTAAGCGAAACCTCACCATTCCCCTATTCTGTTTAACCATGTTCTCTGTGTTAGCATTTTCTTGCCCAAACACGAGTTCTGGGTCCGAGCCAGCAATCAACCCCCCACTTATTCACACCTCCTGGATACTGCGCCATCATCATCATCATCATCATCATCTTCAATATCAATATCATCAGCATCATCAGCATCATCCTCATCATCCGTGTGTTAACTCTGGTCGTTCACCGGAACAGAATTCTCTAATAAGATGGGGGCGCAGGGTAAGACGAGCGAGTGACCGACTCCTCAACAACAGAGTAGTACTGAACTTATTTCTGTGTCTTTATGTGTTATTTTAACCCTGTTAAGAGATGGCTGCCTTTATTTTATTATTATTTTTGGGATCTATGCTGCTACTTAATTTTATTTTTACGTATCTTTATTGTTGTCTTGTATTGTTGCTGCCATGTAGCTGTTGAGGAACCAAACTCTAAGAATTGTACTCTTGTTTATTCGTATAATAAGATGTTACAAAGGTAGTTCTGAATCCGACACAACTGTTTTAGTACGATGGTGTTAGGAGAGGCAGTAGCGGCTCTAATGAAGACGTGTGCTCGGTACATGGTGCGTGGCGAGTTGATTTAGATCCAAAAGCCCAGCGACAGAACAGCTTGTTCAATTATCATGGTATATAAACACCCCATATCGGTGTGTTACTTTGTGTTTTGGTAAGGTGAGGCCCTGTCTGTGGTTCGCCTAATGCTACGAGATTAGTTCAGAGCTAGGAGAGATTACCGGGATTTCACTGTTTTTATTTTGAAGATCTATTTTGGGCTCGCATACACATTTGCTAGTGATGTAGATGTTTTTTTATTCATTCGGGGGTTCAACGGAAAACTGATCTTTTACAAATAGTATAGTATTTATTTAATGGCTAGTAGAAAATCCCAGTTTTCAGTATGAAACCTGCATTAAATCAAAACCTGCATTAAATCGAAAATGCCTCAGAAAACTGGGCTGGACTTTGAATTTAACTGAACCCTGAAGATGCATCTCTTTACGTTTTGGTAACCCGGCACGGTGAGCGAACCACAACCTCCCGAAACAGGACACAACTTTGCTGGGGAAAAGCCAAAAGGGCTTGTTTAATCCAAAATCAAACAAAGTCTCATACTGAAAATAATACAACAGCGAAAAAACCTGGGAGGAATCAACGGTCCTATTCCCCGTGGGTGGAATCCCGTC
>NC_079428.1:7229690-7237190 GCF_026213295.1 Gadus chalcogrammus | reverse complement strand
TCTCCACCACTCACACACTTGTTTTCATCACTTGCATACTCACTAACAAACTCACTCGCTCACAAATCCACTCACTCTCTTCCATTCACACACTTGTTCACTCACTCAGTCACTCACTGATTCACTCAGAGTTGTTCACTCACTCAGTCACTCACTGATTCACTCACAGTTGTTCACTCACTCAGTCACTCACTGATTCACTCACAGTTGTTCACTCACTGATTCACTCACAGTTGTTCACTCACTCGCTCGACTCCTCTCCACCCAAGCACTCTGAACAATGAGTGTATTACTTTCCAAGCATCAGCACAATTGTCAACACATATCGACTCAACCTCTTAACCACATCTTGCCACCATCTCATTGGTTTGCCAGTGTGCAATATATGTACATATTCAACCCACACTCCACTGCTGAAATCTCTCTTCAGCCTCAATTGTTTCTGCCATAAAAAAACCTGAGAAGAACAAAAAATGCCAAATCATCCATGTTATTGCAAGCTGCTGCCTGCGCTCCCCTGTACGTCTCAGTGAAGTCACAGGCTCCTGGTTCAGTAGCTCGTGTTCCCCGTGTGCAGCGGGTGGCGGTGATGGGGGGCGGCTGGTAGTGAGTTCTCTAATGGGGGCCCTTGTTAAGCCGGGAGCGCGGCTCTACCCAGTCTCCCCCTGACAGCACTGGAGCTCTGGAGCCTGAAGACCGAGGACAAACAGCCCGGCTGTTGTCACCCACTCCCCAGAAGGCAGGAGGATGAGAGAGGCAGTGTGTGTGTGTGTGTGTGTGTGTGCGCGCGCGTGCGTGCGTGTGCGCGTGTGTGTGTGTGTGTGTGTGTGTGTTTGCCTGGAGACGGGCGAGCTCGGCAGTGCAGATCGGCCTCATAAACAACGACCAGAGCATCTGTTGTGCGGCCGGAGCCAGGGAGACACACGCTGTCTTTGAACTTGTGTGACATGTACCATGCAATGCAACACACACACACACACACACACACACACACACACACACACACACACACACACACACACACACACACACACACACACACACACACACACACACACACGCAAACAAACACTCACACACTCTCACACACACGCACGGACGCACACACTCACAAACAGACACAAAAACACACACACATACATACAGACACACACACACACACACACACACACACAGACAAACACACAAACAAACAGACACAAACACACACACACACACACACACACACACATACACACGCACACACACACACACAGACAAACACACACACACAAACAAACAGACACAAACACACACACACATACAGACACACACACACACACACACACACACACACACACACACACACACACACACACACACACACACACACACACACACACACACACACACACCCACAACAATAGACAACAGATTATGAGAATTTCAACACGTTCTCATGCATACAAATTGGAGACAGACACATGCTCATAGAGAGAGAGAGAGAGAGAGAGAGAGAGAGAGAGAGAGAGAGAGAGAGAGAGAGAGAGAGAGAGAGAGAGACAGAGATACAGAGAGAGACAGAATGAGAGAGAGAGAAAGAGAGAGAGCAATAGAGAGAGGACACAGTCAGCTGCAGTGGTTTTGTCTCCATGGCAACTGTGTTAGTTTGACTTTATTTTTCGCCCCCCCCCCCCCCCCCCCCCCTGTATTCAACCCCTTCTGACGTGAGCTATTCCATCACGCAGACAAACTCTCCATGACTCTGTTGCCAGGGGGACTCATTTTAGCATGCTCTGGCCCCACCAGGCCCCTTCACCTTCTCTGTTTCTCTCACCATTTCACAGCCGTCTCTCTCTCTCTCTCTCTCTCTCTCTCTCTCTCTCTCTCTCTCTCTCTCTCTCTCTCGCTCCACCCTCTCACACCTTTTGGCTCTCTCTCACCCTCTCAGAGCTGTCTCTCACCCTATCAGACCCTTCTCTCTCCGCCCCTCCGAGACGTGCATCTCATTCACTTACTGGGGGCAAAGATCACACTTTCTTAGCAACACTCACACACCGACACACACACCGACACACACACACGACACACACACACCGACACACACACACACACGCGCACACACGCACACACACAGTCCTGCTTAGACACACAGATTGAGATAGATATGTATTGACTAGATGTCAGGCAGCTACCTGATAAACTTTATATGCTGTGTGAATCGGCCCTCTGAGCATAACCTCTTTTTATCTGTTCCTTATTACAGGATTCTTATCATGTATTCAATGTGTGGTTCTAAAGAATTTGAAACATTGCTGTGTCTTAATCATGAATAAATGTTTACATTGGTAAATAATCACAACAATATGCACATTGACCACATTAGAGATTAGAAAGGTTAGAAGGAGTACAACTATAAAGTACCCTTCTCTCTCTACCACGTTCTCAAGAATTGTTACTCCCTCTTTCTATCTCTCGCCTCTTTAGATCTCTGTCAGTCAATCTGTTTCTGTTATTTCTCTCTCTCTCTCTCTCTCTCTATCTCTCATGACCCCAATTCCAATTCTGTCTGGCAGCTGGTTCTCATACATCTGGAGCCTGTCATGAATCTGGCAGAATGTACCACTCTCTCTCCCTCTCTCTATCACCCTCTCTCTCCCCCTCTATCTCTCTCTATCTGCGATTACCTTCTGTTCAGTGTGTATCCACAGTAATGGGTGTCATCAGTGTTATGTGTAAAACAAACAGGAACAATACCCAAGTGTCTCCATAATGTTCCAACAAAACTGGATCCACAAATAAATTGGGTGAAACAGGGAGCCAGGCATCCATGTGTCTAGTCTTACCGGGACTATTTGTATTGTAATGTACATTCACAATGTATTGAACGACATTGTAGTGAGCTTACTAGCCGCCATTACCAGCCGCCAGTGTGCTTAGTTGTCAAACTGAAGAATTGCAACAGAAGGATTTTTTTTGAATGAAATTATGTCAACCTTGATCAAACACAAAGACCCTTAGTTGTTGATTTCAATCATTATGTCATGATGAGACACCTCGTCAACAAAGAAATAAAGAGCCAAATTAAAAATATGATTGTCTACTAATTTACTCTAATGCCGCCTCTTTATTTCTTGTTTCAAAAGTATAGTGTTGAAACGGAACTACAGTCAATAAATGTGGTCCTTTAGAATCAGATAAGCATAAAAAATGTAACTAAGAAAAACATAGGGCTGGCACTATTTTATATATCGAATGGCCATAAAATCTCTGGAAACTGACTGAGACAACCAAACCATCTCTCCTTGTTACTCTGCTCAAAGCACGGAGTGGCATGCAAGACGTTGTCGGTACCCCATCATTAAAAAGAGATTTATCACATCGGTAGGCAAACATCACTCCAAATGAACGACGGCAACTACAAAGATGACAATTTAATTTCCCACCTCGAAAACGTGTTACATACATTTTCCACATAGACTCGACCTGTGACTGACATGTGTATGTGCTCTGAGATACACGCGTTATGTGTTTGTGTGTGTGGTGACGCACAATCTTTTTGTGTCGCCCGACGAACGCGGGCATGCTTATGAGGTGAAAAAAAAATAAACGTTGACCTTTTGCCAACCCGTGCAGCCACGTCGTAATAATAATAATGGATGACCGCAGATGAAGAGGAGGAAGAGGATGTGGACGGTGGGCAAACAGAGGAGCGACGCGGCTGATAGGCCAATTAAACGCTAAAGGTTATACGACAGAAGCGGCCACTGTAATGGGAAGGAGGGCAGCTAATAAGTATTTCTTAATCCGGGAATGAGTTGGGAGCAACATTGATGAGTGTGCATTCGACTGAGAGAGGAAAAAGAAAGTGTAGGGTGCAGTTCTCACACACCTCATCGAATAGTGAGCTGGGTTTTGTTTTTGGATGACTTTAATTTGAATGCCTTTATGGTTGTGCTCTGTTTATAATTAAAGGCGTAAAATTCATGGTCTGTGGGTAGGTTTATGAAGTGTGGACTTCAGGATTTCAATGTCGTCAATTGCAATAATGATGCAACTTTAGAGTCTGTCTTGAATAACGTAAATCAAAAACACACGCATGTCTCTTAGTGTGTGTCTCTATGTTTGTGTGTGTGTGCGTGTGTCTCTATGTGTGTGTATGTGTGTTTGTGTATGTGTCTCTGTGCGTGTGTCTCTTTGTTTGTGTGTGTTTCTGTGTGTGTTTGTGTATGTGTGTGTATCTCTATGTGTGTGTGTGTCTATATGTGTGTGTGTGTGTGTGTATGTGTGTCTCTCTATGTGTGTGTGTGTGTGTGTGTGTGTTCATCTCTATGTGCGTGTATCTCTGTGTGTATATGTGTGTCTCTGTGTGCGTTTCTATGTGTGTGTGTCTCTATGTGTGTGTGTGTGTGTGTGTGCGTGTGTCTCTGTGTGTGTCTCTATGTGTGTGTGTGTCTCTGTGCGTGTGTCTTTATGTGTGTGTGTGTGTCTCTGCGTGTCTTGTTGTGTGTGTGTCTATGTGCATGTGTCTCTATGTGTGTGTGTCTGTATGTGTGTGCGTGTGTGTGTGTCTCTATGTGCGCGTGTCTCTATGTGTGTGTGTGTGTGTGTGTGTGTGTGTGTGTGTGTGTGTGATGTGTGTTTCTATGTCTGTGTGTCTCTATGTATGTGTCTCTATGTGTGTGTCTCTATGTGTGCGTGTGTGTGTGTGTCTCTATGTGTATGTGCGTGTGCTTGTCTCTATGTGTGTGTGTCTCTATGTGTATGTCTCTATGTGTGTGTCTCTATGTGTGCGTGTGTGTGTGTGTCTCTATGTGTGTGTGCGTGTGCTTGTCTCTATGTGTGTGTGTCTCTATGTGTGTGTGTCTCTATGTGTGTTTGTCTCTATGTGTGTTTGTCTCTATGTGTGTGTGTGTGTGTGTGTGTGTGTGTGTGTGTGTGTGTGTGTGTGTGTGTGTGTGTGTGTGTGCAGGTCAATAGCAGGTCAATAGGAGGATGGATGTGATGGGGGGCCGTTGTGGAGGGGGGGGGGAGGGTTGATGAATGGGTCTCTGATGAGATGCAGCGCGGCTCGGCGCTCCGAGGACCAGCTTGGCCCCAGCCCAACGCCCGGCACAATCATTACATCACCGCATGGATCACAGCCAAAGGCCACACTGATTGCCTCTGGGAAAAAGGTGTGCATTCGTGAGCATGCATTTGTCTTTGTGCATTCTCTCTCTCTCTCTCTCTCTCTCTCTCTCTCTCTCTCTCTCCCTCTCTCTCTCTCTCTCTCTCTCTCTCTCTCTCTCTCTCTCTCCCTCTCCCTCTCTATCTCTCTTTCTCTCACTTTATGCACGAGCTAGCCAAGTTTGATTTTCCCCAGATGATTTTCTGTTCGGATTATGTGTGGGATATTTTTTCCTTTCGCTTTTCTCCTTTAAGCTCGTCGAGGGAGAAAAATTGCAGGCTGGGTGGAAAGTGAAATAAAGTGATAACGGCGAAAAGTCAACAAGAGTGCGTCTGTAGGGTATAGAAGTCTTTGAGACAAGAGAGAGTGGCAAGTCAAACATTCTCCGGGGTATTTAGGAGGGCTTTTGATGCAATTGCTTTCACTTTCCGAGAGCCATGACGGTTCGCCTGAAAGTAGAACTGCCGTGTTTAAAACATGTGTGATAGCCTTAGCCTCTGCAGATTTATTCTTTGCACGGAAGGGGCGGACAGACCAGCCGCGGGGCATGGATGCATGATGGATGAGACCAGGATGAAACACTGTCCAAATCGTACGCTAAACGTAGATAGCAACAGCCTTTCTAAAGCCATCTTTGTCTCCCATCTCCTCCTCAATTGATGGGGCGACACAGTCGCGTTCAGGACCACGGACAGCTCCACAGAACGTCACGGTCATCATCGGCTTGGATGAATGGAGTGTGTTTGTGCAGTGCTCGGTGCTTTTCTAATGCATGGACACACACACTCCATGCATACACACATTCACAGCCATACGCAGACTCAGCCACTGGGCCTTCTCCGAGCCGGGAGAGGGTTAGGGATCACCGTAATACGTAGAGCAGAGAAACCAAGGAATCCAACCAGCAACAGTTTTCAGTCGTAAACGACACTTTGTTCTTGTTATTTTGAATGTCATCTATGTGTTACTTGTTTCCATTCATAAATAAATCAGTTTCATTGTCGAGAGTATATCAAGTCGTAGTGAAGTATAGCCTTTAGTGAGTGCAGAAAAAAAAGCAAACACATAAATCATGTTTTGTACGACATTGGGGTGCTTGCAAACACATTGTGCTGATATGTCGGTTCTATTGTCCTCAGAAAGTGCAGAATACATGATTTGAGTAGCAGATCAAGTTCTTTTTGCAAAATATCCTCCTTTTTTGCTACATGGGGATCTAGATTGACTATACCACACACACACACACACACAACCACAAACACTCTCTACAAGCATGCAAAACCTCCTGCTTTTTCTATTATATGGGGATCTAAAGAGGGTGTAACTATGGGTTGAATTTGGTTCTGCCGTACATACAACTAAGAACAGAGAAGTGGTGATTTCACTAAGACTGCAAGGGAAGCTTGGCTTCCCCTAACATTTCAAATATTAAATGGTCAAATATATACGGTTGTGTTTACATTTCATTGACAAAAAATGTGTTAAAACACGTACATCTCGAAGATGAGTTTGTTCAGAATCAGCTGCTTATCACAGGTCGACTGACTCGATTTCTTTCTCATACGTTCCCGTAGCGTCGCAGTGCATTTGCCTGTTGAAGCTCAGCGTCCATCGACTTCAATGGGGCTGCATAGAACAGAAGGTCATTGGATAATGCTGCGATTATGTCACTCCTACGGACACTTGTCCCACGGACACAAGCGTCTCTGGGGGTCGATGGAGGAGTGGGCTAGCTTGGACGCTGGGCTTCTACGTGATGATTGGAGGGTCTGCGAAAGATTGAGTTGCCGTTTGATTGACAGCGATTTTGAACTATTAAATGTCGCCGGAGCTCTCTTTAGTCCTCAGTCCCATCGCGGATTTTGCAAGCGAATTGAAAGACAAACTACAACCTATTTCTTGAGATTTGCTTGGCGAAATTGCTCGACAATTTTCATCCCACACAATTCCTTTTTTCAGTTTGACACATTTCCTTGTGAGAATTTCCCTCAATTTGATATCGTTTTGGTAGTTGGCCATCACTCTGATTCAGGGAGCCTGAGGTCTGAACTTCAAGTCCTGTATTCAGATCAGGACTTGGAGGGTGACCGGAGAAAATGGGATTTCTTGGTGTTCCTTAAAGACATGTGCAAGGCCTCAGCTTTACAAAATGTTCTCATTAGTGGCAACATTTGGAGCTACAACTGCAGGGGTAGAAAGGAGCTTCTCCTGTTTAAAGTGGCTCAAGTCCTACACGCGTAACACAATAGGCCAAGGCCGTACAAGCAGCCTAGCTCTCTGCTGGCCATTTAGAGGACAATGGTAGTCACTGGAAAAGACAGCCAGTGGGTGTGACAGGGTCACAGAGCATT
>NC_079428.1:7207190-7224690 GCF_026213295.1 Gadus chalcogrammus | reverse complement strand
AAAAGTGATGGGCTTGCACAAGATGTCTGTGTACGGTGTTTGCAGATGCATTGATTTAAAAGTACAACTTATTACCGCTGTATCAGCTGTTCTTTCCCAAGTAATTTACCAAGAATGTGTGGCTAGGTAGATGAGAAGCAAAGTGTATGCGTTAAGTGCACAAGCAACATTATGCATGAGCCCTTAAAATAGCATCTGAACAACGCGCCACTGACTTTAAACCAGGTATTTCCTGGTTTGTGGCGTAATTGTTTTCTGAAGCTGCAAAATAGCACCAGGTCACGTTTGCGCCAGAACACGCCTCCTTCTTTCGCCGAACTGCCCCTTGGGGTGCAAGATCAGTCCCTAATTTACCGACGCGTGGCGGTGGAGAGAAAAGAATGCTCTGCGCCAGTTGCAAACTAGCAACGACACATGCGCCAGTGTAGAAAGTCAATTGCGCTGGATGCAAGATAGGGCCCTTAAAGGCAGTGGCGCGTTGTTCAGATGCTATTTTAAGGGCACATGCATAATGTTGCTTGTGCACCTCGCGCATACACTTTGCTTCTCTCATCTACCTAGCCACACATACTTGGTAAATTATTTGGGAAAGAACAGCTGAAAACACCGTACAGCAAACACATATTTTCTTAACACAGACATCGTGTACAAGCCCATAACTTTTAGGATTGATGAGTATTTGATTGTGAGAAAACATTGTTTTACCACGAGTGAGTGTTAAAAAGAATGAATGAATGCGGGGGCATGTGTGTGTATGTGTAAAAATGTATGAATGCGGGCGCGCTTGCGTGCGTCCATCTGTTTAAACACACGCAAACTAAACACGTATTGCATAATACAGTCCATGGCAATCTATATTAACGGGGGTACACATGCTTACTCGGAACACAATAATGTAACGATAATGCATACAATACTGGTAAACGACGTTTGTTATTTATTATTGCGTGTATCATTAAATAGAACCACAGTTACCGCATATCATAGGCCTATGTGTGTTTAGTTTTCTTTGCCGAAATTTATTTGAGGACTCAGTATTTCTGAAGTTGTGGAAGAAAATGCTATTCCATGTGTGAATTAGGCCATATTATTTGGCCATAAACTGAACCATTTGAAGTTAAAAATTCATGTGGTCATGCATCCGTCTCATCGGAGACTGCAGACGCGCTGTCAAAATATCAACTCGTCAGTTTCAAATGCGCTCATGGCTCTTAAAGGGGATGGGAGATGGCACTCTCATTGGTTTATTGCACGTTACGCCCAAACCACACCTACAGGTAATTAGGCTACTTCAGACCAACCCTTTTTAGATTTGCGTCGGGCGCAAGAGTCATTTATCCGCCGGTGAAATAGCAACATCGCCATAGAACCGCCCACAAGGCTTCTTGCGTTTGGCGCTTCTCACTTGCGTTTCAGGCGGTTAAAATAGGGCCCGGAGTCTCTGCAACAAATGCCCAACTCAGAGGAGGTTAACTGAGAGAAATGGGGTCAGGGCGTCTAGCTCAGGGCCTGCCTGCCGGTAGACTGCGGACATTGAGATATCGAACCCAATGCTGTGGAATCAGGTCTTATTTCTCTCGGCCTCCATCCCTCTCTTTCCCGCCGTAAAACTGTTTAACTTGCAGTCGTACGATACATCACCTTTTTTATGTCCCTTTTTACGGGCAGACATAAAAAGACAAAGAGAGTCATTTAAAAGCCATGTTGGGGTACTTGGCCCGGCGCCGCCTGACCGTGTACAACATCTCTCTGCACACACAAACGTCCCCTCTTGACGTTTCAATTAAAACCCTCACACCTTCCTGTTTGAGATGAGGCGCCGTACAAAAGACGTTGTTCTGTCCCCGAGCGCCTGTGATTTAGCGTGCAGTTCAAACAATAACACAAATTGGATTTGCATGGTGAACCTTCATTTCTGGGGGAATCCCCCAAAAGGAATTGTTTAGTTTTGCCGTTTTGTCCTTGAGCACACACGCACTAACCGACACATACACACACACACACACACGCACGCAATAGCCGACACATACACACGCACACACACACATGTACCAACACACACACAGACACACACGCAAATACACACAAACAAACACGCAAACACACACACACACATGCAAACACACACACACACACATAAACACAAAAACACACACATAGAGACACACACACACTGTACAGAGACGGGGTCTATTGTTAGAATGGTGTGAAATACGTATTGAGGGCACAAAAAAAAAACCAGAATTGTTTAGTTTCTTCATTTTATCTGCTGCTTATGCTTTTCGACTTGGACTGGGTTGAATGTGTGAGGGGAGGAAATTAACTCATCTAAGCAGATTATGATAATCATATTCTAAGGGCTGACAGCGTCACGGAATCCTCACAACTTACTTAGAGAATCCCATCTGAGAGGATGTGAGGCTGTGGTAGTCGTACCAACGTTGTGCCTGCAGATACTTCTGGGGTCGTGAACACTCCTTACTGACCTTACTGGCTTTGTGAACTGGACCACTCCTCCCAAAGCAGGGAGTCAAAAGCTACCGGGGATCAACTTTTCACTTGAAACACTTTGTGCTCCTCTCCAGCTCTGCCGAGGTTAGGAGTCTGATTATTACTGGTAGAGCAAGGCATTAACACTGCCGGGGGTTAGGAGTAGTCTGATTACCACTGGTAGAGCAAGGCATTAACACTGCCGAGGTTAGGAGTAGTCTGATTACCACTGGTAGAGCAAGGCATTAACACTGCCGGGGTTAGGAGTCAGATTCCAACTGGGGAACTACCCTGCTAACAATGTACACACACTCATATATCGGTATTGTGAAACAATACATGAAACGTTTCCTAGCTATCTTTATAGTACACGGGGAATGGATTAACCTAGTGATTGTTAGTGCTTGGCACTTGGTTCTATGAACATCCTTACTGTACTGACAGCGATATGTTGTTTCTCTTTCTTCTGACAAATGTACTTATTGTAAGTCGCTTTGGATAAAAGCGTCTGCTAAATGCCCTAAATGTAAATTGAAAACAATGTAAATGTGTAATGTAAACACAATGGGCTTCAAGGTTCTTATGTGTGTGTGTGTGTGTGTGTGTGTGTGTGTGTGTGTGTGTGTGTGTGTGTGTGTGTGTGTGTGTGTGTGTGTGTGTGTGTGTGTGTGTGTGTGTGTGTGTGTGTGTGTGTGTGTGTGTGTGTTTGTGTGTGTAAGCTGTATGTGTATGTGACAGAGAGCAGTGAGAGTGGGGTGGGTTTGAGAGTGGGGCAGTGTTTTAAGAACAACAAAGTGTTGTGTCCGTTCAGGGCTCGGGCGGGGCCGGCTGCTCCTAATCAGGGAGGACAGGGAGCGCTGGTAGCTAACACCTTAGCCCGCAGCATCTCACTATTTAGCCTTCAGTCTTTTAGTTTCAGTTTCCCTCTCTATCAATCCCTGTGTGGAGCTCATTCTCTCTTTCTCACTCTCTCTCTGTCTATTTCTCTGTATCCACCTTGCTTGCCCTACCCCTTTGATATTCCCTCTGTCTTGACAATCAAATGAAGAATCTGTGTTTTGCTAATCCCGGACATCAATAAGGATTAAATACGGCCCTGGTTTGGTGGTAAACTATACTGTATATTGTGTGCGTCTGTCTGTGGACGGACGGTGAACACATGGGGATGAAGTGAATCGTGAGCAGTTTTGCCTGCAGCACAGCTTCAAGTGATTTAGAGATCTGCTCAAGGATGCGTCGGTCGTCTCAGTGATGTACACAAACTGACATTTTTAAATGGGTGAGTGTCAGTAAAATGTGTTTCTCTTCAATAGGTACAGTCGGCCTAAATATTGTGTACGGTTTTACGTACGTACGTAACTCTCGTTTTCACCTATTTTAAAGTGTTCGGGAACGTTTGAGAGGATTTGTATTGTATTAGTATGCAATCTACACATTGTATGAGTTGTCTTAGTCAAATCCCTGGAAAGGGCGGTCTATTCCACTAGCCTCTTTGTCGCTGTGAGCACAAAACAAAGCTTTAAACATTGAGAAGGGCGGCCATTTACAGATTTTACAAGCAAATGCCCGCTTTTGTGCTAAGGATTTTATGTCCTGATAAAGAAGTCCCACTTGCACTTGTCTTTCAATCACCATTTTGTTCTGTGTAAAACTTTCCCGCTCTTTTTTTCTGGCTCTAACGATGATATGGATCTCATCTCCTTTTTTATATTGTATTAATAAATACTACAATAAAGTTAAATAGCAGCTCTGGTTCAGCCGTGTTGTCTTCATTGGAACATATTTTCCCGTAAAGTTTATAGTTTAATGCTTAAGTAGTCTAAATAGGTATTTTGCACTAGTTTGTAGATTTAGCCGTAAGCACATTAATGCTAGCCTATAAAAGGGACTATATGTTCTTTCTCGTTGGAGGTTGTTCAGTTTGCTGAGGTCGCACTTTAAAAATAAAATGAAAAACTTGCATCCTAAGGGGTTACGGTTTAACGTTTTAGCTTTAGCAGTCTAAATAGATATTTAGACCATTTTGTAAATTTAGCCATTAGCACTGTAATACCTGCCTATAAAGGTAGGCTATGTTCTCGCTCGTTAAAGGTAATTTAGTGTCTCGTGGCCTCGCTGCTGAAATGGCTGTTTTCAATGCTGGATTTATAAACGTAACCTATTATCAGGCTACAAATCTACTTACTGACATTTACTCCATTTTCTGTTCAATTGAAACACACACCAATGTACACACACGCACGCAAATGCACACACACAAAAAAACACAAGACTATTCGGAATGCCAATTGAACCCTCTGATCTGCGAGGGTGATGGAGGAAAGAATAGCACGGCAGTGTGACGTTTAAAAATAGTTCTAAAGGAGAAACAGGCATTCAAATATCCTCTTAATGCTTTTTCTCCCTGTTTTTTTTTAGTCGCTTCCGAGAGATGCGTGGGAGGAACCGGGGGTGAAGGTATGTTGGCGGCGGATGGGGGGGAGGTGGTGACATGACTAAAATGACGGAATGGTGTTCGCACCAGAATTTTTTATTGAAGGAGCATTTCTTTCTGTGGCTTCCTGAAGGGGGGGGGGGGGCGGCGTTCAAAGATTGAACGTCCGTGCGCATACTCGCTCTTGTGTGCGGGAGAGAGTGAGAGAGGGCAAGGTGGCATGGGTAGTGGGTAGTGCTGGCGACCTTGACTACCATCTCCACCCCCTCAGCCCGGGGTGGGGGGGGAATAGGTCACACACATCGGGAGAAAGTGACCTTTCTCCCGATGACAAATTTCCTTGGCTGAGCCTGGCGTGTTACGAGACCAGGGGGGCAGTTGAGGCTTAGTCAACTGAGCTCTCTATCCGAACACAAGTATGTATACACCACTATATAACAAGTGGTGCAAAGCAGGGTGGGGGTGATGGTGGAGGTTGGCAGGGGTGTTCTCTGGCTAATGTATTCCCAAGGGCAGCGTCATTGTAATGAGCATGATCATCGCGCTGATGGGTCATGGTGATGATGTCCCTGTGTGTCTCTCTCTCTCTCTCTCTCTCTCTCTCTCTCTCTCTCTCTCTCTCTCTCTTTCTCTTTGACGGTCACTCTCGATCGCTCACACACATTTGATCTCGATTGCTCTCGCAAGCCATTATAAAATAAAGGTCAAGACCTCTGAGAGCGAGAGACACACATTGATGAATTCACACCCATACACACGCAGCTAACCGCAGGGAAGATGTCTTACAAATGGTTGCAAGGTAAGGTAAGGTAGGTGCTGTTCAAAATGACCTTTTCTGAACAAAGCAGTGGCCACAGAGTTTGAATAGGAAGTATGTACTGGTTCACAGGGGTAAGGAACGACCGGAACGGTTTTGTTTTGGATGGATGAGGTTGACATACTGAACACATGAAAGACCCAGTTCATATCGGTAATGATATTTCACAAATCCATGGCAGCAAGAGAAAGAGAGCGGGAACCTGGTGTCTCCTCCTACTCAAATTCATGTCTTTATGAATCACAGTAAATGTAAATCCCCCAAAAAGATTTTTTTGTGTGTTTCAAAACAAGAAAAAAAGGGAAAAACATGCAACAAAAATACCTTCGTCTCGAGGCTTGTTCATTGTAGCTTCCTCGTGTTTTTTTGTGAGTGGACCTAGGGTTAAGAAAAAAAGAAGGGGGGAAAAAGAGAAAAGAGAAAATTTCAAAAAAGATTACTGGCAAAAAACGAGTAAAAAAAAAGAATATCAAAAAAAGAAAAGAAGCAAGAGCAAAAAAAAGGACATATGAGTAAGAGTTCACGTTTCTTTATGGTCTGTTTGTCTTTCCCCCTTGTTAAAAAGAAAAATAGCACAAAAACAAAGGCATCACACACAGATTCATCACAAGAAAAGACACAAGATCAAAGAGAACCTAAAAGAAGTTTCTGGAAGCTTGGCAAGAAGAAAATGGCGTCTCTGATTGTTTCACTCCCTCCTTCAGTTTGCCTCCACGTGTCACCTTGTTTACATCTTTATTCATTCATTTGATTATTTGGTTTCATTTCCTGGTTTGGGTTGGTTTGGGGTGGGTGTGGGGAGATGGGGAGCGGGGGACTTATTCAAAACGAACAAGCAAAGAAGCGGACACCCATGGACCCCCCACACCAAACACACACCTCTCCAAAATGGCCGCTGTGATCAAAAGCGCAGATACCCTTTAGTTCTGTTGGTGTTTTTCTCCTTTTAATGAACCCACACGGAAGCAGAAAATGGATGTTTTATTTGAGAGAACATTCATGAGGCTGGTTAAAAACATGGTTTCCCCCTGTCCTGGTAAACAATAACTGAAAGGTGATGTGGAGTGAAAGGTTTTAACTATAGAAGGCCACAGATGCAGTGCTTGCACATTTGTCTATGTGTGTGCGTGTGTGTGTTGTTAAAACCTTGAAAATGTGTTTGTGTGTACTGGTGGTACTGGTGTGTTATCCTTGTGGGGAGCGATTTCCTGTCTGTGTAAATAATTACAGCGAACCGCCGCGTTGCGTCAATTAAAAACTGACTGAAGGTAAAAGCGCGACCAGAGTGAAGGTAGTTGATCCTATGTACACACACACACGCACCTGCCCACCATCCGGTTGAGATCAATAAGAGGGTTGAAGAGAATAAAAAAGAGAAAAAGAGAGGGAGAGAAGAGGAATGATAGAGAGGGACCAGAGGCAGAGGTGGAGAGAGAGGAATACATAGAGAAGAATTGGTCGAGACAGATGGAGAGAGAGATGTACATGTCTACATGTATACCTCTAGCCCCTCTTCATTCTTCATTTTGTATATAAAAATCGATCTAATATATATAAATTATCCTACTATTACTGTTATTAAAGTGTTGCTCATCAACTGGTTGACCCCTTATTGCAGACTCACTCATCCTGTTCCTGCTCACAGGACATACAGGTGAGCTTGTGTTCAACTTCCACTCTGCTTCACAATTAACTCGAAAAAACCATCATGGCTACCCTTGTCGGTTGCTATGGTAACCGATTAGAGAATTCCCTCATCATCATTCGTGTGTTTTAGAGTGCCTTGTACCTTGGATGAAAAAACTTTAAAAAGCAGACACAAATATACACAAAATTAGTTAAAAACATTGAAACTCAACAGTTGGCGCATAAAACTCAAGACAGATATAAAAACACAGACATTGACCAGGGACACAGACTTTTTAGCACACAAAGGAAACATTTGTTTGTATTCATGTTTTATTCACTCTGACAACACACAGAGGTGTGCGCTGCGCAGGGGAAGAAATACAAAGGGGGACAAAGTTGTCGTAGGTTTTTTAATATTCTCCGTCAGTCCGTCGGGGCCAAACAGTCCCGTGGTCCGGCAGGAAGGCAGTTATAGCAGACAGTTAGCACATCTGCGGTAACGGTAACGACAAACGGGACATGTAAGTACGTATGTCTCCGCCACCACGCTCCCCTGGAAGGCACAGAAGCGTGGATGATGATATTCTCTCCTCGTTTCTGTTTTGCTAGTGTTCTCCTGTTACCACCTCTGAAAAGGGAATTGCCCGCATCACGCTTGTCGTTAGTAAATGGCGGTTGGATGAAAAAAACACCCCTCTTGTTATTCCAAAAGACCCAGATTTGTTGACATCCAGTTTACCCTTATATGTACATTTCCTTTTTCTTATGTGCATCCTCGAGTTTTGCCCATCCTTTAATCGCCCTTATCTCTCCCATCGCTATCCTTGAATCCTTACACAACCCCCCCCCCCTCCTCTCTCTCTGTTTCTCTCTCCCATTCTCTGTGTTTCACTGTAGTTACACTCAGGGAGGTTTTTGGGGTTGTAGGGGCGTGGGGGCTGCTGCTGACTTTAGTTCAATTCTTAACCCATTATAGAAGACAGTTTCTCTGCTTTACTCTTCCCTGCAGCACCCACTAACAAACACACATACACACACACAAACACACACACACACACAACCCCACATACACACACAAAAGCACACATTCACATCTACAAACACACAAACACATACACACAAACACGCACACACATAAACACGCAAACACGCAAACACACATACTCACACACACACACACACACACACACACACACACACACACACACACACACACACACACACACACACACACACACACACACACACACACAGAACACACACATACACATGTGCAAACGTTCTCCAGACCGGCAAAAACAGAGAATAAAAGCGAGAGCACTACGAGCGAACCGCTTGGTCTATTTAGTCTACTTAAACTAAGTACTAAGTCGATTTCGAAGATAAATGTCGCTCATGACCAAATCCAACGAAAAGGGGGAGCACACTCACGTGAAGTGTGTAAGAGATCCCAAACAGGTTTTAAAGAAAAGACCTGCGATGTGGGGTTGTGTTGTTCTGCTAAGTCATACACATGTCCAGAGAGGGAGATAGGTAGGTAGGTAGGTAGGTAGGTAGGTAGGTAGGTAGGTAGGTAGGTAGGGAGGTAGGTAGGGAGGTAGGTAGGGAGGGAGGGAGGGAGGTAGGTAGGGAGGGAGGGAGGTAGGTAGGTAGGTAGGGAGGGAGGTAGGTAGGTAGGTAGGGAGGGAGGGAGGTAGGTAGGGAGGGAGGTAGGGAGGTAGGTAGGTAGGGAGGGAGGGAGGTAGGTAGGTAGGGAGGTAGGTAGGTAGGTAGGTAGGTAGGGAGGGAGGGAGGGAGGTAGGTAGGTAGGTAGGTAGGTAGGGAGGGAGGGATGGGAGGGAGGTAGGGAGGGAGGGAGGGAGGGAGGGAGGTAGGGAGGGAGGGAGGGAGGGAGGTAGGTAGGTAGGGAGGGAGGTAGGTAGGTAGGTAGGTAGGGAGGGAGGTAGGTAGGGAGGGAGGTAGGGAGGTAGGTAGGTAGGTAGGGAGGGAGGTAGGTAGGTAGGGAGGTAGGTAGGTAGGTAGGTAGGTAGGTAGGGAGGGAGGGAGGTAGGTAGGTAGGTAGGGAGGGAGGGAGGGAGGTAGGGAGGGAGGGAGGGAGGTAGGTAGGTAGGGAGGTAGGTAGGTAGGTAGGTAGGTAGGGAGGGAGGGAGGTAGGTAGGTAGGTAGGGAGGTAGGTAGGTAGGTAGGTAGGGAGGGAGGGAGGGAGGGAGGGAGGTAGGGAGGGAGGGAGGGAGGGAGGTAGGTAGGTAGGGAGGGAGGGAGGGAGGGAGGGAGGGAGGGAGGTAGGTAGGTAGGGAGGTAGGTAGGTAGGGTAACTAGGGTAAGAAGGTTGGTAGATAGCTAGGTGGGTAGGGTAGGTAGGGCAAGAAGGTGGGTAAATGGGTCGGTAGGTAGGGTAAATAGGGTAAGTAGAGAGTTAGGTAGGTAGGGTAACTATTGTAAGTAGAGAGGTAGATAGTTAGGTAGGTAGGGTGAGTAGGGTAAGTAGGTCGGTAGTTAGGTAGGTAGATAGGGTAACTAGGGGAAGGAGATAGTTACGCAGGTAGGGTAGTTAGGGTACAGAGGTAGGTAGATAGGTACGCCAATAGGTCGGTACTGGTAGTGTAGATAGGAAGGCATGTAGGCCGGTATGAAGAAGGTTGGACGAGTAATTACATTTGACTTAATATAGACAAATGATTACATATGAAATCCTTTACATTTGCAAGATCTGATACAGACAGACAGACATGCAGACATGCAGACAGACAGACAGACAGACAGACAGACAGACAGACAGACAGACAGACAGACAGACAGACAGACAGACAGACAGACAGACAGACAGACAGACAGACAGACAGACATGCAGACGGAATTAGGCTGGATTATGCAGATAAGGATAAGATACAATAAGGATGAATGGAGGACTATAAAGAGATGGTGTAGAGCTGGTTGGGTAGAGTAAAAAATAATGTCTGGAGGGAGAGATAGAGAGGGCGAGAGACTCTGTCTACAGAAGGCGAGAGAGGGAGACCATGAGAGAGAGAGACCCTGAGAGAGAGAGAGAGAGAGATGGCGAGAGACGGAGCCTCTGAGAGCGAGAGAGGGCGAGAGAGGGAGACCCTGTGAGAGAGAGAGAGAGAGACAGAGAGAGAGAGGGCGAGAGAGGGAGACCCTGAGAGAGAGAGAGAGAGAGAGAGAGAGAGAGAGAGAGAGAGAGAGAGAGAGAGAGAGAGAGAGAGAGAGAGAGAGAGACGGAGGTGCAGAAAGAGAGAGACCCTGAGAGAGAGAGAGAGAGAGAAAGAGGGTGAGAGATGGAGATGCAGAGAGAGAGAGAGAGAGAGAGAGAGAGAGAGATGGAGATGCAGAGAGAGAGAGAGAGAAAGAGGGCGAGAGAGGGAGACCCTGAGAGAGAGAGAGAGAGAGAGAGAGAGAGAGAGAGAGAGAGAGAGAGAGAGAGAGAGAGAGAGAGAAAGAGGGCGAGAGAGGGAGACCCTGAGAGAGAGAGAGAGAGAGAGAGAGAGAGAGAGAGAGAGAGAGAGAGAGAGAGAGAGAGAGAGAGAGAGAGAGAGAAAGAGGGCGAGAGAGGGAGACCCTGAGAGAGAGAGAGAGAAAGAGGGCGAGAGAGGGAGACCCTGAGAGAGAGAGAGAGAGAGTGAGAGAGTGAGAGAAAAAGAGTGAGAGAGAGAGAGAGAGAGAGAGTGTGAGTGAGTGAGTGAGTGAGTGAGTGAGTGAGTGAGTGAGTGAGTGAGTGAGTGAGTGAGTGAGAGAGAGAGAGAGAGACGCTTAGAGAGATACATAGAGGAGGGGGGGGGGGGGGGGGGACTGAATGTATGAAATCATTTTAACACAATGATGATAATGAAAACGAATAGTGAAACCAGTGGGACATGACGGAGTGTGTGTGTCTGTGTGAGTGTCTGTGCTGTGTGCAGTATGCTTTGTGTTTGCTCAAGTGACTATGTTTTGCGTGAGTGCATCTGTTTCACGTCCTGCGGATGTGCATTGCTCTTGAAGCTCCATGTGTGTGTGTGTGTGTGTGTGTGTGTGTGTGTGTGTGTCCCTTCCCCTGTGTGTGTGTTTGTTTGCCAGGTCTTTTGGGGACCTTATCCCTTGGAGGGTGGGGGGGGGGGGGGGTCTGCTACCTCATCATAACACATCAATCCACTCGGGTTGCACCCAGGTGCTGCGCCTTGACCTGATTCTGTGAGGGTGGACTCGAGGTCAGCAAAGAGTTGCAAGTGCAGCATTTTCACTGGCTTTTCAAAACTTCAACGCTGTCACAGCCCCCACACATAAGTTTGGTTGTCGGCCCGTCTTTCTGTGTCTCGACTCTTACCAGTCTACAGAGCGGGTTGACTGGTAACCGGAAGGTTGCCGGTTCCAATCCCCGGCTCCTCCAGTACGAGTGCTGGCTGCCTGACTGCTCCTGACGAGGTGGCGGTCGACCTGCGGCGTGGACTCTGCCGTCAGTGAGTGAATGTGTTTATGAACTGTAGTAAAATGCTTTGGTTAAAGCGTCTGCAAAGCTAGTCCACTCCCAGCCCAAGTGTACTGGGTTTTGACGCCCGTACTCTGACACATATCTAGACTTGGCTTTTGGACGGAAGTCTCATCCAGTGTGTGGAGTGTGTGTGGATGACGAATCAGTCCGACTGGAGAAAACAACGTGTACAGGTTAGACTAGCCATCACAACATGCACTCTTGGGGATCTCCCACATGGCAGCATGGTTCTACACATCATGTATGATCGTCCATCAACTTCTACAATAAACCGGTGTTCAACACCGCCACCCTGCGTTCTTGTGCCTGGAAGAGCCCAGAAAAGCCACCTAGGAAGTGTGTAGCACGGACATTCCTACAGTCTGCTGCATGACTCAATAGTAAATAGTAGAGAGGGCTGCGCCAAAAACAAATCGAGCTTTAAGAGCTGCGGACGGCCAAAAAAAACACGAATATCAAGACAGCTTGTGGTTGGCGATCCACTCGTCGTAAACACAGCGAGTGTCAACACAAAAGCGGCGGCTTATGGACTCATGTTCCCCCAACAACCAGCTGTCGTGTGACGTGTGACGTGTGACTGTTGATCATAGCAGCTATGACTGGCGGATGTGAAAGTAGAAAACAAATGCTGTTGGTGCGTTGTCAAGTGTGAGGTCAAATGTGTGTGTGTGTGTGTGTGTGTGTGTGTGTGTGTGTGTGTGTGTGTGTGTGTGTGTGTGTGTGTGTGTGTGTGTGTGTGTGTGTGTGTGTGTGTGTGTGTGTGTGTCTGCATGCGTGTATACTCTTTTGGGATGTCATGCAGTGCGAGACGCACAGATCGCATTGTGCACATGGACAGAGTGAGCTTCAACCTTTTTATCGCTCCCTATGCATCTTAGTGTCTTTCCCTCTATAGAACATTGTTTTTCTGCCTCTCTCCCCCACACACGCACACACACACACACACTCACACGTGCACAAACACACACACACACACCATTTTGGACAACTGGATTAGAAGAACATTTGTGCGTTTGTGTTTGAATGAGAGAAAGAGGGTGAAGGAGTAAGTCATCGATACAGATTAGAACTTGGGCACGGAGCATCGAACGCAGTCTTCCCTTCTCTTCGATCTCCAGCGGGAATCAATGCAGCTTTAATAAAGTGCCTCTCTATGTGTCTCTATCGCACTCTTCTCCTCTATGTCGCTCTCTTTCTCTGGAGCAACCATCTCTCCGCCTTCCTGGAAAATATGGATCCCACTTGTGAAGGGGTGGTGGACATACCGTGAGACAAAAAGGAGAGAGAGAGCGAAAGAAATAGGGAGCAAGAGAGAGAGAGAGAGAGAGAGAGAGAGAGAGAGAGAGAGAGAGAGAGAGAGAGAGAGAGAGAGAGAGAGAGAGAGAGAGAGAGAGAGAGAGAGAGAGAGAGAGAGAGAGAGAGAGAGAGAGAGTGAACTAGAGAGAAAGGAACAAATGATAAAACTATATTCAGAGTGAGGGAAAGACACTAAGAGAGATGTTGGCACACAATCAGTTGGCTGGATTGAATAGGAATAGTGTGTGTATGTGTGAGTGTGTGTGTAAGTGCTTGCATGATTGAGCAAGTGCATGTGTTTTTGTGTGTGCGTCTTTGTGTCTCCACGTGTGTGTCTGTGTGTGTGCGTGTGTATGTGTGTGTTTGGGTGGGTGTGTGTGGGTGTGTGTGTGTGTCTTTGTGTCTCTGCGTGTGTGTCTGTGTGTGTGCGTGTGTATGTGTGTGTGTGTATGTGTGGGTGTGTGTGTGGGTGTGTGAGTGGGTGCGTGCATGTGTGTGTGTGTGTGTGTGTGTGTCTGTGTGTGTGCCAATGAGGACACAGTGGATGATGGGGCGCCAGCGATAAAGTTGCATTTGAGACCACAGGGGGAAAAACTGAACAAGATGAAATGAGATAGTGGCTCCTCACATGGTGGAACATGGTGAAAGAAGACGGAAGGATGAGCAAGAGCGAGAGAGAGGGGGCAGGGCAGCCTGTCGAGTGTCAGGCTGCCCTGCCCTAATATAATGTGTCAGGACAATGGGAGCAGGATTGGAACAGGGTGAAGAAGAGAGTGAGACATATGTAGACAGAGAGAGAGAGAGAGAGAGAGAGAGAGAGAGAGAGAGAGAGAGAGAGAGAGAGAGAGAGAGAGAGAGAGAGAGAGAGAGAGCGAGAGAGAGAGAGAGAGAAAGAGAGAGCGAGAGAGAGAGAGAGAGAGAGCGAGAGAGAGAGAGAAAGAGAGAGCGAGAGAGAGAGCGAGAGAGTGAGAGAGAGAGAGCGATAGAAAGAGGGAGAAATATGAAGAACGAGAGTTAAAAACGTAGAGAGAGAGAGAGATGTAGAAAGAGATGCAATATGAAGAGACAGGAAGAAAGGTGGACATGTAGGGAGAAACAGGGGTAGGTGTAGAGAGAGGGAGACACAGTGAGAGACAGAGAGGCACAGATTGATAGATAGTAAACTAAAACCAAAGCACCGAAGTTGACAGTTGTTGGTGCTTTTTTTCATCATCCTGTCTTTGTGCTCTTTATTGGCCTGACCTTTGAAGACCGGAGAATTGATGGGGTGTGTGAGGATGGGGAGAAGGGGAGGGGGAGGATTGATTGGTGAGGAGGAGGGGGTATACGGTTGCCGGTATGCTTTCCATAAAATAAATAAAAATCACTTGCTGTGTGTTGACATGTTTGACTTTTGCCTGTCCTGGTGGGGAAGGCCAGCTGCCGAAAAAGTACTGTGGACATAATCTATTATATTGTGGAAAGTTACCATAGCAGATGGTAAGGAAGTGTCCTTTCTATACCACAGCTATCAATGTAAACGTTGAGTATCCGGGCTTGGTCGTGGGTCAGAGTCGCTTTGAGGCTAGCTGAGAGAGTTTGATTTTAACTGAATAATCCGAAAAACGAGCCCGGGGACGTGGTTGGCCGGGGAAACACAATAGAACACGGGTAGAGTAATGTAGTCATTAAGCCAACATTAACCGACGACCCTGCTTTCATAATGATGGATTACCAGCGAAACACAGTTTTCGAGAAAAACAAAATTCCACACATGGACGGCAAATACAATTGTATAAGTAAAACATTTAAATGGTAGGTACAAATCATAATATTAAATACACACATGTATCGTCTCCAAACTAGGGGCTAAGGCTAAGAAGAAAATATATGTGATTCTCATTAGCTTATGGCATTTAACTTTGTCACGCTTGACCCCAGCCAAGTTCAGTTCATATGAGAGAGAGAGAGAGAGAGAGAGAGAGAGAGAGAGAGAGAGAGAGAGAGAGAGAGAGAGAGAGAGAGTTCTCCTCCAAATAGGTCAGTATCTCGTTAAAGTTAAACATTGCCAGCTGTCTGCACAAAGCAAATGGCTGACAGCAAGTCATCCCGTAGACACAGAAGTAGCAGCAATGGTAACCTATTGTTAAATAGTTAAGGTTTCAATCTTAACTTTGAAACCTTCTGGCTGTGAAATATTAATAAACCTCTCTAAAAATAAGTATGACAAGTGTTATCACACTTCTCTCAGGTCCAGAGCGGAACAATAACAGCAGTGTACCATGTGGTTTACTGTTGGGTGTTTGGATGTATTTTGATTGCCCATTTTGTGCCTTCATGTAAAGAACAGTGAAGACAGGCCTTGAAATGGAAGGTGGGGGGAAAGAGTGATTAGAACATTGTGTATCTACAGGTCTTAACGGAAGCTGGGTCGTTCAGGCACGTTGCTGTGGAAGAACAAGGAATATGTTGACCACAATTTTGTGTTGAGGTCAGGGGAAGAAGTATCGACTGAGAGGAAAATAAGGAAATAGAGAAAGAGAGCAAACTCTTTCTCGCTCTGCGTACAAACAACGCCTATCTTCTGTGTCCTGAATGAGAACCTGTTGGACACGCTTGCTGCAACAGCCTTGGTTTGACCTCTGGACGACCTTCCCCTGTCTCTCTGGCTCTCCGTCTGCTCGTTAAACTCTCTCTTGCGCTCCTCCTCTCTGTCTTTATGTGCTGCTTTTTTTTTTTAGACTTCCCTATTGATTGTTCTGGAAGGAACCGTGCATGCTGCAACCAAAACGTTGTGTTCCTGTGTGTGTGTGTGTGTGTGTGTGTGTGTGTGTGTGTGTGTGTGTGTGTGTGTGTGTGTGTGTGTGTGTGTGTGTGTGTGTGTGTGAGTGTGTCCGTGTGTGTGTGTGTGTGTGTGTGTGTGTGTGTGTGTGTGTGTGTGTGTGTGTGAGCTAGGCTAATTTGAATTCAGAGCCGCTAGCCACCCCTGCTACGCTAAGCCCAAAGAGACGGCCCTTTGAGCCGCACTGAAAGAGGGGAAATAAGTAAGTGAGAGAGAGAGGGAGAATTAGAGAGAGAATTAAAGAGAAAGGGGAGAGAGATTTAGAGAGAGAGCGAGAGCGAGAGCGCGAGAGAGAGAGAGAGAGATAAGGTGTGGAGGTGGAATGATAGTGTGAGAGGATTAGAAAAAGTCTAGGTTGTACGCGTGCGCATGTGTGTGTTTGTGGCAGATGACATCATCCATTTTTCTTCTTCTCCAGTGGTACACACAACACACTTATATGGTGCTTCCTGGACGTTCACATTGACAAACACCTCATAAGCGATGTATGCACCTTTTTAATGTGGCGACAATAGGAGAGTTGTAAGCCATTCATCTGACTATAAGAATGCTGCCAGGCCAGTATCTTTTCTTTCACAAGGTGAGAAATTGGAAACATTTAATTGCAAAACATTTCCCCATTTACTTTTCTTCTGCTAACCCATTCATAACCTATTCATTTGTTGTTTTGTCATGGTTTAGGCTGAGCTTATTATTTTCGCACAGTTGTAGTGAAGGACTTAAGGCCAATAAAGAAAATATTCACACATTGAATATGTGAATCATACACAAGACCTTAGTCAATGCAACTCCAAAATGCTAATTGACGTGTCACCATGTCAGGTAATTCCCTGGACATCTTTGTGATTGCGTCGTATTGTGCTCACCTAGCATTCTTCCTGTCAGTCATATTGATAGGCTCTTATTGTTGATTAATAAGCTAGTCCATTAAGGGCTCCCTCAGTTTATCAATCGAAATGGAGAGAATCTGAATCACGTCGCCTCATTTTGCCAAAGATGTGCAGAGAATGTTACTCTGTCTTTAATATGTCTTTAAACCTTGACCTTCTTGTGGTTTAGGTTGTCTAGGGTTGAATGCTGGACATAGCCCAGGAATTACTGCTAAGTTTGTGTTTATGTGTGTGTGTGTGTGTGTGTGTGTGTGTGTGTGTGTGTGTGTGTGTGTGTGTGTGTGTGTGTGTGTGTGTGTGTGTGTGTGTGTGTGTGTGTGTGTGTGTGTGTGCGTGTGTGTGTGGGGGGGGGGGGGGGGTATGTGTCTGGATGTGTGGGGGGGTTGGTATTTGTGTGTGTGTGTGTGTGTGTGTGTGTGTGTGTGTGTGTGTGTGTGTGTGTGTGTGTGTGTGTGTGTGTGTGTGTGCGTGTGCGTGTGTGTGTGCGTGTGTGGACCCCTTATATTTGACTGCATCCTTCTCAAATCTAAGCCTGCTGTTCTCAGCAGGACCTAAAATAAATGAAACACATTGTGTAGACATTGTGTACACATTGTGTATGTGTGTGTGTGTGTGTGTGCGTTTGTTTGTGTGTGTG
>NC_079428.1:7189161-7201661 GCF_026213295.1 Gadus chalcogrammus | reverse complement strand
ATGTTCTCTGAAGGTTTGTTACTCTCACGACTGCCTTGGAAAAGTATTCATCATGTTTCTAAGTATATTTCCACTTTTTCAGATTGTGTTGTTGTTTATTTTAACCATCCAACAGTATTAGCAAAGCAAAATTCCCGAGGAAGCATTTATGTTTGCCAGTATAAACACTTGATTGTTGCTGAGAAGAAGAAATTGCAGTAATGGTGTCTGACATCAAAGAAAAGGACGAGCCAACAAAACGCAAGAAATGGCTAACGAAGGAAAACAAATTCAGAAACCCTTCTGGATCTTTCCATTACAGGTTTTACACAATAATGAATAATTATCAGAACAAAGTAGAAATCGGACAGAAATTGGTGTTTGAGAGACGTATGACTTGGGTATTTGAGTACAGCAGCAGAAATGATCAAGACCTACACCACAGTACTGGGCAGGTTACTTTGTGAAGTGTAGTGAGCTCAGATAGCAGCTACTCTACATTAATTAGAGCTTCACTAGACTGATGCTACCCTCCAGAGGAATGTAGCACGCTAAGCTATAAAAATGTGGCAAAAGAAGATAACTACATCAGAGGCTACTTTTATATTTGATTCATTCTTTTTCAACGCTATCTCACCTGTCAGTCAAACGAATACACCGGTTAAACTGCTCAGTTAAATTGTTTATCGCACAATTTATAAAAAACAACCTGAGATCTCAATTCACACCACCACGCCAGAGTGAACCCTGCCATGCCAGAATGAGAGGTGTTTAGAGGATTGAATAAATAAAGCTCACATCTCTATCATAACCAAAAGTTAGCCTGGAAGCCAAAACCTGTTCAGCTCTCTCTGCCCTCTGTCCATCCGTCAGTGTGTGCGCCTGGTACGCGGTACGCCAACGTCGTACGGAAACTACCGTCGACAAAGAGCGCCCAACGTCTCCCTGTGTTTAACGTCTGTGTACGGGGGGTAGCGTACCGGTCCCCCCCGACCTCAGAGGTGGTCCGTCTGGTGTGAGCGGTACGGCACAGCACGGCGTGCTAATACCAGTAATGGAAAGGCAAATCAGCACAGTGCAGCGAACCGTTCCATACGGCCAAAAGTGCAAATGGAATAAAAGGCCATTTGATTTATTTAAAGAATCGCGGCAGAGGCTCTGCTGTGCTTTGAGCCTCGGAAATTGCTCAGGAAAAGTAGCTTGTGTGGTGGCTAACGCGCTACTAGATCAATAAAAGCTACTAAAAAGCTGATTTGATTCAGAGTGCAGGGACGTTACCGCCACACTACTGAGAAAGGTAGTGAAACTAGTCGTAGCGTAACGGCACGAGGCCCAACACCGCCTGTCCTATTTTTCTTTTCTTTTTTTCATTCCAAATCCCTGGGAGCTTTTACATGTATATATGAACGTCGATCTCAAGAGGCAAAAGCATTGCAGGACCTCATTGGTGGAAGACTGGCGACACTTGGACATGATAGCAATATCTGCTCACCTAGGTAACCCAGTTGTATGCAGCATGCAGGCTATCGATAAACTCAGAAATATTCCTCTACCTTCCTTGGGAGAATCCTCACCCCCCCCCCCATCTCCCTAACCCCTAAATATGTATATAATTTACGGAAAACCTGACCTATAGTGCAGGTTTTTTTCCTAATGGTTGTGAACAGCATTATCGTGTTGCATTGCAGTTTCCTCAATCTGCTTTAAATGTGATTTGAAACACGTAGCAACATATGCTAGCAGAATTGTTTGTGATGTCTTGGTATTCCATTTCCAATCTGCCTTTTCATTATTTTTTTGACACATACCTTGAAAGTGAAATGAAAAATGAAAGGGCTCAGCTTCAAACTGTTTGGTAGATGATCTTGAGATGACCTTGCAGATTAAAAATACAGAAAACGTTAAAAAAAGGGGGACTGAAGCAGCGAAAAGCAAACACATATACTCAACTTCCCGAAAATATTAATTGTCAGTAATGTTTTATAATGATCTTTTATAATCTTATAATCTTATAATCTTATAATCTTAAAGATTATAATCTTATAATCTTTCTTGCGTTACGTTGTTTATGTAGAGGAAGCCTTTTGCAGGTAACCACAGAAACAGACATACACACACCCCAACATACACACACACAAACATACTCCCATTCTTTGAAACACATCATCGATATTCAAGAACATAAACTGTTTGTTTAAAAAATTCTCCAAAATGGTTCCTTCAATTATTAACCAGGGGGCGGGTCAAGCAAGGTAGCATTTCAAATTTGTAATTGGTTGAGGCCGCTCATCTCCACTGGTCCCGCCCTCCCGATGCAGCCGGGGGTTGGGGCCCAAGGGGGATGATGGCAGTGTTGGGCGAGGAGGTGTCTACGGCCCTGTTTGTTTGGCTAGCCGTGGGCTTATTGCTGATGCTGTTTGATATCTGGCCTCAACTCTTATCTTCTAGGCTGCTGAGGTGCTGCGTGCTGTTCCTCTGATATCTTGGCAGGTTAGATTTGGGCAGCTGTCAATGTCTCTCCCCATTGGCTCTCTCTCTCGCTCTCTCTCACTCACTCACTTACTCACTCTCTCTCTCTCTGTCACATGCCCCCTATGTCTCTCTCTCACATCCTCCCTATATATCCCTCTCACCAGCTCTCTCTCTCTCTCTCTGTCTATCGTCCTCTCTCTCTCTCTGTCTATCGTCCTCTCTCTCTCTCTCTCTCTCTGTCTATCGTCCTCTCTCTCTCTCTCTGGCTCTCTCTCTCTCTCTGTCTATCGTCCTCTCTCTCTCTCTGTCTATCGTCCTCTCTCTCTCTCTCTGTCTATCGTCCTCTCTCTCTCTCTCTCTGTCTATCGTCCTCTCTCTCTCTCTCTCTGTATATCGTCCTCTCTCTCTCTCTCTCTGTCTATCGTCCTCTCTCTCTCTCTGTCTATCGTCCTCTCTATCTCTCTCTGGCTCTCTCTCTCTCTCTGTCTATCGTCCTCTCTCTCTCTGTCTATCGTCCTCTCTCTCTCTCTCTCTTTCTATCGTCCTCTCTCTATCTCTCTCTGGCTCGCTCTCTCTCTCTCTCTGTCTATTGTCCTCTCTCTCTCTCTCTCTCTCTCTCTCTCTCTCTCTCTCTCTCTCTCTCTCTCTCTCTCTCTCTCTCTCTCTCTCTCTCTCTGTCTATCGTCCTCTCTCTCTCTCTCTGGCTCGCTCTCTCTCTCTCTCTGTCTATCATACTCTCTCTCACGCTGTAAGGTATCAGCTGGGGGATCAGAACCGACCACGGCGGTGGCCCGGTAAGACCGCGCTCTACAGGCTTTGTGAATTTGTATCTGTCAGAGAGAGGGATGGGGTGTCGTGTACATACAATACTACATGATTATAAAGCCCCCCGGGGGCCCTGAGCTGCCGGCTGGGCCCTCGCTTCACCTGCTCCCGCCTTCTCCTTGCCTGGCTGTTGAAGCCCAGGTCCTATTGATCTGCTCGAATTAGAAAACAAAAGCGCTGAAACTAGAGCGGAGGCGGGAGTTGCTCCTTTCACCGTGATTCGGTGTCTACAGTAAAGTACGTGTTCGGTCACCTGTTGAACTGACTGTTTCTTCATTGCGAGCAGGTCGTTAAAAAGTCATGTCAATCGACAACATCACTCAACCTCAGTGAAGCAATGGTGGCCACTGTCAACGGGCCCCTATTCCCATGCTACCAGTTGGTGCGATCCACCAAGGACATTAACGGGGAGTTGGATCTGCCCATTATGATTGGGGGGGGGGGGGGGGGCACTGCAGATGTAATGTATCTACACGTTTTCAGCACTTACAGTTGTTCTCAATCGTTTAAACATGTTTTCTCAAACGATAGCTCAAATTCTTAAAACTCTTAATACTGAACTGTAAAGAGTTAACCATTTTGTCAAAACTCCACAAATCTCTTTCAAATTGAAAGACTACAGTCAAAATCAAGTTCTCTCTTCTCAAAACTGATAAAAAAAATAAATAAAAAAAAAGATAAACACAGCTATTATATTCTCTTATAGAGCATCAATTAAACACTGGTTCAAAAAAGTAGTTTAGAAATAGATTACTTTGAATATCTTATAAATATTGGATTGACACAATCGTATCAGAATAGGATATAATGCATATGTGTCTATTCAATGAGCTCCAATGGGCTAAACTCACAATCCCAGCTTCCCAGAGTCATACTGTGTCTGCAACATTGTTGGAGTTCTGAGAATACACCAATGTTCCTGTTTTTGGCTAAACTCACAGTACAGTAATTGCACTGATAAGTAAAATGAAAAACACTACAGTAAGAAAATGTTTTGACTGTCTTCAGGGGATTTAATCATGAAATCAGTGCACAAGTACAAAAAGGTAACAAAGCAAATATTTATTTGTTACTCTAAAACAGTCAAATGTTTAGCTGAACTGACGAAATAAATAAAGGTTTTTCGTAGGCCAACAAAAAATAAAGTAAGAATATGTGGTGAAGCAGATCTACATTTACATCAGTCTGTATCCCAGCTCCACATACATGATTGGAGTGTTTTTCCAGTTGATTTTTAACAGGTTAGAAGCGAGTGAGAACAATTGGTAATTGGGTGTGGCGTTTTGTAGGCCAGTGTTTTCCAGGTGAACCAAGTATGCTAAATGATGTGATTTTGAATTTCTATATGTGAAAACGATGGAATTGTTCTTAGAGTTTAGCAGTCTTGAGTCTTGTAGTTGATACATGAGCTTCAAGTATTCAGAATTGTGTGCATAGTGGCATTCTTTTGTGTGTATACAATCGAGAAAAACTGTAACATCTTGGGGGGTAGTGACCCTGTAAGTGTTGGTTTATTTCACCCCAAAAGTGAAGGGGACTTAACAGTTACAAATCCTCTGAGCTCGCCACTCACATTTTCATTTGTATTGCCCTTGCTTATACCCTCACACTATCACAGAAAGAGCATCTTTTTAAACGGTAGACAAATCGGCCATGTTACTCTAGCAGGCGTCGCTGCCAAGTAGGCTACACACACTCAAATTTTGCAGATGTGACACACACACACGGCAGGAAATTGCAAAAGCATTTGGTTAATTTAGCATGAAATAAAGCTATAGCGCGTGATTACGAGGGCAGAAGAAAAACTTACCATGAGGCAGCATGATTTGTTTCCTCATTTCCTGTCTCTCCACGCCACGGTGGTTTGGCGGGTAAATCATGATTTGTGGACTCTAATGTATCCTGTGCCCATGCTAGCATAATTCAAACACTTGGGATGTTGACTTAAACGTTTGAAGGAAATGTTTCTGGAACACAGTATAGTATAGCCGCAGCGATAGCTTGCAGCATACGTGTATCCTGTGGTCGCTACCTATCATGGCTAGCATTAGTCCTCTGTCATCTTCGAAAGCTAATAGCTTCCAAAAGCAAAGCTTAATCCAGATCTCCACTCAAAGCAAGTAGAAAATAAATAAAGAGACTGATATTTCACATTGTTATACCTAAGAAAATGGGGGAAATGGTGAAACATTTGGAGCATTAGTATCTCTTGTCCTGTGTCCCACATATTGAGACTGATTGTCTCTAATTCCTTTAGTCAAACCACTGCAAGGGAGAACGCTTTGTCTGAAAGCGTTCTTTTCTCTACCGGCAGTGGGAGAGCCGGACGGCTGTCATCACAGGGCTGTTTGATGTCAACCACGCTGTGCACACGCGGGTCAAGTGCCGGTTAAACACCTTCTTTGATTCCTGATAAACTACGACCAAAGAGGAAAATTCAGAGTCACCACAAACCATTTAGGGATATTCAGTGTAAGTTCGGGACGGACAACGTGCGTGTGAACACTTTTAATACATAGGAATGTTCCGTGATCTAAACCGTTCCACCACACTAAGCTCAGTAATGACCTTATTGTATGTCATTTGCTCTTTTTATCCTGTTCTTTGTTTTTTCATTTTTAAGGTCCACAGGTTGCGTGAAAGAGGGTTCGTTAATTTAAAATAGAGAGAGACATAAAGAGACACAGAAAGAAGAAGAGAGAGCGAGAGCGAGAGAGAGAGAGAGAGAGAGAGAGAGAGAGAGAGAGAGAGAGAGAGAGAGAGAGAGAGAGAGAGAGAGAGAGAGAGAGAAATAATAAGGCCTATTAGGATAATGATAGTCTCTCCATTGTGGGCCTGATGGACAGTAACGACATGCCCCAAATTAATTGTTTATCCAGTCGATTTGGTTTTAAGTTTATCGTTTTAAATCAGCACAGTTTCAAATGAGTATAGTTTTAAAGAATATAGTTGTAATTTCAAATTTTTGTAGCTTTGAAATTGTTAAGATAGAATAACTTCCACCTGACTCGGACAGCAAATATATCATTCGGTGGATGTCAGCCATCTTGTAGCAGCCTTTGTATATGAAAGGCAAGCCAGTGAATGTGCATGGTTTTTAACAAGCATTGATCTGTGATATTTTCTTGTGTGCACGTGTGCATGTGCCAGTTTGTGCATTAATCTGTGCATGCCTCTTAAACCAGCCAAGTTGTAATAAATGTGTGTTTGCGTTGTATTTTTTTAAGTGTATACGTGTGTTATTGTGGGAATTTGTGTATTTGTGTGTGTGTGTGTGCGTGTGTATGTGTCTGTGTGTTTTTGTCAGTGTGTGTGTTTGTGTGCGTGTGTGTGTGTTTGGATGCGTGAATGTGTTTGTGTGTGTGTGTGTGTTTTTGTGTGTTGTCGTGTATTAGCGTATTAGTGTTTGTCCATTGTTTGTTCCATCAAAGCATGTCTATAAATAGAGACAGAGCTTCTCTGTGATGCAGCCTGACACTTTATGTAACACACAGGCGAACCAGCACCCAGTCTACCTGTGTTCTACCTCTCTAACCTCCATACCCCCCATCCCCCTCCACACGCACGCACGCACGCACGCACGCACGCACGCACGCACGCACGCACGCACGCACGCACGCACGCACGCACGCACGCACGCACACACGCACACACAAACCCTCAAACTCAAATACAAATTGGATGAAATGAATGATGAACTGAAATGTATGTCTTTGTGTGTGTGTCTGTGTGTCTGTGTGTGTGTGTGTGTGTGTGTGTGTGTCTGTGTGTGTGTGTGTGTGTGTGTGTGTGTGTGTGTGTGTGTGTGTGTGTGTGTGTGTGTGTGTGTGTGTGTGTGTGTGTGTGTGTGTGTGTGTGTGTGCGTGCGTGTGTGTGTGTGTGTGCGTGTGTGTGCCTGTGTCTGTATCAAATCATCCAATCATTAGACCTGGTTGTAATCCCATCACTCCGGAAGAAGTTAGCATTGTGGGATACACCACCATCAGCAGCGACCACCACCCCGCTAAACCCCAGCGGGCCCTCTTTACACCACCCAACCCCACCACCGAGGACCATCCTCCTGGTTAAACACGGTGGCCACGGATTATGTGGAGACAGCATGCTCTCTTGCACCAAGCATAGCCATCCAGCACACGTATCCAGCAACACCACACAAACACACACACAGTTTACATACACACACACACAAACACACACACACAAACACACAGACACAGACACAGACACACACACACACACACACACACACACACACACACACACACACACAGACACAGACACACACACACACACACACACACACACACACACAAACACACACACACACACAGGCCCACACAAGACACAAACACATACACACACACACACACACAGTGTAACAACACACACACACAAACAGATTCACACACACATGAGTTTACCCACACACAAACACGCACACACACACACACACACATACACACACACACACACAGAACCACGCAACAACCACACACACAGATCGTGTTTCCTAATCCCTTCACGGGCCGCCGCGTGGATCCGGGCCACCTTGGACCCAACGAGGTGTGTAATGGCGCCGGGGACCGGGGCTATTTGAGATGAGTGCTTTGGTCATGGCTCAGGAGGGCAGGGGCTTATCTGGGGAGGGGTGCTGGGGGGGAGCAAGCTCTCACAGTGTGGTTCTACTTGGTAAGGTAGCACCCCCCCCCCCCCCCCCCCCGATATACTTAGCCATGAGCCGATATGGAATAGCAATTGTTGCTAGCTTGATAGAAATGTAATCGTTGCCTTAAACTGTTTTAACGTCAAGGGTGTCAGTGGGATAACGATTATTTATGAACTAGTTTATATAACTTTTTGGCAAACGATTTGCTAAATTATATTACAATAATGAATTAAATAATATATTCAGGTTTAGCATATTTTAACAATATTTGTGAAATATTTGCGCATTGTGACAAATTAAAAAGCTGATGTTGTTCGTTTCTGATTTTGAGCATCCTATTTACAGAACGTTCAGACTGCTTGTGAAAAAGACCAACTTTACAGTTGCATTGTCACATATTTTAAGTCAATTACTTCAGTGAATTTGTTGCTTGAAATATATATGGCCAGAGGATGACATACTGTGGTTCGGGAGACAGACTGCAGAAATCAGTGACTGCGTAAACATATCATTTGTTCTGTCATTAATAATTCATAGTTTCATTCCGGCAGTAGGCCTACGACACTGCACTTTCAAACTGCAAACTGCACTATACTACCAACAAAATGACCAATGTTCTGTTTCTATTGCTACCAAAGTCTGTTGGTCTTTGGGCCACTTTAACATGAAGGGTCAACGGCAAAATTGTTATCTGTTGTATTTTTTCTAATTTTTTCCCTGAGACGTCTAGCCTGGGTATACCCATGCTGTCTGGCGCGCGATTTCATTTCGCGCTGCTGGGCAGCCTGGATTCCATCTATCCGATTTTCGCCTGAGATAGGGAACCAATCGCAGAGAGGGGAGGGACGGCATGACGAGGACGACGTCTATGCTACACACCGAAGCTTGTAGTTTACGTATCCAAAATGGCAGCAGACACGTTTACCTTTCGATGCAGCCTTAGATAGTGTTCTAAGTAGTTTAGAACGCAAGTTTATTTTGAGAAAAGAGCAACTTTCGGCGTTAAACTCTTTCATTACCAAGAAGGATGTCTTTGCCCTGCTACCAACAGGCTTTGATTGGCTATGAGCTACGTACAGACTCATATGATAGACATTCGTAGCGCCCATTGAACGACTCCGGGCAATTGTAAACCACGTCTCAAACACGAGAAAATGAATGTGTGGTTCCCAGACTTCATCTCAATGTAGATCGAGATGAGGTCTGGCGTTAGCCAGGCTATAAAACGTCAGCTCCTAAACACTCTCTCTTTTGCCCACTCTCTCTCCCTCTCGCCAAACAAAACATGTAGATAACGGTGTTGCTAGGAGTGGTCTCTCTCTCTCTCTCTCTCTCTCTCTCTCTCTCTCTCTCTCTCTCTCTCTCTCTCTCTCTCTCTCTCTCTCTCTCTCTCTCTCTCTCTCTCTCTCTCTCTCTCTCTCTCTCTCTCTCTCTCTCTCTCTCTCTCTCTCTCTCTCTCTCTCTCTCTCTCTCTCTCTCTCAATGTGGGAGAGCCCCACACATGCTTCCGGCGTTAAATGGGAGCCGTACGATTAGAAAACCAACCAATCAGATCTAGGAGGGCGGGGGTAGTGCAGCGATTGGCTGATAAGTTTTGAGATTGAGATGGTGAAACCAAGGCAAGACCAATTTAGAGTTCCATTGCCGGGGTCACCTCCCTGACCCTGAAACGGTCTCATTCTCGCTAAAAGGGATTACAGCCTCTATCTGAATCATCAGTGTGAAGGGAGAGAGAGAGACTGATAACACAACAAAAGGACACCATATATTCGTGGTTGTGTATCAAAGAGTAGCCTGAAGTGCGCTTATCAAAAGGATGTTGAATTGTGCTTGTGTTTGTGTGTGCGTGCGTGCGCGTGTGTCTGCGCCTGCAAGGGCTTCTTGTAGCCGTCCCCTTTGTCTACACTGGACACACGGTGACACACACCTTCACCCGGTCCACCCACCTGACGCGATCCTCAACTCAAAACTCACATACTTTGAGTCTGTTTGTGATGCGTCATTCCCCGAGATTAGCCCACAATGCTGAATAACCATAATGGATGCATCCGTCTCACACCAACCCCGGCCTCTCACACACGCGATAACTCATTTGTAAAATCCGGTGCATTTGGCAGCAGCCGTCTGACTCACCCATGAAATGAATGTGGTGTGTTTTATTCATCACAACGCATGCTCACATTCACACAGAGAATGTAATGCATATCTGGGCCTGCTTGGTGAATGGATGGAAGACGGATGGGTCTAAATGTAGCTCCCTCTCTCAGTCCGGGCATATTTGATTCATTTGTCCATGGTAAATAAATTACAGGCAGGCCAGTCGTCAGTGGTCCCTCAAAGGAGGTAAGAAGACAACGAGGAGCGGAATGATTTACCTTCAGTGCCATTGATTCTCTATATGCCATGATACATATACTATGCCTGGTAAGTGGTAACACACACTACCTGGTATACATGTGTGTGTATCAGAACCCTTTTTAGTTTATATTCAATCGTTCACCAGCAGGTTGAAGATCAACCACTAAACACCCCGCTGAAAAGACTAATAAGAATAACAAGGATGAGACCTTTATTTTGGAGCCTTTCTGGAGATACAATGGGGACAGTGTTATATCAGTCATAAAGAAGTTATAGTAATGAAAAATAGAAAGGAAGGCGTGATTTAACCATAACCCCAGCATCTATAACAATTGTAACCTGTGTCTTCTCGTCGCCTCCCTGAAACTTGTCCACTCCTCCTTCTTTTCCCCACCTCCTCTTCTCAGCCCATCGATGTATCGCCTCAATCTCTTTCGCACACACACACACTCACTAAACCGGTGTCTCTCAAACCCCTCACAAAGCTATCTTCTTGTCATCTGTGCATAGACGCTCCATTTTTCAAATTAAAAACTCATTATGCATCTAAACCAGGGGGAGAGGGAGAGAGAGAGAGAGCGAGAGAGAGAGAGAGAAAGAGAGAGAGAGAGAGAGAGAGAGAGAGAGAGAGAGAGTGAGAGAGAGAGCACAAGCGAGAGAGAGCAAGCGAGAGAGAGCGAGAGAGAGCCAACGAGAGAGAGTGCTCGAATGATCGCATGTCACCGTTAGTCGTGATCTCAGATCGCTGCCAGAGAGCGTGGCTTTGGCACCGGCTACCATATGAATATGCAGCTGTGGTGCAACCGAGTATAGCTCACAGGCTATAGGAGTGTGTGTGTGTGTGTGTGTCAGTGTGTGTGTATGTTTATGTGTGTGTGTGTTCAAGTGTGTGTGTGTGTGTTTGTGTGTGTGTGTGTTTGTTTTAGTGTGTGTGTATGTGTGTGTGTTTGTGTGTTTGTTTGTGTGCGTGTGTTTGTGTGCGTGTGTTTGTGTGTGTGTGTGTGTGTGTGTATGTACGTGCTTGTGTGTTTGTGTTTGCCTTTGTGGGTGTGTTCATGTGTGTGTGTGTGTGTGTGTGTATGTGTGTGCATGCCTTTGCCTTGCCTCAGTCTTTGCTTACCCTGCATCATTCAGTGCTGCAAAGTCAAATTGTGTGTGCTTGTGTTTGTTTTTGATAGTGAGAGAGAAAGAATTTATAGAGAGATAGAGACAGAGAGCGAGAGAAAGGAAAACACACAGAGAGAAAGACATGGGCATACAAAGGGGTAAGTATGTGTTCTTCTGGTTTTATTTGTTTTCCTGAGATACTAGCCGTTCCCTCGTAGCCAGAGATCCTCTCTCACTCCAACACATGAGAGGCCAGCTGTAAAAATAGACATATGCAGCAATGTTGAATAAAAGATGACCGCAAGTCAAGGCCTGGCCAGGCACAAAGAGCACCCTGAGCTGACGAGTGCACGTGTGCGTGCACACTTTCATAAGCATTTGTGCACATTGAATTTATGTGTGTTCATGTGTATGTGTTGTGTCAGGGATAAAGAAGTATGTATTATCTATGTATATGTGGTTCTGTGTGTGTGTGTGTGTGTGTGTGTGTGTGTGTGTGTGTGTGTGTGTGTGTGTGTGTGTGTGTGTGTGTGTGTGTATAAGTGCAATCTAGGACAAGGCCCATTCCCTTTTCTCACCCATTGGTATAGAAACCCCTCTTTCACTCTCTTACACACACACACACACACACACACACACACTCACAGAGCTTTATATAGAGTCACCCTCTGAACAGGCATTCTCCAGCTGCCTTAGCACACACGCTAGTGATTCCCTTTTATCTCCAATGCTGTCCAGTCAGGCGCAGCGAACTGGGATGGAGCCACGAGGTCGCCGGGACGATGGAGGGAATGCTTTTTTATGGATGCCTTTATATGGGCCACTTATTTTTTAGATGCCTTTTTAATTGATATTGTAACTTTATTTGGATGAAATGGTTTATGATTTGTATCTTTTAACTAATTATGAATAATATATAATGGTGTATATATGAATGTAGAGGTATGCATGGATAAATTAGACCTCCCATGAAACTACTACTAACAGCACTGTCGTTTTATCAAACAATAGGGAGTGTGTGTGTGTGTGTGTGTGTGTGTGTGTGTGTGTGTGTGTGTGTGTGTGTGTGTGTGTGTGTGTGTGTGTGTGTGTG
>NC_079428.1:7171661-7184161 GCF_026213295.1 Gadus chalcogrammus | reverse complement strand
CTCTCTCTCTATCCCTCTCTCTCTCTCTGTTTCTATCCATCTCTCTCTGTCTCTCGCTCTCTGTTTGCCGTCTCTCTGGGCGCAGCATGACAGATCACCGCGGCCGCTGACAGACAGAAGCAAAGGATACGTCCAAACTAAAATGCATGAATAAGAGAAACGGAAAAATAGGAAAAGAAAAATATATGAATAAGAAAACCTAAATACGAAATAAACAGAAGTGGTGGCGAGGCAGCGGACCAACCCTCCCCTCTACCAACGAAGAAGGAGAAGGAGAGGAAAAAGAAGAGGAAGAAGAAGTCTCTCTGCAGGGTGTCCCAGAAAGAATAAATGCAAAATAAAGGGCCTGAAGGACTACAATGACAAAAGTCAAAAGTGAAATAGACGGAAAGAGGCAGTGAGGGAGCAAGAGAGTATTTGAAGGGAGTGATGGAAAGAGAGAGAGAGAGAGAGAGAGAGAGAGAGAGAGAGAGAGAGAGAGAGAGAGAGAGAGAGAGAGAGAGAGAGAGAGAGAGAGAGAGAGAGAGAGAGAGAGAGAGAGAGAGAGAGAGCATGTGAAGGACTGGTGGAGAGAAGGGGAAATGATGGGTTCAGGAGGCAGGGAGCCATAAAGAGGTAGAGGTCTATTAAATGTGGAGAACCGCGACAGGCTTGGGTGCAGCTGTGATTTAAATGAAACCTGTAAGACTGTTGAGTGTTTGTGTGTGTGTGTGTGTGTGTGTGTGTGTGTGTGTGTGTGTGTGTGTGTGTGTGTGTGTGTGTGTGTGTGTGTGTGTGTGTGTGTGTGTGTGTGTGTGTGTGTGTGTGTGCGCATCCATATAGGTGCTAGCCACTGCTGAGTCAAGACGGAGGGCTTGGGAAGGGAGGGAGGTCGTCCATTCCAGAGCGATGGTGTTTCTCACTGCAAGCACTTCCACAGGTAGACGTACCCCCAGCCAACACCCAACGCACTCCAACACGCTCCAACACGCTCCAACACGCTCCAACACGCTCCAACACGCTCCAACACAACCCCTGGCAGTAGAATAGATGGGACTTTATACCCAACAGTTTTTCCAGTGAGGAAGAACAACATCCTTGACTCAACATTCAAATATTTAAATAGAGAGAAGCCAAGAAACGCTCAGGAAACGGTTGAGTGAAGAAGTGGACCACACCATGTGGTCCCCCCCCCCCCCCCCACCCCCCCCCCCCCAGCCACTAGCCTCCTCCATCCATCAACCAGGGACTGTCCAGGATTTTTTTGCCTTGTATCTCTCCCTCCAGACTCTGGTCCCCAACTCTACCTCTAACATCCCCCCTCCCACCCCTCACACCCCCCCTCCCACCCCCTCTAACATCCACCTCCCACCCCTCAACCACCACCCCACACCCCACCTCCCGCCCCACAGCCCCCACCTCCCACCCCCCTCCAACATCCCCCTCCCCCCCAGCTCCCATCGCCTCCGTCCACCCCTCCATCCCGGTGGGCTCTGAGGTGGGTTACCCGCCCCACCCTCCCCAGCTAATAACTTCTTATCTGGCCTTCCACGGTGGGGCTCACTCTTGGTCGGGGGGGGGGGGGGGGGGGGGGGGGTGTTGGTGTGTGTATCTGGCTTTGGGGGGATGGGGTATTAAAGCCGAAAGCCAACTGCCAGGTTAAACCGGTGTGGGGGGCGGGAGGGGGAGGGGGGGGGGAGGGGGGGGGGGGGGGATTGAGGTGCGTGGTGGGGGGGGTTCCGATGAAGCTACTGTACCGGTGCGGGGCTGGAGTCGTCTCCTCGTGACGGCTGGGAGGAGGAGGGGGGGTGATAATACAGCGCCGGGCTGCTGACCTACCCGAGATATGGATTTGGCAGCGAAAATCAGCCATTTCAGCAGGACTAGAAGAGAGCTAGGACCGCCGCCCGCTACAGGGATGGATGGCTCATAAAGGAGGCGTCTCTGAAGGAGTTTGAGCACGTGGTTGGGAAAAATCACTTTTATTCTCCATATATATATTGATGGCTTATAGGTCAATACCAAGCTCTGATCTCTAGTTGCAGTGTAATCATTTGACTGGGTTGGGAAGATGGATGGACAAATGTTGGATCTGTATTGAGGGAAATCTAAAGAGGATTTACCATCAGTAACCGAGTTATCATATAACCGTATCATTGGATATTGAACCAAAACTCAATCGCAGTAACCCAGTATGAAATTCTTCATGTTTATAAAGACTGCAATCGGACCGATTTTCCCCCACACAAATAAGCACCTTTTGTTGTTTTTTGTGAGCAATATAAAATCCAAAAGCACAATCACTGGCCTGCGTCTCTATAGACCCAAATATATGTATAAGAACGGCCCTGCCAGGAGGCGCTGGACGCGTCTAAGGGCCCGGCTCCTTGACATGTTCTCCAGAGGTGGTCATTAGCATTTTTACACGAGAAGCAGGCACCACCTACTCCTCTTCCCCCTCCTCCTCCTCTTCATCCACTTAGACGGGGGCCCTCTTCAGAGTGGCCGGCCCTCCACTTTGGGCGGAGTGGAAGTCTTTGAGTGTGTGCACGCCCCTGTGATTGCAAAGGGTCCACTCCAGGTCCACTTGTGGTTTACTGTACGCTACTACAAAGGTGCAGCGGTGGTACGAGACGGGGCTTGATTTTCTTCACCAGCCAATGAATGGATCCCGGTCTCCTATCCCCGCTGATCCCCTCGTGGTCTCCCCGTCACCCCTCTCCCTGATGGCTCCACTCTCTGACTCATCTAGAGGTGGTCCATTCCTCACTGTTTTCTGTCCTTTATCACACTGTGTTATCCAAAGCGTCCGACAGCGAGTTCAGCCCCAGCTGGGGAGCAGCGGGTGGTGAGCTGTCTTAACCCCTCAGCAAGCCCTGGTTCCGGGGGTGTGGTCGCCATCGCTCTACCAGTGGAGCTACCAAGGAGAGCCATGGGAGAGAGCCTACACTGGCCGGGGGCCGGACGTAGCCATGGAGCTTTGAGAGAATGAACACACGGGCTGAATAATCGTCTCGGGGGTGGATGCCTGTGACCAGGGACTCTTCAGTAGCGCAGAGTTCACTCTCATGGAGGAAAGTCAGTGATGGAGACCACACTGTTTGAACGGCCGCCAGGATTCAGAATCACGGGCGGTAGGAGGGTTTCAAATTCAAAGTCGCATATAAATGAGGGGAAGAAACAAATACGCAAACACTCACTAAAACACACACACACACACACACACACACACTCTGTGTGTTTCGCTGTCATGCATTATTCTTAGGGTAGAGGATACAGTGAGAGCTGGGTTGGTTGTTTTTACTTCATTTGATCACATTGAACAGCATGATGCATCATGCAGGACAGCCTACTGTTTGTATTCAGGACAGATACATACACACACACACACACACACACACACACACACACACACACACACACACACACACACACACACACACACAAATACATCTCTCACACACACACACAAACAAATACATCTCTCACACACACAAAAAAAAAAACACACACACACAAACACTTCGACACATTCCAACCACCACATAACCAAAGACACACATATCCAATATGTATAGCTAGCTACATATTAGGGCTGTCAAAACGAACTTCGCTATTCGAATATAATTCGAATTTTTCAAAAAGGAGAACATTCGAGTGCGGCAACTAACGTTCGAACTTTTTTTTTTTTTTTTTTTTTAGCAAATTTTATTGACAAGTCAAGAATTACATTTAACCTATGCCGAGCCACGACGCAAATGAAAGTCAACGTCGTGCGTCGTGACGTTCGGCAATCGGCATTGTATGCTTACAAGATGCTGGGAAGCAGCGCGCGAGCAGACACGGAGATGGAAAGCATAATTTTCGGATTTCCATCGAGAAACGGGAAGATTACATCCAGAGAACCCGTCATTTGCAAATTATGCTGCAAGTCGTTAAAGTACCACTCGACTACGAGCAACATGAGCGCACACCTCCATTCAGTGCATTACTCGGAGTACGCAGAACAGTTAGCGGCAGAGGAAGAGCCACGGTCAAAACAGCCAAGAATAACATCGTAAAATAGCAGTGTGTGTGTGTGTGTGTGTGTGTGTATTTGAATGATTGAACATCAGCTTCTTCATTAAACATCATTGCTTGAATATTTCTGGCGTTATATCTTACGTATTTATATAAGTTTTGTATTGATTTGGTAAAACTTGTTGCAAATGTTACATAACAGATTTGGTTGACGCGCCCTCTAGTGGACGCGGGACGTAGGCCTAATAATAGGATGGTATCGGTGTATATAATGATATAATAAAAAAAACATTAAAATATTCGAATATTATTCGAATATTCAACATAAGAAGCATTAGAAATTCGAATATGATTTGAGGGGAGGATTGACAGCCCTACTACATATGCATACCCAAAAACACACAACAAACACACATTGTGCGTGTTTAGCAAATGTTTGTTTGCTAATCACGCACAATATCGGCACATGGTGGCAAACACAATGGATGAACCTTTCATTTAACTGCTCTTCAAACATGGATAATACCTCCCTGTGGTCTTGTTGAAAGCTCTGCTTTTGTTGTTATGCTTACGCCATAGTCATCAACACTGAAGTGTGGTGTTTATGTTGTATGTGTTTGCATGTGTCTGTGTTTCTTTATCTTTCATTGTGTTTGTGTTTGCCTGGAGGCTGTTTTGTCAAACTGTGCTGTATTACAGTCGTCGTATGTTCTGAATGAATGTCTTCAGAAATTACTGTTTTAATTACGAGTACCTATTTTTTTTGCCGTACTAAAACCACTATTTTGAAGGCGTATTTCAATCGAACGCCATAATAACAGCATTCAGCGGACGGCATCACTTAAACTGATTCGCTTTAAGCAGTTTAAACAGCGGCAGTCGTCCCTTTAGCGAGGAGGAGCTACCTGACGGATCGGATTAGACGGATAAATTAATCCTGATGTAATTACAATATAACTGAGGAGCAATTCGTCAGCTCCGGCGTAATTACATTGTGTGTTGTGTCATCGTCGGGGGCTGTTCGTTCAGGGGCCATCTACAGGGCCCCCAGGGGAACTGCGGGGGCGGCTGGACGATCTACTGGCCCCCTGTCTCCAGGAGGTGAGACAGGGTGATATAAAATGTTAATAGACTGGAGCCTCCTGGAGCTCGGAGGGGAAAAATAGAAGCTGGCAATTAATATCGACATAAAAAGAGTTTGGAAGGTGAAAGTGGGATATGAGCTGGATGTGTGTGTGTGTGTGTGTGTGTGTGTGTGTGTGTGTGTGTGTGTGTGTGTGTGTGTGTGTGTGTGTGTGTGTGTGTGTGTGTGTGTGTGTGTGTGTGTGTGTGTGTGTGTGTGTGTGTGTGAATGTGTGTGTGTGCGTGTGCGCTAGGTATGTTTAGTGTAGTGTATGTATTCGTCTGAGGGTGTGTCCAGTGTTTGTGTGTACGTGTTCGTTCATGCATGCGTGTGTTGAGTGTGTTTGCCTGTGTTTTGTGATGACGGGAATATTTCTGTGTTTGTATTCAGAATAAAAATATATCAATGCTGAATAAAGTTTAGTTGTTGTTGTTTATTTGTTGGTTTCTGCATGGGCGTCAGTTTGGTCTGAAATGTGCTGGGGACAGAGACGCATTCGGAAGTACATTTTCAGAAGTGCTGGGTACAATTAGGATGCACTCTTTTTTCTCTCTTGAGTGCGGCATACAGATGTAGCTGATTACTAAGGAATAAAATGTATACAAAATCTGTCTGGCACGTTTTATGAAGAAAACGTTTCCAAAAAGCATCGGACACACACACACACACACACACACACACACACACACACACACACACACACACACACACACACACACACACACACAAATACATCTCTCTCACACACACACACACACAAACAAATACATCTCTCACACACACAAAAATAACACACACACAAACACACACTTCGACACATTCCAACCACCACATAACCAAAGACACACATATCCAATATGTATAGCTATTGCATACCCACAAACACACAACAAACACACATTGTGCGTGTTTAGCAAATGTTTGTTTGCTAATCACGCACAATGTCGGCACATGGTGGCAAACACAATGGATGAACCTGGATCTTTCGAACCTTTCGAAAGATCCATTCTCTCGATCCATTCTCTTTTTATATATATATATATATATATATTTTTTTTACATTATTTTATGCTACGTTTTATGAGTAGCCTATGTCAGTCTGCACAAATCCCCCCCACTTTATCTCACACATTTTAAGTGCCCTGCCTGCTCAAACATTTCCTGACTGTCTCTCTCAAACTAAGAACATAATGGCCCACATTAGGCTCAGACGCAAGTGATACACCATTACCAATGTGTTATAATAAAACGCATCCAATACTAGGAATGTCCGCTGGTTACGCCACTGAGGCTGTAGGCTAACGAGGCTCTTAGCGTCCTACGAGTACCCTGGAGCACTCGTTAGCTACTCGTGACTCGTGAGCGTTTTCAAGACGTTCGTTACCAAAGATGCTTTCGGGAAACGGTGTGAAAACTGTACGATACTCGTACGACCCACTCTGCGATCCACTTAGGCTAAAGATGCTTTCGGGAAACGGGGCCCAGCTGTTCTCAATTCATAACACGGATTCCAAAACTAGCCTACATCAGGCATTATGACCAAAACTCATGCACTCCCCCCCACAATTATTCCAGGAATCAAGCAAAGCAAGAATGACCAAAAGTCACTTTGTGTCAACAAGAGACTGACTCCACCGACTATCAATTGCAAGTTAAAAAAACCGACCACTTGAATACAAAAAACACAAAAGACCTCGCAACAGCACCAGCAAATCTTAACCAATAAATATCGCGTCTTACCTTTATTTGTGGCAGTGGTCTGCAGATGCATCCCGTGGTGTAGCCTACCACATCCATTTAGTTCAACAGGTTATCATTCTGATACTGTCCATGGTACTCCATGGCTTTTTACCTACGTATTCAGGCTAAAATGACTTGATTGTCTGATGCCTCATCATCCCAGCCAAAGAGTATTGGTATTATTAGTAATGGCTACTTGCCAAATCGAAAAAATAACTTCACAAAACGTGTCTTTTTCCTATGTATTTGTTATCATTCGTAGCGTTGATCAGCAGAGAAATAGTTCGCCAAAGTCTTTGACGTCGCTTAGCAACCGCTGGGGCGCCGCCCTCCCGCCGACCGGCCATCTTTTCTTTTTTAAATATATTTATATATATTTTTTTAAATAATCTTCTCATTTTGAGAATGAATCTATTTTAATTGAATTCTAATAATGCATTTACTTTAGAATATCTTTAGAATCCCATTTTGGTGAAATATATGTCTTCCGTGGGGCGCAGTTCGCTCAGCCCCACATGCCTGAATTATTAGCCAATGGTTCCCCCGTTGCTAGGCAGAATAGTACATAATTTCCCCAATCAGCGTCGTCGAATTGTATGGCTTTGGGGCGCTCAAGATATAGCCCCAAGCGCAGTGCACCGTCCACTGCGCGTAACCGCGTATTCGCCATTACCTCAGAGATCAGCAAGATGGCGACTTTGAGTACTGCTACCACTGTTTCCCTGTGAGTTCAGCTAGCCCCAAATTCAGTTAAGTCTTTGCTTATGAATCCCTTCGAAAGAAGAACATTTGCAGAGAAATTGCAAGTAAAAGAACTCAAGCCAGAAGTGAATATAACCCAACAAGCAAGAGAAAATAATAGAGTTTTTCCAGAGTTTGGTTCAGGCTTGGCTAACTAGCTGTGGGTATGCAAATGCAATTTTTTGCTTTCCTTGTGTACTTTTTAAAATAAGTGCGTGTGATAGTTCGTGGACACAGACAGGTTTGACAGACCTGAAACATCTGTCAGAACGGATAAAAAAACCACAAGAGTGCATATGAACAACTGTGTGAAGCTAGCCATGCTAGAGGTAAGCAACTTCTATTTATTCCACTAGCCTATATGTATTTCCCTTGAGATGGACACTGGTTGCAGACCCTCACAACCTCCCCCCACCCCTTTCAAGTGTACTGTATATAGTTATCTGCAAACCTATGGTGGGACCAGGCCTTCATTGTGCATATTGTATATAGTCCTCTGCAAACCTATTCAGTGTACATACTGTATATAGTTCTCTGCAAACCTATGGTTGCTTCAGGCCTTCAGTGTTCATATTGTATATAGTTCTTTGCAAACCTATTTAGTGTACATACTGTATATAGTCCTCTGCAAACCTATGGTGGCATCAGGCCTTCAGTGTGCATATTGTACTGTATGTAGTCCTCTGCAAACCTATGTTGGTATCATGCCTTAAGTGTGTCTTCAACAACCACACACAAAAGTTTGCACATTTACATGAATTTTGTGGAATTCATATTTCATTGTATTTGTCTAAATGCATACTAATGCAGACTGTAGATATATTTATGAGTGACGTTTACCAACACAATGGCTTGGCCGTAACACACTGACCCATTATCTCTATCTCTCTCTCTCTCACTCACACAAGGAGAGAGAGAGAATGTTACCTTGTGTGTAATTCAAAGTTATTGTTGATGTATCTGCACTTTTAATGTTGCTGATTTCTACAAGGCAAAAAATTAACTTAAAACTTAGTTCCCTGGCCCCATTCGTCTTTGTAAGTAAATGTTATTTTTTTGCCTTTACTATTTTGTCAGAATGCACCAGAATGCTTTGTTTGTTTGTGAAAATCACAAAAAAATCTTGTGGGGGAGGATGCCCCCAGACCCCCCTACAGGGGTTTGGAATGCAAACGTGCAGCCCCCCCTCAAATAAATTCCACCAGTCGCCACTGGTAGTAGGCGAGTAACGTCGGGTCTAGAATGGGTTCCTTGCTTGGCGAAAGAAAAAACGCTCTCGGTGCTTTTAGGACAAAAAACGCTGCCAGCTTTTTTTCTTTTTTTTTTAACGGTCGGCTCAACTTATCCCTATTACAAAAAACACTAGATGTGAACACATCTAGCGTTAACAAATTAACAAATCTAAGTTTAAAAAAACGCTAGATGTGAACACGGCCTAACCGTACCGGTACCGTACGAACAGTACACCGACGCGCAGCGAAGGTGTCTTGCTTCCCACTGAAGGGGCTTAATTTCGATAATGACGGGCGACGTTCTATACATTACCCCGCTTATTACACGGCTACGTGCCAAAACGAAAAAATGACTTCACATGGTGTGTCTTTTTACAATTTATTTGTTACCAGCATTCGTAGTGTTGATCAGCAGAGAAAATAGTCCGCCAAAGACGTTGACGTTGCCTAGCAACCGAAGACGCTGGGGTTGAAAAGTTACCGGACCTCTTGAGGAGTGATACCAAAGACGTCATTATAGGCAAAAAGTCCTTTGTTTTCCATGACAGTGGTCTATACTTAGCATCGGTGCCAGAAGTTGTGAAGAGCCCATGCAAGTGAATGGAGCGTTCCACGGCATTGAGAAGACCCATGTTATAATCGATTTTTTTTTTTTACAAGTGGTTGGTACAAAATGAATCTTGACGAAATCTGGTGGGGACGCGTCCCCGGCGTCCCCGGCGTCCCCGGCGTCCCCGGCGTCCCCGGCGTCCCCGGCGCAATCGACGCCTATGGTTTCTGCTTTTCCGTCTTGGGAGCAGACGGTGATATTGAAACACCCAAAAGTTAATTTGCAAGCCACGCGACTCGAGGTAATATCAAACTATGAATGTTGCTTAGCCTTATGACTAAATCATATAAACTAATCTTTCCTACTTCTATGCATTAAGGTCATGCTAATGTCCTTACATTAATATCATGATGTATAGGTGTTTATTGCTATGGAATATGTTCATCTAGCAGTTAACGTTAGTCAGCGTCGGGGGCGGGACCATGTTTGGGCAGGGTCAACTGCAGATCACAAGGTATTGAGGTGAGCTGCACTCACAAGCATTTTGATATGCATGATTTATTTTCAACAGAATTAAATAATGTTTAGTGCGTTTTGATTTCCAGTGAATTGGAGCAACAGAGTAGCAGCCGTTGCCGCTCGACAGACTTAATCTAGGTGCAGCGTTGCATGCATTCGAATGCATACATGCACACACCTTCACACACACACACACACACACATAAACACAAACCCATTGACAGTGAAAGCTTTTGAATGGAGCCGTGTCATCAGTTGCATAACTCTCTCGCTCTCTCTCGCTCTCTCTCGCTCTCTCTCGCTCTCTCTCTCTCTCTCTCTCTCTCTCTCTCTCTCTCTCTCTCTCTCTCTCTCTCTCTCTCTCTCTCTATCTCTCTCTCTCTCTCTCTCTCCCCCCCTCCCTCCACCTAGGTGGCCTGACAAGGGGAAACCCGTGACGGGGCGAGTAGAGTATTAACTCGCCCCGGCTAGCAGCAAAAGGCTAAAGTAGCATGCACGGTCAATCCGCTGGTGCACTTACCACATCAGCTCTATTTCCTGTCCTACACTACTTGTTATTCTTTCTGATCTTACTGTACTGTCCATCCAGACACAAGGGTAGGCCATATCAGCATCAAGACCATCCTGGTCATGTGACCTCATATTCGGTTTTGCTACATGAATCAGTCATGCCCTGTAGCTGGACAGATCGATTTCCTAAGATTACAATTTTAATTGTAATTACATTTTAATAACAATTGCAATGTGATCGGGGCCAATCAGGGACTGTGTTACAGTTGATGAAGTAGCCGGGCCAATCAGGGACTGTGTTACAGATGATGAAGAAGCCGTGCCAATCAGGGACTGTGTAACAGTTTATGAAGTAGCCGGGCCAATCAGGGACTGTGTTACAATTGATGAAGTAGCCGGGCCAATCAGGGACTGTGTTACAGTTGATGAAGTAGCTCGGCCAATCAGGGACTGTGTTACAGTTGATGAAGTAGCCGGGCCAATCAGGGACTGTGTTACAGTTGATGAAGTAGCTTGGCCAATCAGGGACTGTGTTACAGTTGATGAAGTAGCCGGGCCAATCAGGGACTGCGTTACAGTTGATGAAGTAGCCGGGCCAATCAGGGACTGTGTTACAGTTTTACCGAATTTCTCTGCGGAAAAATACCATTTTGCCGTTTGTCCTACGCTGATTGGCTGAAGGAGTTTTTTCTGTCAAGCAGGAACTCCCGCCCACTGACGTTGTTGAGGTCCAGACCGATCCGGGTAGCGAAACGGAACATGAGGTCATGTGATCAGGATGGCGTCCAGACAAAGGCTATATCCCAGAACACAGAACATAATGTTTTACAACCAATATACTCAACAACTGATGCTCAATGCGCTCACAATACAACGCAAGCTCCCAGCGAGAGGCTATTATGTATGTTTCTGCTGCTTGGCAGCGATCAAGAATAGTGCCAACATTCAGTGTAACTTTACTTACAGTTAAACCTAATTTCCCTCTGGTAGGAGCCGGTGTGGGCGCAGGCCTCACTAAATGTACATCACGGCTGTGTGGTTACCTACGTGCGGTGGGCTGACGATTGAAGAGCAAGTTTGGACGTATTGATCCGCTGCTGATATTATGTTGTTGTAGCCTTCTGGGGAGAGGGGTATCAATGCAGGTGCTTTATTAAAAATATCTGATGACAGTGAATATATGGAAAGCCAGCAGTAATTCATCTATGAATATTGACTACATCTGTAGAGGGTTATATTTTTACTCCTTGAACAAAAATTGAACACACTGGATTGTTGGCTATTCCCTCTCCAGAGAGAGAGAGAGAGAGAGGGAGAGAGAGAGAGAGAGAGGCAAACAGAGAGAGAAAGAGAGAGAGAGAGAGAGAGAGAGAGAGAGAGAGAGAGAGAGAGAGAGAGAGAGGCAAACAGAGAGAGAAAGAGACAACATGCGGGAGGGCGAGGGAGAGTACACGGGTGAAAGAGAGAGAGCGCTCGAATGGTTTCTACTGGAGAGAATTTGAAAAGCATTCTTACTGACACAATACATGGCCCAGCTATGACCCTCCCTAACTGACATAAGAACCCGGGCACACTGCCGGGCCAGCCATTCAACTCTGGCTAGGCCAAGTGGGGGCGTGGCCAGGCTACTCGAGGTCCCCTCACAAGCTGCTTCCCCATTGGTTCAAACTTTTAGTTTCGCCAATGAGCTCAACGCTGTCGGCGGAGAATGAGGTGTACTATGTGTCTCGGTTTACCATGTTTTTAAAATAAAAAAGGTTTCACCTTCCTGTTCAAAGACTCATTTTAAAATGAACATTCAGTTCCTAATCCACACTCAGACCAATAAACTAAACCTAACAGAGAAATGACTGTGAACATTGTGAACCCCGCCAAAAGGCGCTGAACATACCTCATGTCCTCTGAGTCCAATAAGTGTTCTTATTAGTGACCACAGGCTGGGGGAACTAGCTACACAGCTAGAGCAAAGCTAATCTGCTCCTCCAGCTGCACATATTGCAGGCTCCAACAGAAAAGAAAAGGGAAGTAACCTTATTATAAAATACCTCAGCAAACCGGTTAAGGTAAAAATAAAAACAAACCGTGG
>NC_079428.1:7004161-7169161 GCF_026213295.1 Gadus chalcogrammus | reverse complement strand
CTCTCCACCGTGTCACTCGCATCACATATGCACACCGCATGGCCGCCGTCATGGCAAATCACAAGTATTCACACGTGTGAACTCACACACACACACACACACACACACACACACACACACACACACACACACACACACACACATACACACACACACACACACACACACACACACACATACGCACACACACAGACTGGCAACGTGTGCATGAAAGTCTTAATAATTAAATGGCGGGGCCTGATGCATGGCTGTCAGAGGTGGCGGGGATCAGAGTTCCGTGGCTGGGGCGTGCGATCCAATCGCAGGTCGTCGCAGTGCGGCGAACGCCACGCTTAGAGCGTGTTTTTATGCAAAGCTCGAATGGGGGGCGTGAAAAAAAAAAAAGTCCCTCCGAGATGCCACGCTCAGCGGCGGCACATATGGCTCGCCATACCAACACGGTTGGAGGCACATGAATGGATGGCGCCATTAGGCGTGTGTGCATGTTGCACGCACATGTCACACGCACACAGGTACACAGGCACAGACACACACACACAGATAAATTAATTATCTCTGCTGGCAAATGCTGCGAATCCAATTGCGGGGCCATCCGCTGAGCTATGCTGGTGTCTGGTGATCGATGGTCTCGCTGACACCAAAAAAAAAAAATCCCACACACACAGAACTAAAGAATGTGGATTTCCTCCAGTTCATTTTTTTATTTACTTTGCGATGGGCTAGCAGGCGGGGGGCCCTGCTGTGCGGTGAAGCTTCACAAGAAACCCGTAACGTGGTGTATGAAAGAGAGGAGAACAAAGAGGAAGAAGAACACGACACGGTGGAGATAAAAGGGAGATACAACGGGAGTTACAGGTGCTATTGAACCACATCAGGATCGACCGCTGTTACCTTTCTTACATCTTGGCGTTCTGTGCTGCTGGAATGGAAATCGTTTTAGCCACAGCATACACTCTCTCTCTCTCTCTCTCTCACACACACACACACACACACACACACACTCACACTCACACTCACATACATAAAACAAACACACACATTCACTCACTCACACACGCATTCTCCCACACACACACACACACACACACACACACACACACACACACACACACACACACACACACACACACACACACACACACACACCCACACATATAATATCTCTCTCTTTCATTCCCTCAAACTCAAACGCTCAAACACAGACAGCAAACAAGCACACCGATGCAGAAATAACACAAAGAAACTACATTTGTAGAGGCACGTGTCAGTGAATAGTGCATCAGATTGCCTTCTCCCAGAAGAAGCTACACACGCAAACCTGGATGGGTTGGTGGGTGTATATCTGTGTGTGTGTGTGTGTTGCCTTTGGGTTGGGTGTCAATACCGTGAGCTAAAGGCGGTTCACTACGGTATCGTGCGGGTAATGTGCCGGTGATGTGCAAGCGATGTGTCGCCCCGATCTCATCATCGCGTGCATGGCGCTCCACACAGTGACCGGCGCCCGGCCATCGATGTGACATGTGTGGCACGAAGGCCATAACCAGATTTGACACACCAAACTGTTCCGACTTAGCAAGAGCCACCAGGCGTTGGAGGTCTCAGAGCCTGTGTGCTTTTGTGTGTGTGTATCAATTAGATCACATGATGACATTTTTTATTACAATTCATTAGTGCTGTCAATTTTGGGCGTGTGTGTGTGTGTGTGTGTGTGTGTGTGTGTGTGTGTGTGTGTGTGTGTGTGTGTGTGTGTGTGTGTGTGTGTGTGTGTGTGTGTGTGTGTGTGTGTGTGTGTGTGTGTGTGTGTGTGTGTGTGCGTGCGTGCGTGCGTGCGTGCGTGCGTGCGTGCGTGCGTGGGCGTGTGTGTGTGTGTGTGTGTGTGTGTGCGTGCGTGTGCGTGTGTGTGAGTGCATGCGGAAATGTTGTGATTGATTTCATTGACATCACAAACTGTATGGAATTCTGTTTTATCCATTGCTCATTCTTTTGTCAGGGGGTTATTTTCAAACTTCACAGCTTTAAGAACAATACTACGCTGACCATAAAACTTACACACACACACACACACTCTTACACTTACACACACACACACACTCAGGGCACAATATCTTTACACATTCAACACAAAACAATAAATACAATTATACTGTTATTATGGTGTGTGGAATAAAACCAACTGCTTCCTTCCATTCAAATATGAAATCTTTCCAGACTACTGTAATTCCTTCGGTCTGTATTCAGTCATTTGTTTATACTTTTATCCAATTTAGATACTGTTACTCTTGCTTATGATAAGCCAATCATGTAATTCATCATGAATAAAGTCATCACAGCGCAGGCAGAGGGTTAGGCTCTCTCTCTCTCTCTCTCTCTCTCTCTCTCTCTCTCTCTCTCTCTCTCTCTCTCTCTCTCTCTCTCTCTCTCTCTCTCTCTCTCTCTCTCTCTCCCTCCCTACTAGCTTACTCACTCCGTCTATAATGGGACACGGGGCGTGCGGATGGGGCGATAATCCCGCCGTGCGAGGGGGTTCCACTCCATCAATGACAACCCTGCAGGAAGAATGTGTGGGAATGATATCATCGGCCCACCCACGCACCCACCCTTTACCCTCCCATCCACCAGCAGACCCACCCTCGGGGAGAGATTGAGGGACAGAGAGCAAGAGAGAAAGGGTACAAGGTTTTCCACTTTGGATATGCGCGTGGGAGTGAGTTCATAGTTCTTCGAGGGACTTGCGCTATTCAGCCTCAAATCTGTTCCTGGGTACATAAGAGGTAACCAATAAATTGCATATCTTTCGTTTCTATATTATAAGTTCAATTTCATTGAGGGGTGTGTGTGGTTGACAGCTGATTTAAGCAGCCTCAACTGGCCCGAGTCCGACTGATTCGATTCTGGGGCTGGGGGAGGCTGCGTTACGATACCCGATACATGGTCCGCAATACCGATAATATCGCCATACAGTGATTTTGAAATAATTACGACAATCCTATAAGGTTACATCACGATATATGTCTAACGATGAATACAAAATGACTGAAAAGGTAAAGTGCTGGATATCGGTCTTTATTCATGGTCCAAACCTCCTTCCTTCATGTGTTGAGCGCCACCTCGAGGCGCAGGGAAATCGGTTTGGAGCGCCTTATTTTATTAATAAAAATATTGATATTTGGGCAATATTTCCTGTCTAACTCTTAATTAATTTAACTCTAATTAAAGCCTAAAAATGCAAAATAAATTTGAATAAAAGTCATCGATATTTGACGCCAGTGTATCGATTCTCGTATCGCAATAAGGGCGACGATTTATCGCCATGTCGATATTTTGCCCCACCCCTAGCATAGAACATCCATCGGAACACTTCTGCATGGCATCATGGTTCATGTGCTCTATATAGAGCAGGTTTGAAACTCTAGTCTCAACCTCATCATCCTGTTTCCTGGTTTTTGAGGAGCCCAGTTCATGCTTTTACAGTGTCAGTCCATAGCGTATGGGAGGATCCTACTGCACCACATGTATATTGGTATATCTTCTAACTGCGCATCAAAGAATCTGATTGAGAAAGACTGCAGCCTACTGACAATGAAAACATATATTAATATGAAAGGGGACGGATCAATCAAAACATAATTCCACTTATTCCAACGCATTCCGCTCGCATTTTCCACTCCCTCCTGTTGTATTGTCGGCAGAAAAAAAAAAAGAAGACGATTCTTCTTAATATAAGAATGCGAAATAAATGACACAGAGTTTTGAAAGGGGAGAATGAGACAAGCACAAACAAACAGACACACAAACACACACACAGATAAATATCCAGGGAGCCGAAGCGTAGCAGTGTTAGAGCAGCACTGGAGGAGGATCTGGGGGAGGAAGACGAGGAGGAGGAGGAGGAGGGCACGGTCAGCCGGGGAAGAAGATGAAGAGGAGAAGAAGGAGGTGGATGAGGAGGAGAAGGAGGAGGTGGATGAGGAGGAGAAGGAGGAGGTGGATGAGGAGGAGAAGGAGGAGGTGGAGGAGGAGGAGCACAAAGAGGAGGTGGATGAGGTGAACGAGGAGGGGAAGGGAGGAGGAAGATGAGGAGAAAGGATGAAGAGAAGGAGTAGGGGGAAGAGGAGAAGGGATGGATGAGGCAGAGGCCTGGATCAGAGATATAGAGTGACGGGCGGCATCACGCTGGAGTTTAGCCTCGCACCACCGAGCCCTCAACACATCATATCGACTTGACACCACCGTTACCCCTCTTACGGGACGTCTCGGGAAGACTTCGAAGCCGAAGACTGCCAGGGACTCCCAACAGAGACCCTCGGAGAGCGTGGCCGCCCGCAATGAGGGCTTGAAAGCGCTCCGGAATGTTCTGCCTAGCCGCCGGATCTCTCTTAGGACGTGGCTGGGGAGTCTCATGCATGTAAGAGGAGAAATAACCGCCGTACGCAGCGCTCGTGGTGGAAACGCTCGGGGGGGATAGGAGGCGAGCACTCGCACACACACACACAGACACACACTATTTCCCTGTTTAAGGTACAGAGAGAAAGATATAGAGAGTACGAGAGAGAGATCAGAGATCATCGGCTGAAGCATTAAGACGGTCACTGGGGACCAGACGAGAGAGAGGGGGCGGGGGGAATAGAAGGGTGAGTAAGTGGGAAGGGAAAAAGAAAGGACAGAAAATCCTGCAGACTTGCGTCTTTCTAATCCGGCATCTCCGGGAGTACCTCCGCCAACAGCGTCCAACGAACCCCCCCCCCCGTCCCCCCCCGTGCCCGTCCCCACCTGGGCCCACCGACCCGCTTCCCAGCTCCTCACAGTTTAGCAGAGTGGAGCGAAGGAGAGATCCTTCATCTCCAAAGCTCCGACTCGCTGTTCCCCAGGTCTTCGTACTTCAGGTAGCAGAAGGGGGCTTTTCTTAAACCCACACACACAAATACACAGGCAAATGCACAAAAGAAGCAGCACACCCATACGTACACACACACACACACACACACACACGTACAAAACACTTCCCCCCCACAACCTCACTGCAAATCCTGCCTACTCCAGCCCTGGAATTGGATCAGCAAGGTTTTAGATAGATGAAAGGATAGATGGATAATTTATTGATTGATGGAAGGATGGATGGATGGATTGATTTATGGATGGGTGAATAGCTACAGAAATCGAGTAAGATAGATATAAGCTGCTTTCACACATACACGTACGTCCTGCTTTTAGCCTGCTATTCTCCTGATGGGCTGTATATGTGAACGACATATCCTGACATTGGTATCCTAAAAACATCCTGAAAAAATACTACCCCTGAGGTAGTATTTTAGCCGGCAGAAATGTTAATTACCTTATAGGTGAATGAGGAGTAGAATGTGGGCATTTCACACCATCGAGTGGGTGGATTGATGACACTTCGGTCTACATTTGCATGTCATTGAGTGGCACCCCTAAACGTTAATCAGCCTGTGAATGAATGGTTAAACATATCTAAATGTTGGCACTGCTTACCAGAATCATTCATGGTGAACGCTAAATGATAGGTCTTATCGTAACCTTAAAAGTACGCATCATAAAATAAATGACAATACATGAGTTCACAGCTGCACGCGTATATCGCAAATGTTTTTAATTATTATTATGTTACACCTTTTCTGCTGTCGGCTCCCAGACCGTAGTCGAGGAGCACAGGGGAGATGTTCCCTCCAGGGCTGATGTTCTCTCGGGGATAACACCCTTCACTTTGACCGGCAGTGGGTCTACTTATAGGTAGGAATACGGTCGGAATGAGGCAGCCACCGATTTTTGACAGGCTGGGTACTTTATTCTTAGCTTCGCTAACCTTACAGTACATGTTTGCACAGACACAACCGGACTCGTTCATTACTTCACTAAACTGACACATGCTACCGTCCACTCACTCAGGCCCCGTTTACACGAAGGGAAAACGCAGATATTTCCACGCGGTTCGGCCTCTCATTTACACGAAAACACAGTTTTTATCACAGAAAACGAGGACTTCTAAAAAACTCCGGCCAAAGTGGAGATTTCTGAAAACGCTGGTTATGTGTTGTCGTGTCAACGGGGAGAAACAGGATTTTAGGTTCTGAAGCGTCACATTATGCGCCAGGAAATGCTTAACGTCATATGAGCGCCCTATGTTTACAGTTTGTTTCTTACAGGAAGACCCTCGTGTTATTCGTTGTTGTTGATTCTGAGGATTCTGATTGGCTTGCATGGCTTTATCCTTCTCCCTACACTGCCGCCCATAGGTTTGGCATAGTTATAATGGTGCTCGACAGCGTTTGCGTTTTGATGTAAACTTTTTTGAAAACGATGTTGTGTGCACAATGTTATTTTTGAAAACGGAGGGGGGGAAATATTTGTTTCTATAAATACCCTGCTACGTATAAACGTGGCCTCACTGACTTGACTCACACACACACTGCCATTCTCGCGCACACACATACACTACACTTGCAACAATTATTATTTACAACAGTTAGCTGAACATTACAGGGTCATGGCCTTCCACTCCCTGTTTTCTCAGTTGAACACAGAAATCAACTACATTTGTCCCAGTGTTTGTGTGACAGCCCTCTGGCACCTCCTGATTGAGTGGTCAGTGTAATGACTAACAGCCATGCGGGCTGAGCTCCTCAGCTATATAAAATGTAGGAGTCAGCCACTTGCTCTCTCTCTCCTTTGGCGTATGGTTGGTTTAGGGTTTTTGGTTAACTTTGCTTTGCACATACATCACATTCTCCACACACCTTACTGATTACTGATTTACACGCATCACTTTAACTTACTTTACGTTAAGTTGGTTGAATAAACTATGGTTGTTAAACTTAAAGCTATGTGTGTCATTCCCTTGAGCCGGGCTGTGACATTTGTTAGATGTGAAATTAAGCAAAAAAATAAGCTCTCTTTCTCCAGTAATGCAGTCGTTCGCGACGCCTTTCTTCTTCGTTGTTTCTTCTATTTGTCCCTAACTCATGCTCCAATCTTCCATCGATCGAGTGGATGTTGTGGATGCAACGGAATATATGATGCATCGCTGCAGCAATATTTAAGATGATTGCGATGAGTTTTGCCCGTTCTTCCTCCGTTCTTCGTCTGCGGTCAAACCAAAACATAGTAGAGTGACAGCGGCTCTGCTGATGTCTGAGCGACACCGATGTCCAAATATCAGGCATCAAGTGTGAATAAGTGTGCATGACCCTCAGTCGAACCTCCTGATTTACAAATGCGGAGAAAAAACGGAGGACATTTGTGAAAACGGCTATAGGGATGTTTCGATCCGATCTACGGCATCCGATGCGTGCAGCGTCTCACTTTGGCTATTTATTTAACTCTTCACTTTATCTGTTAGGGGCTCTGCCAACCATTTTACATTTTTTAAATGGTGTGCATGATAACATTGTTTGCTCCATTGGTTGCTCAATTTAGCAAGCAATGTTACTGTTTATTTGGACTATGTGGCTTGGCAGGAAATGCATTTCTAGTTCTGTTTATCGTCCTGGACGGTGGACCCTTTCGGTGGCAATAAATGTGGGGTTATAAATCGGGGCAACCTTAGAGAGAAATAAAGATATATAGAGATGGAGGTAGAAAGATGGATGGATGGAGGGAGAGAGAGAGGGAGATAAATAGACAACAGACTGATAGATACAGGCAGACACGAGGAGGGTAGGGCCGACACCCTTCACGAAACCAATCTGGGCGCGCGTTAGCCCTGGGTGCTAGCAGCGAGCAATCAGGGCTACTCCCTCTCCTGCCCCCGCTCATCAGAGCGACACCGCTTCTCCCTTTCTTCTTCTTCTTCTTCTCATCGCTTTTTAGAACTGAACCCCCCCTCTCCTGCTCCCCTGCCCTTCCTCCCACCTTCCCCTACTCGCTCATTTCAGTCATCCACTTTTCTTTCTTTATTTTATTTTATTTAAATACCTTGTCGCCCTAAGTTCCTCACTGCAATTTCCTGCGGGGCCCTTGCCCTTCTGTCATTAGCCTTTTATTGAAGGGGATCGACTCCTCGGAGCGGACAGCGGCAAATTTTTCACCCCTAACTTCCTATAGCTTCCAGGTAGCGCAGTAGAATGCTAAATAAGGGGGTAGGACATTGACGTGTACCGTCCTCCTCCTCATCCCCCACCATCCCCCCAACCCCCGCTCCATCATCGGCCTCCCGTCCCTGGGCGACCGAGGAGTCAATATGAATTCAGCCCCTCGTCTCCAAGAGCCTTCCCAGAAGATTGGCTCAGAATCTTCTGGTGGCTTCCTCTCGCTAGCCATTTTCCGAAGGGATTAGCTTTTCCGCAACGGAGGTAACTGAATCGCCGAGTCGGAGGGTTTCAGGGTGTACTTATTTTGTTACCAAGGGAAGGTGGAGAAGAGAGAGCTGATTTGTGGCATGGGATGCACTAGAATTATAGTAAATTGAGTACATTGATAGTTATACACTGCAGGTTACAGAAACCCCCATTGTTTTTGTGTATGTGTTTTCTCGTTTCCTTCTCACGGAAAAAGCAATAATAATACTTACAAATAAATAAGACCCACTGCAACCCCCCAGAGTAAGACTTACCCCAACACAAATCCACAAACAAACCCACACTCACACACACACGCACACACCCCCACACCCCCACACCCCCACACACACACACACGTACACAAACACAAACACACACACACACAAACACACACACACACAGTGTATGCTGCAGCCCTGGGTGGCGATGGGGCCGACATCTTAATTTCCTATTTACAGCAGATGTCCTGCTATTGGTTAGTGCTCCACACCGTCAACCCGCAGCGCAGCCGTGCATCAGCCCCACCCAGGAGGTGAGGGGGGCCCTGGGACCGCTCCGTACGGTGTGAGGAAGGGGGTGCTCACAGCTACGCCTTTATGTGTGGGCGGAGGATGAGGAAGCTTACATACATATTTATCAAATGGCTTTTATCCAAAGTCACTTCCACTCAAATATAAGAAGAGTGTACAATCAATATTGGCAAAATAACACATTTAATTGCCAGAGTTTGTAAAGCTCAGCCTCATTTGCTGCAGGACAGCAGTAGGAAAGTAGGAGTTTTATATTGAGAACATAATAAGCATAGGTTATCTTTATGGCATATACATGGTCGTTTTTGCTCATGGTTGAGACTAGTATGAATCGTAGCATCACTACTGAGAAGCTTAATGCACTACCCAGAAGCTAGTAATGCCCCCAAGATGCAAAAAATGCTACTGACAGCTAGCAATGCAACTAAGATCTGGAAATGCTCCGAACAAGCTTATTACAATACCGAGAAGATAGCAATGCTGTTAAGAAGCTTGCAGCCCAACTAAGAAGCTATTGACGCTACTGATTAGCTTGTCGTCTGACCAAGTCAGTAGCCGCAGTTCCTAGCGGTCAGTTCTAACAAAAAGTGTCAAAGCTGTGGCCATCCGACTCATGGCTGCTCGCCAACAAGTGACCATCAAACAACCTTGTCCATAGCATTTGGACGGGCAACCTATGGTTTGTTGCTGGGCTATTACTCTCTACAGCTAAGTGAGTGAAGCGAGAGAGAGAGAGAGAGAGAGAGAGAGAGGGAGAGAGAGAGAGAGAGAGAGAGAGAGAGAGAGAGAGAGAGAGAGAGAGAGAGAGAGAGAGAGAGAGAGAGAGAGAGAGAGAGAGAGAGATGCAGAGATAATCTCTAAAAAAAGGTTATTATAGAGATATATATATGTACATATCTATACATACACATTCAACCCTCCTACTATTGATTGTTACATTACAGATGATAACCCTGTATTGGCCGGCGGTGCTGGACCTGTTTCCCGTTTCCTCTGGCACAACCATTCGACCGGTGTCCCCTCTGGCAACTTGTTATGGGCTACTGCTGACAGACCATAATAATGCATGTGGCGTTGTGTCAAGCCATGCTAATGTGCCGGGACAGCAGTAGAGTGTGGGGCCGTCGCTGGCCAAACAAAACATGTAGACAACGGTGTTGCTAGGAGTGGTCTGTTCTCCGTCCCTCTCTCTCTCTCTCTCTCTCTCTCTCTCTCTCTCTCTCTCTCTCTCTCAGCCTGTAATCCTTCTCCTTCGATTTCTTTACAACCAGGTCTACTTGACTTTCAGGACACATCTTCTACCTCTCTTGCCCTGCCTCCCCCCTTCTGTGTGCTTAGACAAAGGGCAGAGGAAGAGGGCCCACACTTGTTGGTCCGTCTGTCCTTTCTCTGTTTGTCTGTTTATCGGCCATCACTCTGTCTTAATTCCAGTCTGTATGTACGAATCGATTCAGGACCATTGACCCATTCAGTTGAACCGGCCTCCTATCCATTTGGATTCCAAAATCGGTATTGTAGCATATTGTAAAAGTAGTTTGGAGAAATCAGTTCAGCATAGTGCAGTATTTCCATATTTCCATCCACCAATGACCCATTGTACTGTTGTAGTAGGAAATGTGTACTGATTCAGATGCTGTGGAGGGTGTTGAGGTGTGTTGCTCGCTCCGGACAGTTCTTTAGGGGAGGGAGAGAGAGAGAGAGAAAGAGTTAGAGAGAGAGAGAGAGAGAGAGAGAGAGAGAGAGAGAGAGAGAGAGAGAGAGAGAGAGAGAGAGAGGGGGTGTGTACCCCGACACCCCCCTTCCCAATTCCCCATTATAAGCTAACAGCAAATTTTTCTCGATCCAAACTGACGTCTAATGAGCCCACGAAGGAACGCCCGGCCTCTGGGGGCAAACGACAAAGAGACATTTTCTCTTTTTCCTCTACAAAACCTCGCCAAAATAAACCTGGAGTCGAGGAGTCGGGGATGAAGCAGGAGAGCGAAAGACAGAGAGGGAAAGAGAGGGAGGGAGAGAGAGAGAGAGGGAGAGAGGGAGAGAGAGAGAGAGAGAGAGAGAGAGAGAGAGAGAGAGAGGGGGAGAGAGAGGGAGAGAGAGAGAGAGAGGCTAGGAGTGTGAGGAAGAAAAAGGGCGAGCAAGTATGAAAGAGTGAGAGGGGAAGAGAGAGTATATGGGAGCGAGAGAGAGAGTAGGAGAAAGAGAGCGAGCGAGTTGGAGGGACCGAGGGAGAGACTGCAGATACGAGACGTGGCAAGACATGTAATGACTAACCTTCTCGTCTTGTCTGTCCCTCGGACCCCCTGGAGACCACAGATCTCAGCCGACAAGAGACACTGACACAATGCAGAGAGCTGGTGTGTGTGTGTCGTGTGTGTGTGTGTGTCTGTGTGTGTGTGTGTGTGTGTGTGTGTGTGTGTGTGTGTGTGTGTGTGTGTGTGTGTGTGTGTGTGTGTGTGTGTGTGTATGTGTGAGTGTATTTGTAGTCTAATAGAATTGACCAGAAGAAAGGCTGCCTGGATGCCTGCTTAGGAAGAGAGCGTAGCCAGACGAAGATTCTCACTAATACACCACTGGGGTATGTTTTGTGTGGGCTGTTATTTTTAGACATCGACTGATGCAGATGGTATCACGCTTCAGAACTCCAAAGGAGTTGACCTTGCGGATACGCTGGTGTACGAAAGAGTGCTTGTTCCTGAGATTCTGTTGAACGTAACGTAAATGTACATTATTTCTCCTTTTTGTTTGTGTGGTTAAGAAGTGTGGTTGTTTCGATATATATCTGTATTGGGGTTAGGCACTGGGATAGAATTAACAATAGTGTTATCCTCTGCCTCAGCTTTTTTTGTTTTTCTGCAAAATAATGCTGGAGGGTTCGGGGGGAATGGGTGCGTCGGATTATGAAAGAGATTGTCTTTTCACCGCTTCTGCTTGATCTGCACACAGCAGGCACCTGCAGAGAATGGTGTCTAAGGAGCACTCAAACGAAACAAATAAATACATTAATAAACTAACAAGCCGATGAAATCCCTCTCGCGTATTATCGCAAATGCAGTCGTCAATGCTAATGGCGCAATTGTTTTTCCAATTATTTGCGCCACTTTGGAAAGCGCACGTCCGTCCCGATCGATCGGCGGAGAGACCGAGCTTCGAGCAGTGGGGTCTTCATTAGAGGTCCGTCCTGGGGAAAAGCATCGCTTCCATAGCAACTGCACACTCCTCCTCTCCAGCACAGCTGGGATCCGCTCAAGGAGAACTTTGAGAAAAGTACAAGCAAACGTGGGTGGCAACACGATGGCACCCTCGGCCAAACAACACATCTGTGTTTTGGCCGAGGAGTAATCGAAGATTTTCGCAACATTATCTTGCACATACTGGGAGGTCGATCAGAGTATAAATAAACGCCCTGTTGTTCTTCATGATCGATGGGTCTAATTTTTGAAACTTAGACCCAAGATGACTACTTATGAGTCTACTTTTGAGGCAGATGAAATTCCCTTTTGAACTTAATGATAAAGGAAATAAATTACTTTTTTGCATTCCCATGCCCCAAGTGGACTCCCCGAACTTTTCCCATGTTGTCAACATGTGTTGGTTATGGGGGAGCTGGTGGCGATGTGTTCAAACACTGCTTTGTAGTCAAACTTCTCTTTTCTGTCCATTAATTACCTGTGGGGGAGAGAGAAAAGCCTGACGAACCCCCCCTCCTTCTCCTCGCCGGATCTCCTGTCTGCAGCTTAGCACCCTGCTGCTAGCAGTGCTATCACAGAAGAGCCATGAGGACGCCTCCTCTCCTTGAAGCACTGACAGCAACCCGATAGCTCGATAGAAAGACACGTTTTTTCGATAGTTTTTCAGGTTTTTCGGAGAAACATGGTGTGTGTGCTTGCTTTCCTAAAACACCAGAAAGACAAAGATTGATCTCAGTACCTGGTGTGGAGCAGTGCTAGTTGAGTATATATATATTTAGACGTCTATGTTTATATCCGAACCAACTGTCAACCGGTGGCCTCAAACCAAACCAAGAAACCATTACACGATTCAATGCAAACGGTGGGAGGGGGAGGCTAGCTGACATGGTGAACAGCTTGCGCTACCGTACCGCGGGGAGTTGAGGAGAATAGAGCAAGAGAGGGAGAAAGGAGAATCAGATTGCCCAGGACTGTATGGTTTTAATCAGCCAGAGGAGCAGAGAGCTGCAGGGATTTGTACGGGATGAACTTGAAGTGTGTGCGTTTAGCCCTGTACCACGGCGGGCTGCGCTGTAACAGAACTCAGAGATTAGACGAACCAACCGGACGAGCCTGTGAGCAGCAGTTAGGACCAAATTACAAATGAATTGAGAAATGTGAATAATATATACGTTTAAAAAACCTGTTAATTACTTTTTGTGCACTCGCAATAAACAAATGAAATGTGTGAGGTTTTTTTAACAACTTCAATCCACACAAGATTGAGGTCCGAGGTTTAGCCACTCAGTGGTCGAGAGGAGAAACAACAAACTAATATCCCAACGTCTCCCTTCAACGCAAAACAGCGACGAGACTGCCGTTAACGCACCATTACCTATGTTATTGGTCATTATAATCATCCTGATCTGATATTTGATCCAAGAATTCAGCCTACTGTAAAGAAAGTTGACACATTTTCGGCCGCAGTTGTTTCTTTACTTAATATGCGAGAAACAAAGCTAATTATAACTCTTATAATTATAAAAGATCATAAAAAGCCCTCCCCCCAGGGCCTTACTCCGGGGCTTATAATATAAATGGTTATTGCTGGCGTAGGCAGTGGGTTCACAGTTTAGGTTGAGCTGGACTCATTAGTTTCTGGCAATGCTAGCAGCGCTTAAACACAACAGAATGTTTTCACAATACATGGCATGTTGGGGTGTACCATGTTTAACCTTAAATAAATACAAAAGTAAATCTGCCCTGATGCTGGTTAACCCACAGCGTCTATCGCTATGTCAAATAAGAGCGGGTCTCACGGCCTCTACGGAGAGGGTTAGAGGGTTTGTCATCATCCAACAAGCAACATATTAAGTTATCATTCAGAATCAATGTCCAACACAAAAAGGATCGTCTCATTTCAGATTCATCAAATTCCCTTGAAATATGAACCAGAGCATTTAGGGAAAAAAAACACAAGAGAAGCATTGCCAAATATTGTAGTTTGTATAGACAATAAACAGAATTATATATGTTTTTAAGTGCCACAATCAACCCCTTCCAAATCAAAGCCTTGGTGAGTTGACCCATGTGGCACAAGGAAGTTGTGATCTGCTGATACTAAGTGTTAGACCACTGTCTCTAGTAAACACTACTCCTTTCCCCAGGGATTCAAACAACAAACCCTTACATTAAATAACAACATGAATTCGGTTAACAAGATATACGGGTCCTTGCGTCCGGTACAACAAGTCAAAACTCCCTCCAGCTCATATTTGCAATCCACATAGAAAAACAGAGGCTGACCGCTCCTGCCACTCGATGTATCGATCGCTGTCAACCAAACCCCCTCCCCGGCCAGCCTCCCCATCCTCCACACCCCGACCACCACCTCCACCACCACTACCTCCTCCACCACCACCACCTCCACTATCACTATCACCTCCATCACCACAACCACCACCACCTCCACCACCACCTCCACCACCACCACCACCTTCTCATCGCTTGCTCTGCACCCCCCTGGATCCTAAAAATATAACGGCGAGTAAACTGTCACTTCCACACCTGAAAACAAATTTAGCCTCGCAGCCACGTAGGCGGTGGGCGTGCGTCTGAGGATACCGGCGAGGACACGCACGTCCTCCATCTGCTGACTGCCACGACCCGGCCACCATCAGTCCACACAAGGGGGGGGGGTGGGTGGGGGGGGGTGATATGCCTCTGATCTATGGCTCTTTTTTTGTTAGAGAGGAAAATAGGGGAGGGCCAGGGCAAGAGGGGAGGGGGGGGGGGGGGGGGTGGAACTGCTTTGCATATCGTTGGATAGGACCGGGCGCTGCGTGTGAACACACACTCGGACGCAACACTGAAGACACTCACACGTGCGCGTGTGACGTGCGCGTGTGATGCGCGCATTGCTGCGCGCGGGCGATGAGGCGCACTAGGTACAGACCTCCCTGACCAGGCCACTTGTCCTCTGCGCCTCTAACGACCCCATTGAAGATCAATTAGAGCCCATTGATCCACCGTGCCTAAATGAATACACAGGCCAAGCTGGGCCAGTCGCCGTGAACCTCGCTCTACCCGCTCGCCCTCTCTCTCCTCCCCTTTCATTTGTTAGAGCTCTACTTCTGATTCTCTCTTTTTTTTGATGATTGCCGTGTGATTGGTGTGTGCGTCACTGTGAGCGGCGACGCTCCCATACACACACACACACACACACACACACACACACACACACACACACACACACACACACACACACACACACACACACACACACAGTCGTCTGACCCCCACCCCACAACACTGCATACATGTTTAAAACTCTCACCATGTCTCTCTCTCTCTCTCTCTCTCTCTCTCTCTCTCTCTCTCTCTCTCTCTCTCTCTCTCTCTCTCTCTCTCTCTCGCTCTCTCTCGAAGACCTGATGCAGAGGGAGGGATGATATGGGAGAGAGCGAGAGAGAGAAAGGAGCTGAGGGGAGGAAACAGGAGAGGAGGAGTGGAGCGGAGGGGGGGATGTGAACAAGAGGAGACGAGCAGAGAGCGGGGGAGAGAGAGGGGGGGGGGGGGACGAGGAGAGGACGTGAGAGAAGGAGAGAGGAGGATGGCCGAGCTTCCTCCCAAAAAAGATGAGAGCAGAGGAAGACAAGGAGAAGGCCGAGATGAGAGCAGAGGACAGAGTGTGGAGAGGAGGGGAGGAGAGGAGAGGGGGAACCAGGGGAGACGCAAAAGAAGAGGCGAGAACTGAGGGCCAGAAGAGAGAGGAGGGCCACAGATAAGAACAGAGAGCTTCTTGTCTCGGCTGAATTCTATCATCTAGCACGGCCCCCACATCGGAATGCCCCCCACCACCAGACCCCCAACCCAAGCATATAAATGCACCCTATTCTTACAGAGTGTGTGTGTTTGTGTGTTTGTGCGTGTGCGTGTGCGTGTGCGTGTGTGTGTGTGTGTGTGTGTGTGCGTGCGGGTCTATATGTGTGTTGCGTGTATCGCATGTGTGTGTGTGTCTGTGTGTGCGTGCGTGTGCGTGCGTGTGTGTGTCTGTGTGTGTGTGTGTGTTTGTGTGTGCGAAGTAGCCTATATGTTCTTATGGAGTCTTCTTGCGAGACAACACCCGGCTAGGAAGGCCCCTCCCCCCCCACCACCACCACCACCACTGCCACCTCCACCTCCCCCACCTCCACCACCCCCACCACCACCACCTCCACTGCCACCACCACCACCACCCCCATCACCACCCCCATCACCACCACCCCCACCACCACAAGACAACAGCGTCAGAGGGATGTCTTTCCTTGTTGATGGGAAACGACTACAAGGAAGTTCTGTGCGTTTGTGTGGGTTTGGTCTAGGCGGGGGGATGGAGGGCTGGGGTCGAGGGGGGACGGGGGGATGGGGGTGAGGGGGCTGCGTGTGTGTACGTGAGAATCAAGAACTCAGTTGTACATCCGACCGTCAGACTGACTGCAAAAACATAGTGGGTCTCTCTGGAGTAGCCATGTCCTGCCACAAGACACAACTTGAGTACCCTTATTTAATGTTTGAGAGAGTAGCCTATGCCAGACGCACAGTGATCTACACGGTGATCTAGGCGATATAGGCATAGGCAACCGCCTTAATTAATATGCAACCATTTGAGCATTGATCTTCAGGAGTAGACATGTGATCTGGTACACCCAGAGAAGCCTCTGTGTCTTTAAATACTGCTGCTCTTCTTCGATGATAACGGTACCGTGGGAAGGATTTGGTGCTTTGGAGCATCCAGCTAGGAGCAGGTTTTACAATAGGGTGCCTGAATAGGCTATGATTGACATGATGACATGATTTCCATCACGTTTAAGAAGATAGCCGATTTGGATCACCATGTTATACATCATCAAGTGATCAGTCCATCTGCCTCACACCATACTTTAAACACTCAACGTCTACAAATAACATTATAATAATGGTTTAAAAGACACGATGTGATGTCAGCAGACTACCTTACCGTGATCGGTGGTCGTCGGATGGATGGACGCACAATCCAACTGATGTTGCTCTCCCCAAGCAGCGGGAAGGATGGGACGTCGTCCTCTCCTCGGCTCCACAGTCTACGCGCTTTTTTTCTCCTCCAGAAAAGCGAGATGTCGAGTGAAATAAAACGTTTGGCTATTTGCACATTCCCCGTGTGTGATTTCCCTCGATAAGCTGTCGCATCCAGCTGACCCCGACGGCAGGCGCTTCTCCGACTAAACCACGCTATGTGTCAGTGACAACGCGCTCTCCTCCAGCACAGCACTAAAATGCAATTAATGCAATTAATTTCTTTACATATAGGTAGGTCAATCGACTAAAAGCAACGATCCTGCAATGATTATACCCCAGAAAACCTTCGAGTCTTCGAGCCCTCAATACGAGCTGCTGCCCCCAATACACAACGGGGGGCACCGTTTAGGATGCACGCAATTCCCTCTCCAACGCGCGTGCGTGCCCTTGAGGATGCTGCGCGGTGATGGAATCCTGCACACAGCTCAGCATCAGCATCACGGGGCGATACCGGGAGCAGTGCGCGCCTCGAGCGCTCCGGTAACGGCACGGAGGAGGCTGCGTGGTCGGCCGCTTCTTCTGCAGAACGAAGGTGGTGAAGGCAGTCAAAAAATAAAACAGTAAAAAATCGCCCGTTTCTTTCTGTGCGATTGGCTCTCACGCTCCCGCACACGCTGCACACACACGCACGTCTTCTCCGGGGGTCGCGCGCCGTACACAGTCCCAATGATAAAAAAAAAAAGACTGTCCTCCTATTACGAAGTTTGTCGCTGTGACAACGGTTGGATCACCCCGCGTCCTCTCTGTCCCTCGATGCACGGTCGCGTCGCGTGCACGGATGTCGTTGTCGACGTCACCCACAGATCCGGCAGTCCTTCCCGCGTCGCGGTCGGCGTCGATCAAGCCATGTTGTCAACCGCGCGGCCAGCGGCGAGGAGGATAGGAACGATTTTGTGCTGAGGATTTTTTTTTCATCCCCCCCCCCTCTCTCTCTCTCTCTCGCTCTCGCTCTCGCTCTCTCTCTCTCAGCCTCCCCCCGTCAGCCTTGAAGATCTGCATCAGCGTGACGTCAGAGGACGTTAAAGCGCCACGAGCCCATTTCATCCCCCCCCCCCCTCTCTCTCACTCCGATCCTTACACCCCCCCCCCCCCCACCCATTTCCACACTGCCCATATAATCTCAATGTAGGCCAAGAGCATTCTGCTGGAGAGTGATCCATCACCATTTTTCATTTCTATTTTTACCTGCCAAATCATAGTAAGGGCTTTTATTTTTCTCCTCTACTCCCCCCCTGGTTGTTTGTTGTGGTTCGGGCTTGGCTCGCTCTCTCCTGTTTGTTTGTTTGCTGTATTTCAAACAACAATCATGACACACCAAGTGTTGCATATGGTATTGTTAATCAGCAGTGACTGCACCTGTGGGAAAGGGAATCGGGCGGCTACCTGTCTGTTACATTACCATGGTGATGACATTCTGGTACATTACCATGGTGATGACAGAGGCCCACCCCAAAACATTCTCTCTCTCCGTCTGAATATGAAGCCAACCTCTGTAGACGGACAAATTAATCCCCTTGACGTCTGCAAAAAAAATCAGGGGAAATATCTCCTAAACAAACAAGAAACTAATCCATTGCATGCATTACTGTGTAACGCAAACATATCTATGTTTGGTCAAATTCAGCCAATGGAAATTGAGATATAATGCTAAAGATCTAGAGATAGCCAAAGCTAATGCTTAAATCTAGTCTGCATATCGTGTGTGTGTGCATGTGTGTGATTTGGTGTGAGTGGGCCTGTGCGTGTGTGTGTGTGTGTGTGTGTGTGTGTGTGTGTGTGTGTGTGTGTGTGTGTGTGTGTGTGTGTGTGTGTGTGTGATTTTGTGTGTGTGTGTGTGCGTGTTTTCATGTGTGTGAGCCTGTGTATGTGCGTGTGCGTGCTTGTGAGGGTTTGTGCGTGCGTGCATGCGTGTGCTTCTGTGTGTGTGTGTGTGTGTGTGTGTGTGTGTGTGTGTGTGTGTGTGTGTGTGTGTGTGTGTGTGTGTGTGTGAGCATGCGTCTAGAGCAGGACCCTGACAGGCCAATCGGCACGGCAACAAGCCGCAGCAGATGCAGACACCGACAGGTGAAGCACCTGTCTCATGTGTTATCATTACCTCTCTTAAAACTCTGCACGTGACTATATTTGCTGCGTATTTATTGGCGGCTGCTGGAAGGAAAACAATGCATCTCATTTGTTGTCGTCTGTCGAGAAGCCCCCTGTTGTGAATAAATCCACAGATTAAACCTACATGTTGCTGGTAAAAGCAACATTGTGCATGCTACCCAACACCTGGCCCCCACCATACCAACCCACCCAACACCTGGCCCCCACCATACCAACCCACCCAACACCTGGCCCCCACCCACCTCACTAGGCCAGTGACACCTCATCATAGCCAAGGTGAGGGAAGGGGGGAGTGACATCTATAGTGGGCGTTGTGTGTGTGTGTGTGTGTGTGTGTGTGTGTGTGTGTGTGTGTGTGTGTGTGTGTGTGTGTGTGTGTGTGTGTGTGTGTGTGTGTGTGTGTGTGTGTGTGTGTGTGTCTGTGAAACGTTTAATGTATGTTTGTCCATGCTTGCTTGTCGATGTGTATCTGTGCGTAAGTGCATGTTTTCGTTTTCATGACTGTGTGCGCGTGTGTCTGTGTGTGTGCGTGTGTTTGTGTTTATGTGTGCCCTTGTTAGACCCTGAGCCTGCATCAAAGGTAATGGGCCATGAGGGACCCCCGACAGCTGAGCCTTTAGTAAGACACACACGCACACGCACACACACACACACACACACACACACACACACACACACACACACACACACACACACACACACACACACACACACACACACACACACACAGGGGGGCCGCTACAGCTAGGTGCTCTCTGTGGGCGTCTGTAATAAAATGCAACGATAGATACTGGCATTAACATGTGTACCATGACAAGATACATACACAAACAGACAGACACACACACACACACACACACACACACACACACACACACACACACACACACACACACACGCACACACAGTACTCACTCAATGTGTACCACAACCTAAGCCTGTACCTTATCCAGCACAGAGCAATACACTTAATCACACTCACACATAGGAGCACACAAACACACACACAAAAGGACACACACACAGGACACGTAGGGCATGCAAACAACCTCGATCCAAAACTCACACACATCCCACGCACAAACCCATTATCTCTGGAACAAATAGTTCCCAGTTTGTGGTGAGATATTGTGGAGGGCCCTGGAGTGTGTTTACTCCGTCCTGTGTATGTTCATCCTGGAGCCTGTTTTTGGTGGCTGGGCCCTGTGCTACAAAGCAGCGTTTCCACCTAAATGACCCACAACTTCTAGTCCCATTAACTACATTTCAAGGGCCTCAAAGGTCCCCTCGGCCCCTTGTTGTCTGCGTCCCCACCGCGGTGTAAAGCCCCGTGAAGGTTAAACAAATGAAGGTCCTTTTACAATCAGGTGCATAACGAATACATGGAAAAAGCGAATAATAAAATTGTGTCTACTATCAGTTCGACGCGAATGGCGCACACCTATGGATGCAATAAGAGGACTGTGTGGGATTGATGTGTGTGAACAAAAAGTTTGCGCTGCAGATGTTGAAATGGCTGAGTACTCAATTACAGCTGTACCTTTCGTAAGTCCTACCCCAGTTTTTGGGGACAAAATAATTTCTCCAGAACTTAATTGAGACCGGTGTCACCTAGTTCCCCCAAAAGTTCCTAGTTCCTGGGTAAAGTTCCTGGGTGGAACAAGGCTTGAGTTAGCGTTGACAGGGTCTGCTCCAGGAGCTTCCTTTATGGGAGGCCCTGGCTACAGCCCCACGGCCCCTCAGGCCTCTCTTCTTCTTCCTTCTCTCTCTCTCTCTCTCTCTCTCTCTCTCTCTCTCTCTCTCTCTCTCTCTCTCTCTCTCTCTCTCTCTCTCTCTCACCTCACTTTCTCTTCCACAAAACACTTGCACCCTTACACACGCACATGCACACACAAAACATATTTCTCTTGAAAGTTGTTTATTATCACATTCCATGTTGGGTGAACACATGGGGGTACAAACACACCCTGGCAATAATGCTGTTTGTTGTTTCATGTTTCCTGTTTCAAGACCATTACCATATTCCCGTGGAGCGCATAATGCAGAAGAGATCGCCACAGGTACATCCCATGGCATCCGGTTCAAATAAAGTATTCGCTCCAAGGTGTTCGCAATAATGTACAGTTGCAATCTAATAAAACCATTAACCTTAATCCCAAGCTACCCATAGTATTCAAAAAAGCACTTTCTCTCCCACCCTCTCATTTGCTTTTTCCGATTCCAATGAGCATGCCCAGCTGATCTCCAAACGTGTGTTTACCAGCCATTTTAAATGAACACTATTCCCAATCCCCATTAGCTTTCGCGGTCAGTTTATTAGCACAGAAACCATTGATTTATTCTTACCTGCTTGTTTATTATGACTAAGAATACCACTAGTACATAGTGGTACTGGTACATTTACAATTAATACTTCCACTACTACTACTACTACTATTAATACTAACAGTAATATTAATAATACAACTCATGTTATACTAAATGTTGACTCAATCCTACACAAACACTCTCTCTCTGAAACTGTTTCTGGTAAACCACTTTATCCGATAACACGCTGATATTTTAAGATTTTGTACAAAAGAACAAAGGCAAAAATAGGGTTCAGAGATTTGTCCAAGCACGGAAGACAGATGAAAAAAAACCTTTGCTGACAATTCTCCTCTTCTCTTCTATATTTCAAAGAATCCTTTCCGCTTTCTCTGGCCCGTAACTTCACCTCATCTGTAGACCAGAGATGCTCAACTGAATTTGCCACAAAAGATACAGCCAAGGCTGAACCAAAATCCTTCCTTGTGCTCTCAAACCATAAGAGAACTCTGTAGTAAGGCGTGGGGAGTTTCCGGACCTAAAGCTGTGTCTGTAGTACCCACACAGAGCGTTACTACAGCTCATCTCCTGCCTTTCTTTCCCTTCTCTCTCCAAGGGCTGGACTGGGACAGAAAATCTGTATTTTGGCCCAGACCAGCCCACCACAATCTTTCGCCCGCATGCAAAGCCCCGGCAAAGTGATGGCGCCGTGCCCGCCCTGGCCTTCTCTGTGTATTCTGGCGGCTGCAGGGCCCTGTTTAAGCCCTAACGCACTTCACTGCATTTATCTGACTCACTTTACTTCACACCTACCTAGACTAGGCTCTGCGAGGAGGAGCAAGGTCAAAACAGCCAGCACTTAGTTAACAATTCAGTCATCACCCTATTCACGCAAGTGTCCACAGTTTGACCAAATACATTCTCCAAACACAGGAATAAAAGGTTCACTCGGACGAGATAAGTTAAAAAAACCATCCATTTTGGCACTCTTTTTTTTTGAAGATGCGCTTTTTAATGAAGGCATGAGTGGACTTCATGCCTTCATTAAAAAGCGCATCTTCAAAAAAAAGAGTGCCAAATAGGGGGAGGGGTTTAAAGATGGGATTGGGCCACCCCAGTTTCAATTAAGAAAAACAATGTGCTGATCAGTTCGGTTATGTCATCGGTCCAACCCCCCTTCCTCCCCCTCTCTCCCCCTTGCTTCCTCCATGTCGTTCTCTGCTCATCTATAGCTTTGAATCTGTGCCATGCTTGTTGTTTCCAGTATAACTACAAAATGTACTACATGTATGTAGTTACACTGTACATAGTTGAGAGGTTGTTAAAGTAGACTGCATTTGGAAACATCATTTGTGTGGGTGTAGTGCATGCGTGTGTGTACACGCCAGTGTGTATGTGTATGTCTGTGTGTGTGTGTGTATCTGTGTTTGCGTGTGTTGGTGAAGGGGCCCTGATGGGAGATATTTCATTATGCATGAGGATCACAGTGAGATAGAATAAAGTAGAACGTGCCCACTTTTATTTGACTCCATTCGAGATACAATGGAGCTGAACAAGCATCGAGGGCAAGCCAATTGGAGGAGAGTTTCCCTGGTGGTAACGTGTAATAAGGTTGTAAAATAAGACGACCACAACAAGGTTACTATTGTACATTTTATGTGGTGTGCTTAGCCATCGTGCCGGGTTTAATTGAACATTGATATTCATTCACTTAATGTGTTTTTGTCAGGACATGTTTCTCTCACAAACTAGAAAAATAATACAAATAATTTACCACCATCGCATGACGTTCTTATCTCCTCGCTCTCCGCTCGTTATGTGACTTTGTCAGAAAGTTAATGGCAGGAACGACACCATTGCCATCCGCCGCCTCCCGTCATTGTGGCCCAAATCGTCCGGCAACCGTTTCCTATCTAAATTGTTTTGAGGCAATTATTGTTCAATGCTTTTTCCAGCCGTCGTTAACGGAGATCTAATTTGGAGACAAGCGGGGATGAAAATCGGTCAAATAAATGGCTCTTTGGTCCGCGTACGGCCATCGGTTCTATTAACCGTTAAACCAGTTGTGGAAACTAATTCCGGTGATTCATCCGGGAACACAGTGGGTCGGCCTAATTCCACAACAACTGGGCAGAGTTGTTTTTTCCTGCTGTGCAGTTACATATTTAATAACCTGGAATTGATGGAGTTAAGCAGTTCACCCCAGGTTCAGGCAGATGGGCAGGGAGAGCAGATTTGGCGCCGAGAGAAATGAATGGTCATTATAACAGTAAACTACTGTGGATCCAACACTGTCCTGGGCCTTTCAATAGAAGGCTGCCACCATGGACACTTTCAGAGGGACTTTCCCTCACGTGTTTACATTTGAGCTTCTCACCTTTTGCTTCATAGAACGATTCGATTCCGGATGACACAAAAAACAGCGTTGATTTGAGCTGATGATGATGATGGTTTATCATCATTAAAAAAATATTGAACAAAGGAGAGAAAGAGAGAGAGGTGCAAGGGAGGGGAATGGCCGCAATTACAATATTACATATAATGTTTCAACACAACACAACGACACATATAGTAGATGAGGAAAAAACCATGAGTACTTAATCAGAAGTGCAATTTAAATGGAATTCAGTTTTCATCATGTAATTGTCTTTCCTCTGATGCATTCCTGTAATTTTTTCCTCTGAACTTGACACAACTAATTACAACTCCTTAGCCAAAAGATTTGGCTGGTTAGTGACACAGAAAATTCAGTTTGTAAAGGGGTCATAGCAGATTGCAATTAGTAAAGTATATAGATTGACGGTGCAATGCTGGGCTCCTATCTAAATACGACGCTTGCAGAAAAATTGCAAATGCGTTCCAAAAATAACAAATCTCTTAAAGCCCATTAGTGGATTAAAGTGAAATCACGAGGAGGCCACCTAAAGGTCTTCACACGTTACCTGCACATTTTTGGTGCACCCCCTCCCAACTTCTTTCTAAAACTGTTTCAGAGGTCCACCTACATGCCCATCCAGTGAAAAGTACCAACTGATTAAACTAATGGGTGGAGCCATCCATCACTGATCTCTGCTGTACTCCCATGTGTGAGGTCGCAAACTAGGCACATTGTTAAATGGCTTGTAATGGTTATCACCATCACAACTGACGGTAAAGTAGGGGCCGTTAATCGAAAGCAAATGATAACATCGTAGGGTGAAGTGAAGGCTGTCTGTTCGTGTTAAATAAAAACACAGCGTGATTAATATTATATAAATGTAACAAATTGTCTGTAGATCGATCCTGCTGATTTTATTTTAATGCCTTATTCTGACCTCCAAATTCAGACACGATTTCCACCTAACAAGCAGGAGATTATATTGAAGAAAATCAATTCCTACCAATCTCATCTGAGAAATATACGAACATCATCCTTGAAGCCGGCAACATATTACTCCATTCATTACTTCGACCACTGCGAAACCTGAAACTGAAAAATACTGGAAATGTACTCCCTCGCAGTCATGACCATCGGTGAGGTTACTGCCGTCTCTGTGTGTGGTCGTCATGAATTAATGGAATATATAATCCACTGATGACTCTTGTTTGCCTTAAGGCTAAATGCTAATGCAATTCTGTAAAGTACATTGCTTTAGCATAGACGTTCACGATGACACGGAAAGGAGCTTTGATGAACCAAGTAATCATACCAATGACTACTGAAGTCATACTAGTCATACTAACATCAGGCTCACGTCGTCTTAGTACACTGTGCGCCAAGCTAGCAAGCAGTTGTAATTTCTCAGCAAAGGTAGCATTTCATAGTAGTATGGGTATGGCTTTTTAGGAGCACATGGAGCACATGGTAAATGGATATATATATAGCTCTATTCTAACCAGTGGCTACTCAAAGCTCTTTACCATGTTACCTAAAATAAACCATTCATGCACACTTTCACACACCGACGGTCAACCATGCAAGGTGACAGCCAGCTCGTCAGGAGCAGTTAGGGTGAGGTGCCTTGCTCAGGGACATCTCGACGCTCAGGTATCGAGGTAGAGCCAACCCGCTCTACCTCCTGAGCCACATCCCGCCCCCACATATCAAGTGAAGATACCTTATCTGATAGTGCCCTGTGTGACATCCAATCAAACCAAGACATTAGCTTTTAATTGTGACGCGCTGAACTGTTTGTGCTTACCGTTAGCTGTTATCGTGGGTTTTTGGTCATGCGCTTCTTTAATAACATTCTTGAGGTTTTGCCACTTTTTTTTCTTTGTCATCTTTGAACTGATGGCTGACAGCGACACCCAGAGTGGTATCTGGTTAGAAAGACTATCTGGCACCTGCTTTCCAAGACATCTAATTGGGTATTGACGATCAGCGTGGGAACGTGGTCGGACGGTGTCTAAAACAAACAAATTGACAGCTTGCTGGTCTGCTGGCCCTGGGGCGCCCTGTTCTGCAACCTTGGCTTTATTGAGCGCTACAGGGCCTGAGTGAACACCGGCAGTCACCATCTCTGACTCCCATCTTATCAGGCCTCTGCCGCCCCCGTTGACCAGCAGGCACCCCTTACGGCTAGGGTTTAAACAATGCCCCTAACACCTTCTTCGGGGCAAGTCACCTAAGCTATTGGTAAGAACACTACACCGCAAGGGGTACACAACAACTTTCATCCATATCCAGCGTTTCCCCTCGCCCTAAGGGACGGCGATCGCTGTATGAATAGAGGTTAGCCTTGTGGATTATATACGCTCAGCCCCTTCGTCTATGTCACCGTGTGGATGAATCGCTCTACCTTTACTAGCATGCCTTTCAATCCATCGTATGGGATGTGTTGATCGTCAACAACAAGAGCAGCATCCAAGACACCAAATGGATTATTGGAGGGTCAAGCAGGCGCTGTTGCTGTTGTTGGAGCAAGCAAAACTCTGATGGATGTAAACAGACAGAGAGACAGACGGAGCGTTCATGGAATAGGTGGAGTTGCCGTGAGATGGTATGAGTGGGAGTCAGAGGCGAGAGACAAAACAAACTCACTCTGAAAGCGTGAGTTTGAGAGACAGCATACGATTGACTGAGAGAGAGAGGGAGAGAGATGGGGAAACAGAGTGAGAGAGACAGAGAGAGAGTTAGAGAGAGAGAGAGAGTGAGAGAGTAAGGTGGAGCGAGAGAAAGAGAGAGAGAGAGAGAGAGAGAGAGAGAGAGAGAGAGAGAGAGGGGAGAGGGGAGAGGGGAGAGAGAGAGAGAGAGATTGTTAAGCAAGGCAAAGTGAATGAGACAGATGACGCAACGTCATGGCGGGCCTCTGGGACGACGCCGAGCTGTGATTGGATCATCAATTGTCCGGTACACACGGCATGTGACAACTCTGATTAATATACCCCATGCTCCACTGGTAATCCTCATTCTGTCTCCTAAGCTCTCTCTCTCTCTCTTTTTCTCTCTCTCTATCCCTCTTCTCTCTCTATCCCTCTCCCGCTCACACACACACACACACACACACACACACACACACACACACACACACACACACACACACACACACACACACACACACACACACACACACACACACACACACACACACACACACCACAGAGCAGAAGGGAAACAGCTGACGTTTGGATGTAGTGTTCATGGCTGGGGTGGAAGGTTGGCCACCTCAGCCGACATCAGACCGTTCCTCATGACTTCTAACAGGACTCAGGAACTACAAATTCCATTGTTACAGACAGGCCAATGTTAGACTTTCCAATGGTAAGCATGTTGTGTCCTATCTTGGAAACCTAAGACAAAAATGTCCTACGGTCATTTCAGGAAAATACTTAAATTACCTGTGTGTGTGTGTGTGTGTGTGTGTGTGTGTGTGTGTGTGTGTGTGTGTGTGTGTGTGTGTGTGTGTGTGTGTGTGTGTGTGTGTGTGTGTGTGTGTGAACATTTCTATGCATGTGGTTGAATATGTCCATTGGAGTCTGTGGGTGAGTGTGTGTGTGTGTGTGTGTATTAACACGAGTGCTTATGTGAGTGTATGTGTTCCTAATGGCATGTGGATTCGTTATTCTAGAATGCTTTATGTATGCCAATAAGGGAAAAAGAAGAAGAGTGAAACTGGAGATACCACACTCAGAGTTAATTAAACAGAATTTGATAAGATGCGAGAATGAATAAAAACCAAACTTGTTTTCAATACAAAAAAAAAAAACGCCACAACCAAGTGTCTCTAGCAAGCTGCGATTTTTCCTCCCCCCATCCCTAATTGCTGCCAGTGGCTAAATCCCCCACCAATTTACATTGATCCTCTTTGAAGAGAGATGCAGATGAGCTTAACAACTGGGCTAATTGCAGCCCTTCACTTTGTACAGCGAGCAACACCCACCACTCTCAAGACTGGAGTCGGCTCGTGTGGCAGTGGTGGCGTTTGAATCAGGGATCGATTCCATGAAATGTTGATTCCACCAATCTTCAATGTAATGGGTGACGTTATGTTCATGTTACCGATGGGATAGTCTAGTGAGGCCTCCACCACCACCTGTTCTTTAATGACCAAACAGTGAATCCTCTCTCTCATGTTGTGCCACTATTTACACATTTAGTTTCACTTTGTGTTAACAGCTGTATTTATAACAGCCTTCTCCTGGTTTTGTTTGCGATACGATTTGCACTGAAAAGGATTCCCCAGACATGGTGAACTCTTGTGTTGTCCATGCGTCCCTTCTTTGTACATATTTTCTTTTAGTCACTGATGTGAACATTGAACACAATCCCGCGAATTATCTGATGCTGTAACAAAAGAAAATACATTTAATTGGTGACAGGTATTTGGTGGAAAATGAATCTCTGCACTCAGAGGAGCAAATGACTAAAAGGGAAATCCACCGGCTGTTAACTGGCACAAAGATTCCTTACACGCTATTGATTGAGCAAGTTACACCGAGAGGATTCTCTGGTCAACGTTATTGAAGACAGGTGAGATACATTTCCACTGATAAGGTTGGCGTGTCAAAGGCAGTGGTAGGCGCGGCGTCCCTAGTGGCCACGTAGAGACATGACAGATCGTAAAAATGGGCTTTTACGATAAACAAAGTGATGCGTTCTGCTCCAGAAGCGATCTGAAAAGGTTGACCTCTAAGGTGCTTGCACCCCAGCGCGCGGCAACCGCCCTGGTAACCACCTCGCTGCCGGAGGGTTCAGCGCGGCAGGTGTGAAGGGCCAGGCGTTTTCAAAAGTGGCTGCTGCTGCGGAAAGTTTCAACACGGGGAAAGCTGAGCGGTAGGGCAAAATCTGTGCGCGTTCACGTGGGCGGCAACCGCTTCCTGGTCAACAGCCGCTTTTGTAACCGCCTCCCCTCTGCCGCCCTTCCCTCTTTGAAATGAATGGAGGCGGCGAGTTGCCGCGCGGCGGTGTGAAAGCTGCTTTAGAGAGAACGTACCTTTCAATGCAGGACCATTCTGTGATGTCATAAAATGTAAAAGGCAGCCTTTGAGCTGTGCATAGAGGGTTTGACATCGATAAGTGACTTAGTAACTTTAGTGGGGGCTACGGATGTAGTCATTGGTATAAGTTACATTGTTTTCTGGGCACAGCTCACAGTAGGTGGTGGCAGGTTTTCTCTGTAATACTGGGTGCGTTTCCAAGTTTTTACACACTTGATTTCAGCATTGAAGGGTGTACTGGGGCCCCGGGTTCTGTCAGGTAAAATAAAATCTGGCACCAGGATGTTTGTGCTGAAATACAGAGTGTCGGAGTGTGTAGTCGCTCTTTGGCCCGACCAACACAAGCTGTGCTCTGGGGACTATGTATTTCAGGAATATGGGAAGTAAAAAAGAACGCGTCGCAATGGTCGCCACGGATGGCGCAATCTGAAACATTCAGTCCTTATTTATGTAAGATATTGTGTGACCATATAACAATGAGGAAGAAATAAAGGTTTTAACTGAAATGTAGCTTTAATGGGTTGTTTTGATCTCCTTACAGGGCTGTGTGGTTTAAAAACAAAAAGGTTTTGGCACAGTGTGTATAGATTTCAGGACGGCTTGGCATTTGGATTTTGGTTTCCCATGGAAAAAGGGGTATTATGCCTTCCATCCCGGCTCTGGAGAAGGGAAAAAAGGGGACATCTCATTGTTAATTGTCTTGCCATGTGATTGTCTCAGAGCTGGCACATGGTAAAAGGTAAAACCATGGGCAGAGGGGGAGAACAGGAATGCATGTAATGGATGCGGGGCTAGGCTGTCGTGCTGTCACTTCGTCACACTCACTTTGCACCAGAGCGGCTTAAAATAACCAATGTTCTGCTTGTCCTGCTTGATTTTCTCTTTTTTTGTTTTTAGCTTTTTTTTCTTGTCATTTTTTGTACCCGAGCGTTGAATAGGTTTTCTTGAACGGGAGCTCAATCACAATAAAAAAAAAAAAGGTCAAGGCGCAGAAATACACACAGGCGAGCAAATATGTGTACACAGGCTCACACACCCACACACACACCCACAAGCGTGCAAGATTATATGTGAACACAAAACACACATACATGCTAACAGACACACACACACACACACACACACACACACGCACACACACACACACACACACACACACACACACACACACCCAGGTACGGCTGTAGATTTAGTGGGCAGGGACCCTGTGGCTGGAAGGGAGGAGGGGGGAGACAGGTGGGGGAGAGAGATGGATGGTCTCTCCTCCGAGGAGATGGCTCAGGGCAGACTGCTGCTGCTGCTGCTGGGACTTATATAATATTGCCGCTTGTCTGGGAAAACAAGATGTAAAGCTGCACTTCCCTGTTGTCCTTGGTCAGGTCCAGAAGGAACATCACCTGTCCGACAGTTTGTGATTGTTTATGTGTGCGTGATGCATGTGTGTGTTATGATGGTATTTTTGTGTGCTTGCATGTGTGAATGGGTACGAGTTTGTTGAAGTTCCTGTGTGCGTGTGTGTGTGTGTGGTCGTGTGTGTGTGTGTGCGTGCGTGAGTGTGCAATTACTGTATGTGTTTGATTTGTTGTGCGTGTGTTTGTTACAGTTGAACCTTTCATGTGTGGCGTGTGTATGCAGTATGTTTGTGGTATGTGTGTGTGCTTGTGTTTGTGTGTGCGTGCGTGAGTGTGCAATTACGGTATGGGTGTGATTTGTGTGTGGGTGTGTTTATAGTTTAACCTTTCATGTGTGGCGTGTGTATGCAGTATGTTTGTGGTATGTGTGCGTGCGTGCGTGTGCTTGTGATGCAATATGTTGCCTGTGTTTGTGTGTGTGTGTCTAGTGGTTATGTGATGGTGTAATGTGGTGTGTTGGTAAAGAGGGGAAGAAGGGAACATCATCCTGAATGAACCCTGTCTGGAGGCCAGTGAAGCGTGACTGGTGCACATGTGCGACCAAGAGATATGTAGGACAGGTTAAAACGCCCGGTGCCATGAAGATGGATTCCCATTAAAAAAAACAACTTATGGAGACAACATATCTGTGTCCATTTCAATGCGCATTTGCACACCCATCCGTTATGCACACACACACACACACACACACACACACACACACACACACACACACACACACACACACACACACACACACACACACACACACACACACACACACATAAACAAAGCAAATATCTGGGTAAGAACATTACAACAACATTGAGGATTTATGTCCTTGAAAGAAACAGATAGAATAGTCTGAGTGTGCTATCTAACTTGACCCACATAGCTTAGTAAGCTGAAAAATGTCTATAATTTGGACACACACACACAAACGCACACACGCACACGCACACACACACACACACACACTCGCGCGCGCGCGCGCACGCACGCACGCACGCACACACACACACACACACACACACACACACACACACACACACAAGGGGTTTATTTCAGCATGATGGTGATGATGATGGTCTATAGGGCTGTGTGAACTTGTTGTTTTAATTACTTACATGATCAAGAAAGCTTGTGAACAGCAAACATTGTGTTAATGCTTTGTCTATGTCAGCCAAGGACAGGGACAAAGTGTTCTTTGGTAAGGTAGCGTGACCCGTGTAATTCCAATATGTTGATCGGAGAGAACGTGAAGCGAGCCCTGCAATCGATCTTGTTCGCTGAACTCCAAAACAGTTGCAAACAGCGCCCTCCCTTGGTGTGGTTCACTTTGAATTATCTTTTATTTTATTAAAAGATAATTCATATTACATATTTTTTCCCAGAAAATGCAAGGAATGCTCACCCACAATTGATATCAAAACTTATTGAAATGGCAAATTAGCTGTCTAGTTATGCTATTATTTGGCAAATTGGTGTTCACCGTCGTGTTTCTCATTGGAAATGGGAGCAACTTAATTATTCATAGAAAATACACCGCAACTGATAATTGGTTTCACTCATGAATAATTCAGTTAAATAAAAGGTCTTAAATAAAGTCCCATGAAAAATAACGTTTTGTGTATCCTATATGGGTCACAGTCTTGATGAGATTGTCCTTCCGAAAAAGGAAAGTTCGGCTTTTTGGAAAAGAATGATGCCCGAGAGGCAACTGGCAGGAAGGCCTGTAACCAGCGCCGGGCGTCGTAACCCCTCTTCTGCCGCATCCCAGGGTTTGCCTCGGACCACCTGGAGACCATCCCTCAGCCGACAAGGTGACGTAATTGCCACAGACCATGCTCAGTGGGGAAAGCTTTCTTCTGCTTCACATTGGGGGTTGGCGCCATCTGCCAGAAGCCGCTACGCAGGCCAGGGGAACCGAACCAGCTGTACCCGGTGAGGTGGTCGTGGGCATCGTCGATTCAAGGTAAGTCATTTTTAGAGACTGCATTTCGGCGTTGATTGTCCTCATAGAAACGCCAGCCAGCGTCCCAATTCTTCCCCTCGAATGCCCGAGCCACCCATTGTCTGTCGGAGGGCTGGCCGTGTTGATGCAGCGTTGTTCCTGGGGCGTCCCGGTGATAATGGAGGTTGGTCAGGACCATTTGCTGCGAAGCTGTGATGGTGTAGCACAGGGGATAGTGCGTGCTGGTAGCAGGACGGATTCTGTGCCATTCTGGTTGTGGGTTAACGGTTTTCCAAAGTGGCACACTTCAGAACCCTCCCCAAACATCCGTCGGCCCAGGAGACCGCCAGGCTGGTGGTGCAACATGTGTTCCGTATCTACGGCCTTGCCCAGGACGTTGTGTTGGATCGATGACCTAAATTCGTTTTGGAAGGGCTTCGCCAACTGCCGTCTGGCTTTCACCCCCAGTCAAATAGCCAAACAGCACGTTAACCAGAATCTGGAGATACTAAGTTGCTACGCGTCAAACAGTCTGGCATCCTGGAGCCAACGTCTCCTGATTATGACACAACACATGGTCAGCTCTGCTACCGGTCTCTCTTTCAGTGCCAGTATGGTTACCAGCACCCCCCTGTTTCCAGGGATGAAGAAGGTGGCGGAGGTGCCCTCAGTTTGGCCAATGCAGGTGCGCAAAGGGCTTCGTGCTTTGCCCAGCACCAGGCAAACTGGCAGACATCAGCACACTCCCGTCAACCGTCCGGGCCCAGGAAGTAGCCTGGCTCTCTACCAGGGATCTTCCTCTTCGGAGTGAGTCCAGGAAACTATCCTCATGCTTCAACGGTCCACTAGATCAACCCAGGCACCTACGGTCTACAGCATCCCTGTTCCATTCGGGTCTAGTCTAGTTGGCCCTTGCCCCTCAACCTACTCCCCCACTGCGACTCCTTGATGGACAACTGGTGTCTGCGGTGTATCGGATTCTGTCGACGGTCGGGCGGGGTTTGCAGTTTCTAGTGGATTGGGAGGGGTATGGTCTTGAGTAGCGATCATGGGGTCCCTAGGCGCCACATCATGGACTCGTCCCTCATCACCACATTACCAAAGGGATCACTCCGAGGAACCTCAGTGAAACGGCAGGATCCATTCGTCGGAGGTGGGGAATCTTCACACAGCGGAGCTTCAGCGACATCTAGGTGCTCTATCGGCCTTGCACAGTGGGATCCCTACCGGACACCGTACACTAATGGACCGGTTATTCACACCTGTGTTTATGTTGTTGCGTCTATTTGTTCCCTCTGCTCCCCTCACTCCATGCTGATTCTTTACAAATGTTTGTGCGCCGCTTCTTGCCTCACCGAGTTTTCCCCTAGCCTGTTATAGCCTCTTTAGGTGACTTTGGACTTGCCTAATGGCTTCTTCCAATTACTGGATCTCACTCTCTCCATTCTTTAAATCACGCTTCTGACACCAACGTGGCGAGCTTGGCTTTTTGGCAAGGATTGTTGCCCGAGCCAGAGACTTGCAGAGTTGTAAAATCCTTGCTCCTGTTTGGTACTTTGTAAAACTTAAATCCTGGTATTTTTACCCAATCTGGGTGTGGTATTGGACATTTTATATTGGAAAAACAGATAAAATCAATAGTTCAGTCAAGCTTTTTCCAGCAGAGGCTCTTGTCCAAGGGCAAGTTATTTTTATCGCTTTATGATGTGGAAAGGGTTATACATGCTTTGTCTCATCCCAACATGACAACTGTAATGCCCTTTAAGTTGGTGTGACCCCGGCCTCCCCTGTCTCTAACATTTGATCCCCCTGAGGAGGTTGCAGAATTATCTGTAGGTTTGTTGACAAACTACGATGGAAAGGGTTATAGACAAACAACGACATTTTGTTGTATTTTTAGTATACTGGGTCTCATTTTGACTACTATTTGGAACACATTGGAAATCTTTCCAAAGTTCATCCCCCGCACACTCTCATTAAAGTTTAGAAAAACTAAGGCCAACTAAGCTTTGATGTTCTTCAGACAATCCAACAATAATTTGCATCATTCCGTTTCAGCGGCAGGTAAATTTGTGTGTCATCCATGTCATTGGAAAGAGACCCCTATATCTTCTTAGCATGGTCCCTAAGGGAAGCAAATAGTGAGACTTGAACCACTCCAGCGCAGTGCCTTTAATGCCCACACAATGCTCCAGGCGTGAGATGAGGATACAGTGGTATACTTTCTCGAATGCAGCTGTCAGATCTGGAAGCAAATGAAGGGCAAATTCCCTGGAGTCAGTAGATAATAAAACATTGTTAAAAACGTATAAAAGGGGCAGATTCAGTGCTTTGAAGGGTTTTTAAACCAGACTGCAACACCTCAAGAATGCCATGTATCCACCAGAGATGGACTGCACTCATTGCGAGGGCAAAACTAGCTGCAGTATAGGAAACGTTGCATTCCTCTGGGAAGATGAGTCCCAGGTATAGTTATGGCCATTGCATTCAGTCTAAATCTGCAGGTCTTTCTGCAGCATATTCCACACAGTTGGGGCAGGGTATACAAAAGCCTTTTTACCCTGTTCTGTCCCCACATTGGGGACAAAAAGCAACACCAAGTCCTGTGAACGTAAAAAGTGTGGACCAGCACTTTTCCGCATGATAAGGGTGCATAAATAGCTAGGTAGCCCACCAAGTATTGCCTTATAAATAAATATGCACTAGTGACTGAGCCTACGAGTGGACAAAGCAGGCCAATACTTCCGGGGCTGACTTTTGGGCACACTTGTACTACATTTATACTAGCAGAAGGCCAGGGTCAGAGGCTCTATACACATGTTTTTGAAACAAAACAAAAAACAAAAAGCTTCCAGGATGTATTAGTAGAGGAGAAGTGGGCAACTAGAGGAGAAGGGGCAAATCGCATGCCTCGATTGACTAATCTCACATGCTCTAACCCAATACCACCATTGATTAAAGTTACCCCGCCCTCCTCCTCTTCTCACACACACACACGCACACACACACACACACACACACACACACACACACACACACACACACACACACACACACACACACACACACACACACACACACACACACACACACACACACACACACACACACACATTTTTTTAAATATTTACAGCGGGAATCAACCTTGTAAATTAAGTTAATCGCTCTTATCTCTGATAACATCGTGGTCAATTTATCATTAAGAACAGTAGGATTTGTTACATACAGCTTCTTTAACTTTGAATCTTAAATATCTAATAATTATTACGCACATTATAAAGACTATGAAAAAGGATTCATGTATGATATTCTGTATTATTCATAAATATAAATAATAATTTAAAACACTCGTATTTAATTTAATTCAAACACATAATGAATCCGTTTGTCGAAAAAAATCGACAAACTATGACTATAATCACTCACCATTTCCCAAACTGTTTATAAATAAACCATTACTGCGCCCTAAAACACATTGTGAACCGCGCTAACCGGATGTACTTCTCTACTTTGACTTCCGGAACGAACGTAGTCACCTCCTTTGCTTTTCCGTATCTCTTCCGCAAGCAGCTCGACCATAACAGCAGTCATGACCGCGTCTATTGTCGTCCAGAGGGTCGCTGCCCTGGCGGGGGCTTCTGCCGTGGCCGCTGGGGCTTATGGAGCTCACGGTAATACTTAATAGCAATTTATTATATTTTATAAAACTCATTCGGAGAGACCCGTGCGACAACTTCCTCATCCGTCTTTTTGTCGGTAAACGTTATGCAACGCCAAGGTTAGGCTGGCCACTGGTTAGAAAAGCGCTGTATAAATGCAGTCCAACTACCATAACTGCCTCTACTCCCACTTTAGGTTTCAAAAACAAAGACCCCGAAGATTACCAGAGAAATGTACGTGCAAGTGATTGGATTAAATTGCATTTTATTCCGTCAGAAATACTTTTGATTGACGGATTAATTGTAATATTTTCAAACTAATTCCCTAAGGATAGATCAATCAAGGAGTTAATTGAATGTCTAAAACAAACATATTAGTCCACAAAGCCTTGTAAATTTGATCATCCATTGCGTCTTACAAAAATCCAAGATTGATTTGATAAGACGCATGTTCTATGCTACATTACATTTCTGTTTTATATTTACTGGACATTTCAATAAGTAAATCATGAAAATGCATCTCTTGGTCTGTCTATGTCTCTCAATCCCTTCCCTCCCCCCCAGCTGTATGAAACGGCCAACAAGTACCACTTCTACCACAGTCTCGCTCTGCTGGGAGCTTCTCGCTGTGGAAAGCCCGCCTTGGTGAGTGCATTAGTGGGTCTGATACCTCGATAGCCTGGGGCATTGCTCTCTCCAGGGTCCCTTTCACATCTTTACCCTGGCAGTGTAGCCTTCTCACCCCGCCTCTCACTTGTGTATGTATTAGAATCCATACCATTACCAATGCTATTACAGCATAACAGCTGCCATCGCTAGCTGTATGAGTGTACATGGACTGTACATTTGAGCAAGGCGTCAAAGATCACGCTCTCCGGAGACCAGGAATATAAGTGGCTATTTGTTACGTGTTTATGGTGGATAATTTGCTAAATATTCAGGGAGCACCAACAATAGATTTCAGTGATTGACAGGGCCAGGATATTGTAGAGGCTAGGGTGTTGGATTCCTAGATGAAAAGTACTGAATTTAATCTCCACAGTCTACTTGTCTGTGTTCCTGAGAAAGTTGTCAAACTCCTTCCTGCTCGTTAGTGACATCAAGATAAAATAGTAAATATTAGGGGTGGAACTGTTATAATGTTCCACCCCTGCATAATTCACAGTTCGGTTCATAACACAATTCGGGCTCACACTTTTCGGTAGGGTACAGTGCATTTTTGGTAAAGCAGAATATTTTCATTTATATATATGTGTGTTTGTGTGCATAAATATGTGAGGGTTGAACCGGTATTATTGCTCTGTGGAGGAATTTGATAAATTAATTGAATCCGTGTTTCTTCGGATTCACTCTTGGTGCAGGGTTGCTGTAAAAACGTTGATTTCCTTTAATGCATGCTTATTTAAAAAAGAGCAAAGAAGACTTTTAACCACAATGTCAAACAATGTTGTTCATGCTACTTTTTAAAAACCACTCCAGCTTTACAAGGAACCCCTTCTTCTTGAACCTACTTGTTCATTCTGAATGATGTATTGGATAAATAGGGAATCACAAGAACTAAAATAGATAAATAGCATCCATGTCCCTGCCACCTCTTGACCAATATGTAGCTCAATAAATAAACCACCTAAACAGCTCTACGGAGTATTGCCGGATAGTGAGTACCTGGTTAGTTGTGTTAGTTAGTGTTGGTCTCTTAAATGTTCTGAGTTAGATCCCCAATGTCTGTGGCGTCCCTTTAAGCATCCATGAGCAAATCACCTAACCCCAAACCTGCTCCTGAATGACATACCTGAACACACTGTTGGAAGAAATCACCTGCTAAAATCCCATTAACCCTAACCCTAACCCAAAGACATTATCATTGATTTGGCCTTTATGTTGCGTTAAACCAAAGCAATCCTGCTAAATGACGGTTGGTTTCTTTCCAGGCGGGGGCCCTCCTGGCGGCGGGCATTGGCCTGTTCTGCGGGCCCCTGTATCACCAGGCTCTGACGGAGAGCTCCGAACTGCGAAAGGCAGCCCCGTTCGGGGGGATGGCGCTCATCGCCGGGTGGCTGGCCTTGGTCTTCTGAAGCCTGTCAGGTCACCTCTGGGCGGGATGCAATGTCACGTTAAAACTGTCAAAAAGTTGAGCTTTTGAAAATGTAATGTCAGATAAGAAGCACAGGGGGGTGGGGTGGAACCGCCGCCCCTCCCCTACGTGTCGCCGCGAGATAAGGCTGTTTGGAGGGATTACCTTTATTTAAAATGTCCAAACCATCGCTGGATTTCTGCCCGACTTGCCGGGTTCACAACCTTGTCTCAGCCCATCGGAAGTGGACGGGGTGAATGTATGTGTGTATTTTGTTACAAAATTAAATAAAGTTAGATTAAATCAATAAACCCATGTGTCGTGATGGACTTCTACTGACCCTTATTTGGTTTCATGGGCTGTGAACTCTACTCCTCGACTCTGTACACTATAACTATACTCCTAGAGTATTGTTACTCTGCTGTGCCCACTCAACAGATGCATAAAATTGTTTTACTTGAATTTTATAAATAAACACAGACGAGCATAATTTATATTCAATATAATTCAAATTCTGCTAAGGCTTAGCTATTTATATTAATCAAGAGTTTGACTATTCCTTCACCGAGACGATTCTGTCTGGGGTGTAAAGACAGTTGTTCCCCTTTGTCTTTGTGACCTACATCATTTGATGCTCCGAGTGGCGAAACACAAAAGGAGTCAATTACTGGTGGCCTTACTATAGCTATGTACCATGTTGGCTCTCTTGACAACTGAAGATCAGACGTGGGCCTGATCCCCTATCGTTTGATGCTCTTTGGTCATATTTTTTAAATGGCAATTTCCAAAGGAAGCTTGGTTTTTATGGCTGTGGCTCTTAAGATAAAAACGTCCCTATGTGTTTTGGGCTTGGCATTCGTGTGGACACCTGATACGCAAATTATGCAGTAATCGCCCCCAAACCAGCTGGGCGACGTTAGGGTTCTGTCATATTTGTTTTTTTGATTTGATTTGTATTATTTTTGTAGCTTTAAATAAATACAGCACCTTGGTAGATTGAATTATTAACTGTGCATTCAAAAGTATTTTCTGCTCAATCTAAAAGGTTTAACAACTGCTTTCTCCTCCTCGACTGTATTTGTAACATTGCGCAGGTTTGTTGCGCGTGCTCTGCCTCGTCTTCTTCTTTTGTTGGTGGTGAACCAGCGCCACACAGTGGCCTTTAATGTGTACTACAGCGTTTCTACAGCTCGATGCGTTTTCGCAATGAGTCCGACTTAACGGAGATATTCCTGAAACGCAGCCAAGGAAAACGGAGGGGAAAAGATTGTTTTTCGCCCTTGTGGACGGGAACTTAGTCTGTAGAAAGAAAGCGATAATCTCCCCCATTTTAAACAAGGTGCCATAGACCTGATCGCTACACATGAAGTGGTGGGAGAACCAGGCGATGCGTCGAAAACACACTTTCGAGGCCTAATTGGCATCCTTTTATAGAGGTGTGAGAAATGGCGTGTGGCGTTTGGCAAAAGACTCCTGACTCTGCGTCACAGGTTAACCAGTGGTGACGTGGACATGTTGTGCATTCAACGTCACTGACACAAGCACTGAGCGAATTCCCACTTATGGAATGGAGCGTTTAAATGAAGCCACGGTTTCACCCCGCAGTCTTTATTCTCGTCCTATTTTCTCCACTTGTCTGGGGGAGACTTTAATGCAGAGTCGTTCTCGGCTGCTCTTGTTTATGTATATCCAACTGTCCTTGGCTCATCAAATGATGTGGTTGTGTTGTGTGTTGGTTCCATCATGTGTGAAAGGAAAAAAGCGAGAGTGTCATATGTTCTGTTTGAAATACTTCCACATAATTCTTAAGAGAGAAAAAACAAACACTAGTACTATTGATCGAAAGAGAGGAAGATGCTGCTTTGCAAACACACGGGCCGTGAAGTAGGTTTACGTTCTAAATGAACTCCACAGACAAAAGTGTCTTCCGCTGTCGTGGGCGTCTGTGAAGGAGGGAAAGAAACGCGTATATAAACCAAGGGCAGATATTGTTAATTGTACCTCGGGGGAACTCTTCTCTTAACTTCACAAGCTTCTGCGCTCTTTTATTTCTCTATTCATGAATACATTATTTAGGCAAACACCTCCCTCTTGGCTCCTTCCGAAATCAGGCAGACGGAATATAATTACATCGGCAGCCAGTCGTGGAGCCGCTCGGTTAGATTGGTATCTGGGCTCAAATTGAACTTGTGAAGAACTGGTAGCCCGAGAGCCATCAGTCATTCACCGACCAGAGATACAGAGGGGCTAACTGGGAGGAGGAGGATGATGGCTGCTAGCTAGCTACTGGGAAAAACAGGCTGTAACAGGTTTCTTCTTCACACTTCAAATAAGATAAGTTGTACTTCCCACAAGAGAAACTCGGAAATAGTACTTCATAAGACTTCAGCCATATTTATAGATATTTAATCAAACACTGTTGAAGCTCAAGCATTTCATTTCCATTATTGTTTCTGCCTGCTGCTCATTATGAAATGTGCATATTACAATAAACATGAAACTTGAATTGGCTGTCTTACGATATTGTGGGGAATATAAAACCCATTGCCTGATGCCTATTCACGAGCCGCCCATCAACCTAGACTTAGTCCTCGCTTACCGAGACGGATCCAGAACGCACACGAGAGCGGAGAAAAGTATTAATCACAGACACAAACATTGTGTTGACGCGATGCTATTAAAAGACAAACCACACACACACACACGCTCACACAAATACACAAGAAGAGACGCAAAATCGCTCCCTTCTTTCCCAGGCATCCGTCACGTTCTGGCAGCTCACACAACGGCCGTAATTGCCATTTGGAGTGTTGCCACAGCCCACTTCCCCTACTGTTGACCTTTCAAGCTACTTAAAGGATGGTTACCGCTAACACACACACACACACACACTCTAGATTACTCCCTCACTTCAGCAGAGACTGAAGCCTCACAATAGACGCATGGTGGATGACAGAGCGATGTGTCTCTGATCATTTAGTCCCCCATCTGGGCCCCTGTTGAGAATTTTCATGCGTCAACGAAGCATGGAGGTAAGTAAAAAAAAAAATTGGCAAGCCGGGTGGGTTTGTCGTGCAACATCGCCATGGTGATAACAAGAGCTCTCCTCCCCCAGCTGTGGAGACACCACGATGTGTGATCACACCCACTGTTCCTGCTATCTCGTGGACATGGGGGTGGTCACCCAGTAGCCCCTTTTTGGCTGGGAACACTAGCAGCTGCATCATCCTACCCCCGATCATACATTAATGTATGGATTTATAAGGTTTTGATCATATTTAGTCTATGAAGGATCTTTGTTTAACTTCTATTTTCCAGTGTGGAGAGAAACAACATTTTTTATTTCCCTCTATATTTTGTGATTTCAAAATGTATTTTTCTTTTGGAAGGATCTTTTTAATTTCTGCCAAGGATGGGTTACCCGAGTTGATTTTGGAAGAAATCCTTCACAAATATCCCCAATGAAAGCATCCAATGGCAAATGTTCTACACAACAAACCTGTAGAATGGTATTTTATATTTCCTGTACTGTCTTTCCTGTCACAAGAAAATAAGCAAAACACAAGCATCAACATGCTCTGTCGTCTATAGCACAATAAATAGTAGGAGGTATAGGAAAAGGACCCAATTTAAATATGTATTTAACCATTTTTATTTGACACATTTTATTTTGGCACATTTGTAGACACAAGTTCAGGCAAAATTAACTTCAACCCCTACATATGAGCATTACCTCGCTGACGCATTCACAGTCCCCTGGTGAAACACCGGTTATTACATTCTCTTTTTCTTGTTTGTGATTGGATCAAATTCGTACCCTGTGACAAGTGACATCACTTTGCACCGATTTGAACCAATCAGCAATTGCACGATATATGGGTTCCCTTCTGTCCTGATGGTTTGATCCAGGCACTAGGTTTTGATTGAAGCCGCCAGGCCGAGGGAAATATCCAAGCGCCGGCATACTAGTCCAGGTTCCTGAAAACTTGCAAACTAGGACTCAATTTTATTCCTGCACCTACATGGGGCCTGGGACCACACAGTGTGTTTAATCATGTCCCCCAGCTGCTCATGAATAAAAAGGGGGATAAGAAATGGGGAATGAGTTTAAATTGTGAGATTTCCTTCGCTTTGTAATTCTTTTTACTGAACCATTGTAATAACTTTGGAAGTCCTTTTCGAGGATGCAGTCACCTCTCATTTGGCTGAGCAGGTGCCCAATACACCACTTAGGAGCAACGTATGGTCTTCGGTGCCTGCTCGTCATTTTAAAAGCTTAGAGTTACCACATACGGATAAATCAGAATATGTTTGTCACTATACAGAAGGCTGCTTTACTATAATAATATATATGTAGAACATTTAAGTGGGGACATACTATATTATACTAAATTAATCAAATGGCTTTAGGTCATAAAGTTATGTGAATGTAAAATACTATATTTATTTATAGCTACTCTGTATAGTAACATTGTTATGTTGAAACCAAAAAAAAAACACCTAAAAACCGAAAACATATGCTTTTGTATCACCCTATCAAAGCAATCAAAATGGGGTCTATTTTGGATTTTTTTACAGGATCTACCTATCTTCCTTACTTCATTGTGTTTTCAGAATCTAGATTCCATTTCCATTTGTTTGGGGATATAAAGCCCATCACATATAAAAAGGGCACCTGCAAAAGCCAACAAATGAAGGAGTGTTAGGCCTTCCTGTATTTAGGAGTTATTATTAGGCAGCCAATGCTAGGGCCTTGACTTCCAGATGAGACGTCATTTAACAATCCTCCCTTGTGGCTAAACATTGAAACCGCATCAGCAAATGGTTCCTCCCTTTGCACTTAGCTTTTTTCTAGGATGGAATCCCCTAATAAATGAATTGGTAATAATTGTATTTGAAGAAACTCAATTAGGATTCTGAATCAGATAAGAAGATTTAGCAAACGGCCAAGTGTTTCTATACACACCCATATGTCATCACCATTACTTTTTGCCATCTCAGATAGATGTAGTGAGAGAGGGGACTTGTGACCCTTGGAGATTTATACACAGACAAACAGTTTGCTTCATTTAATCAGCTGAACCAGCAACCAAATTGATCATCCCTTATTCTCACTTCTTCCGTTATCTTCAACTGAGGCACTTTGTCAAAGACAAAATTAAAACGTTGTAACAATGCCAGAGATTCACCCACCACTCTACCAGCTGCAAAAGCTTCCTCCAGACTCTAAGCACCTGATAGCTCGCTTTGTGCGCCTATTTGCGAACTCCGTATCCACTAACCATCTGAAAGAAGCCCGGTCCACTCAGCTGAATCTTGAGGTGTCTGACGACACTTGGAATGACAGTCAGACTAGAATCCAAACTTGCTAAATGAATGCCTGGTACAAACAGATTAAATTCAAAGCCATTCATATGCTCCACTATTCAAAACCCAAACTACACTACCTGAATTTATCCGTTGGTCTCCCCATTGTATGACAGATGCAAATGTGCAGAAGTCTCGTGACACATCTCTCCTGGCTCTGTGCTCATCTACCAACATTTTTGGAACATGGCTTTTCGGAGTCTATGGTTGGGACATTCCTCCTGATCCAGAGCTTGCACTCCTTGGATGCTCAGAGTCTGCTTCAAGCTATCTGAGGATCAGATGTCATGGATGCTTGTTATGGTTGCGGCAAAAACATGTATTCTATTAGATTGTAAATCGCCTACAACCCCCTCCTTTCAGAAATGGCTCAACGTAACGATCATCATACAGATGGAGAGAATACGCTTCTACAAAAATAAAGCGCCAAACTACATAACATATGGGGCCCATTCGCTTACCATTTCAAAGATAAATAATTGTAGTGACATATTATTGTTCATTCTATTCTTCAGCTCTGTTTTGTCTTGTTTACAAAAAATATATAAAACTCTAACGGAAAATTTAATGCATAAAGAATAAAAATAGAATTCTAAGTGGACTTGGAAAGGTGTTTTTAATTATCACCTCAGGTGTCAGCGCTGAACCTGATGAATAAGGATTGTTTAGAATCATAAACTTGGCACTCATCCTCTTCGATATAGGCTGCTGGGCTGCACACACACACACACACACACACACACACACACACACACACACACACACACACACACACACACACACACACACACACACACACACACACACACACACACACACACACACACACACACACACACACACACACACACACACACACACACACACACGATGACCCCAAGTGGCCCTCACCATTCAAACCAATCCTCTTTGTATTCTGAGAGGTAGTACTCTGCAGGTACTACTACTCCCAGGATGCTCCCTGGCTCCGTTGCTTCCGGGTCCAGTGTTGCCAGGGGAGAGGTGGCCTCGTCGGGGACCTGTTGGAGATGACAGCTGAAGAAAGCGGATTAAACAATAAACCCCGCAGATAGCGAAGAAACCTTCTCTCGCAACACTGTGGAAGAAAAAGGGTGCGTGTGTGATCGCGCAACGTGACCGATGTAATGCTAAGCTAATATAGCTAATGATTAGTTCTTACTGAGATCAGGTGTCACCAAGCTAGTCGGACACATGCACCCGCGTTGGTGTGTGCGTGTGTGTGTGTGTACTTGCGCGCATGTGTGTGTAGATGCGTTTGTGCAACTATGCGTGTGTTTGTGTCAGGGTCTGCGTGTGTGTTTGTGTTATGTCCTAATCCCTGCCCTCCCACCTGTCATGTTAGCCAAGGAGAGCTATCATGATGCAGCTAGCCGGCTAATAAACCAGGTGTAAACTTCTTCTGATCTTTATCGATTCATTTGAGTAATTGATTTATTATTTGTTGAGGAGCGAGCTGAAAGAACCAATAACGCTGTTATATGTTGAGTTTATGATTTCCTGGTGGAAATGGTTTCCTATTGAACAGGAGGGCAGGGTGAATGATTAGCCATACTTGTAGCCTGGTTTCTAGTCTCGCGAGAGCTGGCTGGTTAATTGCCCTGGTTAATTGGTAAAGTGAGGGCACGACCCGTTTCACTTCTCAAAGTAGGTAGATTTGGTTTTCATATAGGTTTCACTGTTAAAAAGATGGACTGTGTCGGCTGTTGGTTTTAATCAGTGTTACAGTAACAGTGATGTATTTAACTCTTGTCAATACACTGGCCTGTAGGAAGTAGGATTTTAGGCCAATGTCTTTGATGTTTGCATTGCTTTCAAAGTCACTCCGTAATAACCTTGGGCATGACTTCTATACTATAGTTACTAAGTTAGGCGTTAGCTAAGTTAGGTATTCTCGTTGAGGACTTAGGCAAAGATTAAACCATACCGCCATCTAATCAGCATTAAATCATGACCGAATGGGCACAATCCACTTATTAACCATTTATTATACGTACATACTCTAATAAACAAACAGTTTTTAAAACAGTCACCCCATTTAGGTCTTGCCTTATCTTAACCCGAACACTGTCTCTCTTCTCCGTTGGTCAGGGCGCTGACCCATGGAGTCGTTGATCAGCGCGGTGGCTCCGCGCTCCCCAGCCATCGTCAAGAGGCCCTCTGAGGTGGACTTCCGGTCGGGGGCCACGCTGGAGCAGCTGTCCCTGCAGGCGTCTGAGCTGGTGCTGCTGGAGCAGGGAGACTTTGGGGACCAGACGGCCCTGGAGGTCCACACGGCCAAAGACTTCATCTTCAACATGCTAGGTAGGCACCAGGATGAGCTGTGTTGTCCCCCCAACATGGGGACTGCTTGGTGTGGGGGGGGGGGGGGGGGGGGGGGGGGGGGGGGGGAAGGCCCACAGTGTTGAGGAGATGATGGATAGGTATGCCTTGAATGGGTCGCTAGTTCATGGAATGAACAAGTTAAAAATGACTTGTACGATAGTTTGATGCTCATTATTCAATGTCTCCTTGTCAGGTTTTTAAGATCTATTGCAATCGTGGGAAGACGAATGCAAAGAAGCCCATGAAGAATCTGAAAGGCTATTTTGGCAATGTGTCGATTAATTATGAAATGAAAGGTATCACCAGCCCAGCATCAAAAAATAGTCAGGGCTCAGAAGAAGTTGTGAAATAGTGGATGAAATAACGGTTGATTAGTTATGATACACTGGAGAAAACTCTTCAAATCTCTCTTCCACTTTCTTTGGCAATAACAGCTTGACAGTTCTGAGAGGAGACGACTGTGGCTGCAAGCCTCACAAAGCAATAACCACCATCATGATCCTGAACCATTCGAGTATGAAATAGTTATGTGTTTTACTATTTAAATAACCAAACAGTCTAACAGACGATTTCAGATACAAGTCACTAAGGAGCAGGTTGCTCAAATGCATCGGCTGTTTAATGGTGGGGGATCGAACCCAGTAACTTTTGACTGGAAGTCCAATGATCCTGCTCCCTCAAGTGTGTGTATACAGTGACATGGTGCCGCACCATAGCTGCAAGTACCCGTCCGAGTGCGTGGATGAGCTGTAGCTCAGAATTGCTTATTTTGGACGGGATTGGCAACAATATTCAGAAAGTGCTGTTCAGACACATCAGAAAACATTGCAGACAAAACAAAACACACCCGTCTCCCTGCCAACACCACCGCCGTCGCTCCATTACGGTCGAAAACAAACACATGGTTTCATGAACTCACGGAGCTTGCATCAGAAGCACTAAACAGTGGCTTACTATCAGGGCTTGGCTCTGAGGCGAAGTGGAGAGTGGCTTTAAGATGCTGTTCTACTAATGGCTGCTAAGTGCGCAGGGTTAAAATTGACAATGAGTCACCAGTGGTACCCACCGTGAACTCCAAACGACAGTGCAGGGTGTTTTGGGCTGTGACTACAAACACCATAAGGTTGAACTTGTTGTGTTTAAATCCCACCAGTGCTTTACTTTTCTCTGTGTTTTTTACACCATGGAGATTCTCTTTTCTTTTAATAAAAAATTACTCATTACTTATATTGTAAATTATTAAATTATTATCTGTAAATTATCTGTATCTTTTTAAGTCTACATCCACAAGTATACACAACATAACAGTGATTATTCTGCGTATTTCAGTAGGTCATCAGTCTGTATCATTTATTGTAACTCTGCTAATATAAATTTAGGGTATTTGTACAATGATAGTATATTCCATAATTTTTTTCTTTATCACTACATGTAAACATGCAGCAGTGTACCTAATACATCAACTGTTCCTGTTGCTAGAAATTTTGGAAATGACACACAATCTAAAGTATATTCCATAATTTTTTCTTTATCACTACATGTAAACATGCAGCAGTGTACCTAATACATCAACTGTTCCTGTTGCTAGAAATGTTGGAAATGGCACACAATCTAAAGTAAGGCACATTAATTTATAATTGCCTGATGTGTTTTGATAATGTGTGTCTAGCTTGTTTTAATATAGGCCCATTCTTTTTTATAAACCCCCACTCTCTCCGGTCCAGTAGAAATTCCATTTGGGATAGTCGAGTACTTTGATGTTAATATGGAAGTCAGACGTTCCGGGATGTACTATTGTAGAAAGTGGAGGGGGGTGTATGGATTAATGTGAATGGCCTTGTTTAACCTTGCTACACATATTATCCAGCTTTCTCAGTCAAGCATGCAAGTATTGAAAACGAATGATAACGAGTGAGATGGAGTTTCGTCATAACCTTTCAGAGAGTTGGGCTTTACTGCATTTTATTGCAGTGTGTCTCTTTGCCTCACAAGGAATCTGCATATTCATTCATGCGCAAAGTTTTGTTAATATGATTGCATCATTGACTATCAGTACATACCAAGAAATACAAAGGTGTGTTGTAAAAATGTGTACCCAATGCCCTCGAGCACCCTGGCATGGTAGGGTCATGCACTCCCATACCACTTGCAAGTGAAGTGTGTATGTTTTTCCAATAGGTGGCACTCTGCACCCTCCCACCCTCCCTCCTGCTCTCTCTCCCTCTCTAACCTCTCTCCCTAACCTCCCTCCCACCTCTTGACCTCCCTCTCTCTCTTCCCCTCTTTCTCCCCCTTCTGCAATTCAACAATTCAATACTTACGTATTTTTTTTCTGCACTGAAATTCCCACCCCAAATGTTCCTGGTTTGGTCCCCAGTGTTGACCCAACCTTCAAGGAGATGCTTAGCCCCTACTCCTTCTCCATGTCCTATGCTTTCTGTTAGGGAACGGCCGATATTCGTGTTGTTGAATGCCGTCGGCCTATCGGAAAATAAGATGACATTCACCAATGCAGTGGCCGATGTTTACATGTTTAATGCTTTCTCCTCTTGAAATGTCACTGGATCATGTCATACAAACTGCATATCGCTGATCTTCCTCCGAGACAGTGAAATACTCCCACACGACTGACATTTTCTTTCACTTTTATTTGTAAACAAACCACATATGCATTGGCTGCTTCTTTTTTTTTCTGTCGCATCACTCCGCAAGCGTCCTCGGTTGCTAAGCGACGTCGACATCTTTGGCAGACTATTTATCAGCTGATAACCACTACGAATGCTGGTAAAAAAAATAATTGTAAAAAGACACACTGTGTGAAGTTTTTGCCACAGTTTCCATATGCTTAAGACGTGTCTAGGTCACCGTCATGTGTTCAGTAAAATAAATAGCGATCTGTTTTCGACGCATGTAGGCCTATCTGCCTAAGCCCACGTTGAAATAATTTTGATGTTGAATGTTAATGGCACAGTTAACATTCAACAGAAACACAGAAATAAACAGATTGACAACAGATCATAAAACCCTCTCCCTGGGTCATTGTGTGTGTGTGTATACGAGGTGCGTATCTGCATGCGTGCGTGGGGGGTCATCTAGGCCCGATGGCTTGGACCTTTGTTTCTATCAGCTAGTCATTTGATGCAAGGTGAGGCAGGTTCACAGCTCCCTCTCTTCCCACACTCCCACCGCCGTACACCAAAGAGATTCATCATGTCTTTTTTGGTACACATCAGGCAGGCAGTGTTTGGTCAAGCTCAGCGCCAATTGACACACACACACACACACACACACACACACACACACACACACACACACACACACACACACACACACACACACACACACACACACACACACACACACACACACACACACACACACAAGATGTTGATGCTCCTGTAGTGACTGGCAGATAATTATAATGTTAAGATCATTTTAGTGTCTTCTTTATGTGTGTTTAGTATGCAAGTCAGTCTTACTGTTAAAATAAGACAGAATAAACAACAAATGGCTCTATCAATGGCTGAGCTATTATATTACACTCTATTAAGTTCTGAGTGGTAGCAGCGGATGAGGATCTATTGCCGTTCGATGACCTAATCTTACTCTCTCTCCATCTCCCTTCCTACATCTCAATCCCTCCCTCCATTTCCTCTGGTAAAATGTAACTGCTGGACTTGGGGTTCTACCTTTCATTTGTCCCCATCCTCCAACGTATTACAATACTGACGGGGACAGAGAAGCTCTTCATACCATGCATACGGCAGCCTTTAGAATGAGTATTGAATCTATTATTGATGCGTGTAAAAAAAAGCCTGTGCAGGGTTTGAGTTGATTCAGTTTGATCATTCGATCGCCCACTAGACAGTGTGGTCGTCTCTCTTTCAACCGAAGAGGCCTCGATCAGTGCAGAAACAGCCACATCCAATTAATGCTTTACCCCAAATGTATGCAGGTCTTTTTCTTCCTTTGTGACTTCAAACTATAGAGTGTTTCCCTATTTCTTTCTCTTGCGTTTGCATTTGAAGATGAGAATGAGATGCACTTTATGAATCCCAGATGGGTAATTCGGGAGCCACAGCGGTAGAAGTGCAGGACAGTATTCGTCCTTTCTTCTCTCCTTCCCTTCCCGTCATCCCTCTCGCTCTCGCGCTCGCCCTCGCGCTCGCCCTCGCTCTCGCTCTCTCGGCCATGAATAGCCTGTTTGTTGTAGATGGGTTTCACTCTATGTCTGTCCGCGGCTGGTGTTTCGTGGGGTTAAGGATGCGCTGGAGACCGCCAGAGAACCAAAACACCCCCCTCCTCCCCCCCTGTGCCCCCCTTAGGTCCGCTGGACCTTTGCTTGGCGGTTTATTATACCTTTGTGTGTGAGTATGCCTGTGCATGCACTTTGAAAGTTTTTTTTTGCCACCCTTCTGTCGTTTTTGAAGTTGCACTGGAGCCCTCACACTGTCGGGGAACTGAGGGAAAACTAAAGACTCACATATGCAGTCTTGGGTATACACCTATATACACACACAAAACCAGGCAACTTGTAATCAGACCGAGCCAATCGGGGAGCCTTTATCTACCCTGTTTAGTATATTATTTGTTGCCGTGGCGCTTGCTATCGCATACATGTATGAGGTAAGCATGGAGACAATGCCCGTGAACTCCCGGTGTCACTGCTCGACACTCGCATCTGGCACCGCGCGCTAGGCCTCTGTGCGGCAGCCGACACAGCAGGGAGGTGCGCAGACATGCGTCGGCATATTGGAGCCAGCCCATCCAACCCTCGCCCTTCTGTTCCCCCTCTGCTGCCTCCTCTTCCTCATCCTCCCTCTCTTCTTCTTCTGCGTCCTGCTGTGTGCCACACATGGGGTACTGTTTGTATGCTGCATCCCCCTAGAATCCCCTTATGTTTGGTGTGTCTGAGGTAGCTCTTTGTGTGTGTGTGTGTCTGTCAGAGTGTGTGTGTGTGTGTGTGTGTCTGTCAGAGAGAGAGTGTGTGTGTGTGTGCAAATTTCTGCAAAAGTTTGCCTTGAAGTACAAAGACAGCATGTGTTGCCCAACACAAGCTTTGTGTGGGCGGAGGTGTTTGTTTGTTTGTGAATATTCATACCTTCTCGGGTGTTTTATTGCAGTGTTTCTCTGCCTCCTTGACAGTGCACTGACCCGTGCAAACAGAAAGCCATAAACAGCCCCTAGCCGTTTGGATACTACTTAATAACATCCCCGCAGGGTTTATTTTGCATTAATCCCTTTTCTTGTGTATATTGACCATACAAACAATTTCAAAGTGTAGTTCTTCTACATTTGGGTAAACACAAACTATTTTATATTCGATGTATGTTTATTACAAAGTGAGTTCAACTGAAGGGGAAATATTATGTAAATGGATTTTTTGAAGTGCAAAGGAAGAAACTGGATAATGGCTCCCTGCTGATGTCAGGGCCGCAGACTAGATCACCAGCTTCCGCAAAAGACTCAAGACTCACTTGAGTTCACCTACATCTGCATAGCCACCCCCCTTATTGTATGTTGTATGTCCCGGCACTTTATGTACGCACTTATTGTATGTCGTACTTAGTTATAGCACTTAGTTGTGTAGCATCTTATCCTAACTATTTTTGTTGTTTTGTTATGGATAATGGCTGCTTTGCACTTTGTTCTGTGAACATCCTTACTGTACAGCGATTAAATTGTTGTTTCTCTTTCCTCTGAAAAATGTACTTATTGTAAGTTGCTTTGGATAAAAGCGTCTGCTAAATGCCCTAAATGTAAATGTAATACTAGTACTGCCAGCTTGGTTTGATGTTCACTGTGTTCAGTGTCGGTAACTCATCCTTTTTAAAAATTGCTAGATGAGTGCTATGGCTACCAGTTGGAGTTGCACCTTTACCGATGACCGTACTCTGGTATTGGTCGTTCACTGTGCTAATGGACTCCCAAACAGGCACACCCTCCTCACACCACGGCAACATGGGGGTAGCGATAGGAGGAGCTTATGACCAGCGTGCAGAGGCACACGATTCCTTGGCGATCGCACCAAGGCACACCCAGTAAATCAGTTTAACTATTTATTCTACACACACACACACAATAAAATGATGACGATAAGGAGTTACTCATTATTTATTATCCGAGCTTCGTCACCAGGCCTGGCATTTCCTTATTTTAGGGGCAAGGCCACTTGGACTGCAGCGTGGCAATTTCTTTGAGGGCACAAAGGCCACATGCCAGGGCATCAAGGCCATAAGATAAAAAACATGATTTTGATTTCACGTAAATACTAGACAAATCCATTTCTAAAAGCATTGATGCCTTTTTAATAAACAGTGCAGTTTGCAGTTTTTATCTGCATCTTGAAGAGCCCTTTGCGATAATTTTCCACTTATTTTTCAAAAGGAAATCCCCAAATTCAACATTTACCGCCTAGCCATGACTACGCCCCACCCACAAATTGAAGAGACAGACATATATACATTGACATACATATATATATTCATATTTTGTTCTTATTTGTACTTAATTTATAGCTTTTCTCATATCCGATTAGTTGAAGTACGAGGCCATGTGGCCCTCTTTATCATGAAAGATTCCCATCCCTGGTCTAGTGTTTCATGTGCACAATGTTATACCACACATGTAATAAGATTGGAATAGTAGGTATAGTTTGAGTTGAAATTAATGCTATCCTACGACGGCTAGTGGCTAGCATGGCAAACCCATGCTTAACACCCGTGACAGTGACGACCCCGCTAAAACGACAAACTCACACCAACACCCCTTCAAAATACCTCTCAAATATAACAACACAGCACTTCCAACCACGACCACGCTCGCACATCACACGTAGCGCGGCGGCGTGAGGCATCGAACCAACGGGATTAACTCGGAGCGTGTCTGTATCCGCCTCCTTTTGGAGATGCCTATTTCAGGCTAATCTCCCCGCCTTGATGCTAGGCCCAGGAACGCCATGCGGGCGGCGGCGGCGGCGGCGGCAACAGTTCACCGCTCCGCCGCTAGCCTCGGGAGCCTTATCCTGATATTAGGCAGCGTGGGCTGTTGGCGAGGGGCGGTCTTCAAAGCGGCGTTACCGCCAACATCGGGACTTTTTAAATGAAAGTGTTTGACGATTGGCAGAACATTCCAGGAGCTCATCTTGCTCAAGGACACCCAATAGGTACACTGCGGGCCTGAGGGGATCGAACTGGCTACCTTTTGGCTTGGAGCGGAATAACCCCATCACCATCACTAATCACTAGTCCTTATTTTTTTAATTAACTGCTTGCTCAGGGTTATCAGGAGTGGAGAGCCGGGGGGAGATGGGGGAAAAAGGGGGAATAAACGACCTGATCCGATGTTGACGAGGTGCCCTTAGAGCAACCCACCTAGCCCGTTCTGCTTTGAGAAAGAGCATTTCATGGTCCCCAACCGACTTTTTTTATTTTTTTTCCAGTGGGAAAAATTGCTGGCAATGTTGGAAGTGCCTTGGTAAGTCTCCCAGCCGGCCCTGTATTAGTGTTCTGCAGCGGGAACATGCAGCGACTCCCCCCTGGGATTGGTACTGACTTCACAAAATGAAAGCTGGCCCCCAACACACACACACACACACACACACACACACACACACACACACACACACACACACACACACACACACGGGGGAAATAAAACATCCTTGGTGCAATAGACCTCAGATGTAGGTCCCGAGCTCTTCTGGTGAAATCCCGTTTTCTGGAGCTTTCCGCGGCTATATTTAGGGCGGCATCCCGAACAAACGTACACAGATGAATAGCTGAACTTACGGAGGACGAAAAGGAAATCAACAATGTGTTTTTGTTGCTGCACTGCACTATGGCAGGAGAGAGGCAGTGAATGTTAGAAGTGGGTAGGATTTTGAGGTAAAACCCTGAGCCCTCTCTGTGCTGGCCCAAAAGGAGGACATCATCAACCCCTGGCCAGCAACAGGTTACCGATAGTCAAAAGCTCCATTTATTGGTTATATCTCAGATTTGTGCGTACATTTTTCTCCTTGCCTGTGATTCCCAGCCTGCATGTGTTAAGTGCAGAAACTTTACAGTCTGGTTGACACTCGAAGTCGATTTGTATATGGAAATAAGTTCTCTCTATTTGAAATCACCATTTCTTATAGGATTATGAGATTAATCTGTGACACCAGCCGTGTGTGTGTGTGTGTGTGTGTGTGTGTGTGTGTGTGTGTGTGTGTGTGTGTGTGTGTGTGTGTGTGTGTGTGTGTGTGTGTGTGTGTGTGTGTGTGTGTGTGTGTGTGTGTGTGTGTGTGTGTGTGAGAGATGGTGTCCGTGCCCGCCCCCTACCCCCGTTTTCCCTCCGTGTGCACCAGTGTACCGACAGGGTTTTAAGAGCACAGTTGGAAACGAGTGACTCAAAGGGCTTGATTAAGCAGGAACACCGCCACCATCGTACCCCAGATTGGCTTGTGTTGGAGCGGCCTCAAACACAGCAAACCGACCGCAGCCGCCGCCTCATAAATTGACACACTTGACTTCCGTCCCGCCCCCTCCCTCCTTATCTAAACACTTTCCCCACTGAAGGCGCCGCTGCAGAGATAACACTCTCTTTTAAGTAGCGCCCTCTCCTCTCCTCTCCCCTCCCCGCTCCCATCCTCTCCCTCCTTTTCCTTATACGTGCTCTCCCCCCCCTCCCCCCCCCCCCCTCCTCCACCTCCCCAGTCCTATTCCCCTGTCACGTGTTTTATTAACCCGATTTATGAGCGTTGGAGATTAGACAAATGGGGATATCACAAGGCAGGGGGGTGAACAGCAATCGCAGAGCCCAAGAGCTCGCTAATATCATCTCTATCCGTCTCTCATCTCGCTCTCGTTCGCTCTCTGTCTGTCATCTCTCTCTCTCTCGTTCACTCTCTCTTTGTGTCTCTCTTTTTCCAATCAGTCCCAAGATTCAAGATTTAAAGTTTTATTTTTTGGCCATGAAAATGTACATGGCCAAAGCACATGGAGTACAATAATATACCATAGGGTAGTTTCAACTTTTAATTATACAAATAAAAAATACAAATGTCTCCCTTTTCTGTCTCTCTTTCTCTCGCTCTCTCTATTTCTCGCTTTGTCGCTCTTTCTGCTTTAGTCATCCATCACTAGTCCAGGTTTCATCATTATTTGAGGCTCTCTAGGTTCCCATCTGCACTTCTATTTTCACTTTTCTTTTTTGCAATGTTTGATGTTGTTGTTTACTTCCATAAGCTATGTGCTGACAGAAACACACTCAAAACAACGTAAATATTGGGAAGTACGTGTAAGTGGGTCGAAGAAGGATACAGGGCTTTGAAAATGTAATTAAAAAGGAATTTAATGTTGACGACAATGATCCCTATGCGACCCATATTGATATATTCATTTATTTTATAATATACTTAGCCTAGCCACTGTCTTGCCTAGACATTAAAATGCATTAATGCAGAATATTTTAATTGAGTATTGTGCACTGCATTTCTGATGTGACTAGATAACACACACACACAGAAAGTGTATTCGAGGCAAACATCTGTTCTGGGGACAGGTCACAAAGCAGCAGAAGAGTGGCAACCACTCTCCAGGGTACTCCTGAGTTATGTTTCCCCCCTTGTGAGTAAAGATAGAGGATCTTGGACCCATCCCTTGTCGGTAGGGGGTCCTGTTTGCTCAGCTGGTGACGAAGACTAATTGGAGGGGTGGCTGTTTCAGTTGAGACTAGTTCTTTCACCTAATTGGTTAGAATATGTGCATACGATCACTGGTCATAAGAAGGCGTTTAAAGTGTCACACAGGTGATTGTGCCGTATAGAAGTGTGACTAGTGTAGCCACAGTTCAACCAGAGAGGGTGCTGTTGTCAAGGTTCGGTTGATCGGGCCTGCTCTTTGGAAATAAGTAAAATGGCATCCGACGTGTGTCGTGCTTCTTCCCGTACACGAGTTTCCAACTCAAAACTCTTCGCTGAGGAAACGAGCTAACCAGGTCAAAAAGTACATGCTTCATCTCCCTGTGTTTTTAAGACAACCAAATCCCAAAGACCCCGCTTCCCCCCCGCTCCCCTCGCCCCGATATCTGTCTCGAAGAGCGATTTCCGCTTTCCGACTCGCTGACTTCATGGCGTCTCCCCTGCTGAACGCCGCTGTCTTTTCTGACGTTAGGTAGGAAGGAGATCAGTCGTCCTCACTCGGCAGGGTTCCTCCGTGGGTTCTGGGAGGGGGGGGGGGGGAACGTGTCCCCTGCAAGAACAGAAGCGATCCCACTCTGTGATTGAAGACGAGGCCCATCTGCAGTCAGGTGCGCCAGTGGCTCGGCTGTGAGTAACAGTGAGGGGAGGATAGTGCACGCCGCGGTGCCTTGAGTTCTGCCTGCTATTGGCTCGGTGTGCTGAGCGTTCAGTTGAAAAGAGGCCAAAATGGAGGACGCATGGATGCACTACTTAAAGGCAATTTTTAATCAATTTGAGTGGAAGGGGGTGGCGAGTCTGACTCTGCGCCAATGATTCACTCTTGTGTGTACATGCCACACACACCCACACACACATACACTCACACACTTTTCTTTTTTGGCACAACCGTGGTTGCTACCATATTGGTAGATAATTGGGTTTTTTTGTGCCAGGGTGAAATAAATATTACCTCCACTTTTTGTGTAAAAATAAAAGTTTCCTTTATCTAATTCCCTTGAATGATACACTGCATTAATTTGCTTGTCATGTATTTCCTTTAATCATCGTGTCAAAGTTCATGGTTGTTCATGTATTTAGTACATCAGCACTTCCCTTGTCTGACCTTGGGATCTTCCTCCAGTCAAACACGGCAACGTGTGTGTGTGTGTGTGTGTGTGTGTGTGTGTGTGTGTGTGTGTGTGTGTGTGTGTGTGTGTGTGTGTGTGTGTGTGTGTGTGTGTGTGTGTGTGTGTGTGTGTGTGTGTGTGTGTGTGTGCACACACAGACACATACACCTAACATATCAACTCTCTCACCGACATTCCCTTCCCAATGCTCACCGCTACGAGAGCTTATTCAAAGGAGAAGCTGATTCGGGTAGTTGGCCAGCAGTGGTTCTTTTAAACTGGCAACACACAATCTACTGGTGAGCAACAACAAGGTTCCCACAGGATTCCCAATGGCGGCAAGTGTACAACAACAGCTAAGTAGCCGTAAAAAGGATTGGAGGGCTCGAGGGCTCTCCTCTTCTGAACAGTTACTAGAACGGAGGAGTTGTGCAGAGACCTCTATTTTCTCTATTTACCCAGGAGAGATTAAAGCTTAGCCTGACATGGTTGCGATATGTGTGGAAAATAAGTGTCAGCGGCTCCAATTTCTTATTTTCTTTTTTAACCATCTCCAAGTTTTCTTCAGATTTTGTGTTTCCCAGTTGCTCTCTCTAGAAGTGTTCCCTGCGAGTCAACTAATGAGGAAGGTGTTTCAGCTTTTCCTGGCCTACTTTTATGGCCAAATGCTAATAGAAAAAGCGGTTAAATGTCTTCATTACATTGGCTGTAAGTGGTCTCGCAACTGGGACCTTTTGAACATCAGACTAACCCAGGCCAGTTTGATCCATAACGTGTACACACAGCTTACTGTTACTGAAAGTCCCCGTTTCTGATCCCCACTGTGTGTAGTGGGGACAAAAGTGCAATTCATAGTTGCCGTTCATGAGGTGGCAGTTTACCAATGGCCAGGCAGTTTATAGTAGCACTTTGGCGTTAACATCGGCGTGAACACGCACTCTACTTGCTGAGCTCCAACATTTCAGAAGTGCCCAACGTGCGTAAAAATGCCCCATTATCCCTGCACGGGGGGCTGTGATTACGCCATGTTTGGTTGGTTGACAGTTTGCACAGTTCACGCATGGCGACCTATAAATTTGGTTTAATGTGGACATTTCTTCCTAAACTTCTGGAAAGAAGATGTCTTTCAGTTTAGGCAAGAATGCCTTTCAGTTTAGGCTAGTTCTGTCAGCTGATTGCTTAGAATATGTGATGTCACTCGGCATAAGTAGGCATTTATTGCGTGATGGTGCTGTTGTCACGGTTCGGTGGCTCAGGGCAGCTGTTTGGAAACGAGTCCAATGGCATACGACGTGTGTCGTACATTTTCAAGTGCGTACGAGTTTCCAACCCAAACTCTTCGCTGAGGCAACGAGCTAACCAGGTCAAAAAGTACATACTTCATCTCCCTGTGTTTTTAAGACATCCAAATCCCAAAGACCCCTGTTCCCCCGCTCCCCTCGCCCCGATATCTGTCTCGAAGAGCGATTTCCACTAAAAACCCTAAAAGGAGGTTAAATTCAATTTAACTCAATTGTATTTGTATAGCCCTTAATCACTGGTACGGTCTCAAAGGGCTTAACAGGCCATATCTTTGTGACACCGCCTCCCTGACCCTTGCCCCCAGAGGGCAAGGAAAAAAAACCTTGATCAGCAAGGAATAAATCTAGAGGAGCAACGCAGAGTGGGGGACCCCTCCTTCAGGGATGGTCAATGGTCAGTGCAATGGTTGCCATCATTGACATTCAAACGTACATGTTACAAACACACACGCAGAAGGTGGTAGGAAGGTGCCTGACGCGTACGGCCTCTCTCCCCCAGGTCTGGTCCAGAAGGTGGACCAGCGCCTCCCGGTGGCCAACGAGTACCTGCTGCTGTCCGGCGGCGCCCGGGAGGGCGTGCTGGACCTGAACCCCGAGGACCTGGGCGACTACGCCAAGGGCGCCGACTTCGACCTGGACTTCACCCTGCTGGTGCCGGCGCTGAAGCTCCACGACCGCAACCAGCCGGTGACGCTGGACATGAGGCGCTCGCCGCCCTGCCACTCGTGGCTCAGCCTGAGGCTCTGCGACTCGGCCACGCTGGCCCGCTGGAGCGTCTGCTGCCAGGAGGAGAACCTGCTGCACCCGGCCGAGGACGAGGAGGAGTACGAGGAGGAGCTGGGTAGGCCCGGGACCCCCACCCCCCCCCCCCCCCCCCCCCCCCCCCCCCCCCCCTGAGTAGCACAGCCTGCTGTGATTGGTCAGCATGCCCGCTCTGTTGCGGTTGGTTAAACGCTTTCCGCGTCTGTCTGCATACTCACATCCCGAGAAGTTGTAAACATTGTGGGTTTGCCGGGAGGCGGGATTTCGGTACTGCAGCATAGGGCTTTGACTTTTGCCCAAAAATCATATTCGAAGTTTGTTTGTTTATTAATATTAATATTCAAATATATTTGAATATTTATTAATAATATTTTGACCATTAAATGCCTTCAGTAAGACCTGGATTGGGCTTCGTGAGGTTTGTTTACCACGTTGCTATGGTTACCGGTCTTGCGTGTTCCAACGGTTCATTAGGTTTCTAATAAATCGCTGTATAATCAATACTTCATTCACTGCCTCTTCCGTTGTCATTACAATATTATGAATAGACTGCGTCGGGTTCTCCAACGTCTCTCCCTCTTGGCCTGCCCATAACAGGTTCGAATATTAAGGGCTGCCTAATATTTGTTCGAATTTTGATTTATTTTTTGATATTCTAATCATATTCGAATAACGAAGTTCAGAGTCAAAGCCCTACTGCAGCACCGCCCACTGCATTCTGACGTCACTCTATTACAGAAGAAAAGTTTGAGTGCAAACAAGGTGTTACACGCACTTAATTGAGGGGCGTTCTCGGTGGGTGCAAATACTCGCCCTGGCTCAGCCTTCGATTTTTCTAGTTTAGCAAACGTAGAACATGTATACATACGGCATATATGTCGAAAAAGCCTGATATCACCCATTTAATTGTGTCGTAGGTAAAGATGTTTGACTTTTAGGCGGTAAAGCATTTAATCCTCCAGCCTAATCTCCCAAAAGCCATTTCAACAAAAAGACCATTCAACCTGACCCAAACCCCCACAGATAAGAACAGTGTTAGTTGGTTTTGAGTCATCATTCTTTATTTTTTTATATTTATTTTATAACAAAAATGAATATTTAAATAAATTGTCTGTAGGTTAGATTTAAGTGTGTGGGCGGTGGGGCAGCTATTAGTGAGGGAGAATAGCTCTTTGTCGTTGACGGCACCTGCCTCAGGTCAGCTCTTCCCTGATTTGTCCAGGGACTTCACGGTGCCTGTCAATCACCTGAGTGCAAATGCTACACTTCTCAAGGCAGCGAAACTATGGGATTGATTGTTGTAAGTGGTCTCTGCAAGCAATTTGTATAAAATCTGAAAAGGTTGCAATGGACTTTGTAAGACTTCATTTCAGCAAGCATAAGGGTCCTATGAACATTTTATTTTTAATGTAAATTTGAAATCTGGCATCATTCAATGTATCTCCCCCCTAGCAATCCCTTTCTGTTCAATGTGTTAATTTATCTTCGAGACCCCCATAGGGTAGATGACTGGGCACTTTGGAAGCGCATTATACCTCAACTTCGTTCTCTACATTACTTTGTTCCCTGGGGAAAAAGGGAGGAAAATAACAGGAGAATTATGGATGCATATCATGCTAGCATTCATTAACATAAATCCCTTATAGATTGGATTCATATACAATCTTTAAGCCAAATGCGCTACGTCACTGCTCATAAATCTGCCTTGAATCTTCCCCCTCACTCATCCTTACGTAATCCGTGTGTGAAATGTAACCAAATTACACCCTCGGTTTATCAGGGTAATCTGTGGGTAAAGTCCATGCAGCTCCTAGGTAAAGCTGGATGCAAATGACTAAAGAATAGAGGGTAGTGGAGTGGGATAAAGCTCGCTCCTCCCATGTGAACGTCACGTGCCTTTTCCAGAATGGGTGTGTCCCATCCATGCTGGTGGGGTGGGGCAGGCAAAGCTCCCCTTGCAAACGGAAATGTCCGTTTGTGAACAGCTTTTAGGCTTGTTATGAATCAAACAACACATGCCACTATCGTTGTTCTACTCTCATCTTTGTTGCTCGATTGTTATTCTGCTCCTGGCATTTAGTTTCGAGGCAAGTGGGTTTTGGACGCAAATCCTGAAAGACGGTTGAAGATGGTGTGCTCGCAGCCAAAGCCTCTGGTTGCTCAGGCGGTCTGGCTGTGAAGAAGAGAAGCATGATTTGTACAGAGCAGAGCAGACGCCCCCTAACGCAAAGCAACAATATGTTTTATGTATGGTTTCACGGCAGACAAACAGATACACTCTCACTTATTTGAATTAGAATTGTGAAATTGTGAAAGCAATTCTTACAATATATATATGTGTGTGTGGAGAGAGAGAGAGAGAGAGAGAGAGAGAGAGAGAGAGAGAGAGAGAGAGAGAGAGAGAGAGAGAGAGAGAGAGAGAGAGAGAGAGAGAGAGAGAGAGAGAGAGAGAGAGAGAGAGAGAGAGAGAGAGAGAGAGAGAGAGAGAGAGAGATCTCGATCTCATCTCCATCCTCCTGTACTTTGGGCTAGACAGGCCAATGGCTCCCTTGAAAAACATTTCAACATTTATGAGTATCTCTTCAAAATCTCAGGAAGCCAGAGTAGAAGAGAGATAAAACAACGAAGGACATCTAATCTGGTTACTCACTACTACAATTCGCAACTTTTCCTTCAGCCTTAGTGTCCAATCGAAGCTTTCCCCGAAGCTTTAAATGACGCTGGGAAGAGACTAGGGGTGGTACAAATTATCAATACGGCGATATAGTGTCGCCCTCCTTCGTGCGACAGGAGAATCGATACACTGACGCCAAATATCAATATTTGTCTATTTTTTAAGAATTTCTTGAGCATTTTTATGCTTTATTCCTGAAGAGATAGACAGGACATTTTAATTATAAAAGAAGGCGCTCTAAACAGATTGCCCTGCGGAACAAGGTGGCGCTCAACAAATGAATGAAGGAAGCTTCACCTGAAGTTAACTTACCAAAGAGGACCAAGTGATAAACTCAGTTTGGACCATGAATCCAGAACTTTTCACCGTCATTTTGTATTCATCGTTAGACGCATATCGCTATACGTATCGTTATAGGACTGTCTTACAATATATCTATTTTTGCGGAATCGCCATATCGCGAAAATAACAGTACCGCGGGCTGTGCATCGCGTATCGTATCATGAAGTACCCTGTGATTTCCACCCCGAGAAGAGACCTTTATTTGTTTATTCCCAGTCGTGCTCCATGCTTGCTCTACGCCAAAAATTCCAATTCAAAGCTCAGCATCTCTCAAGTGTTCACTGTTTGACGGAAGTCTCCGGTCGGCCACGCCCACCCCCGTGACTCCTCCCTCTGGATCTGCAGGCAGAGGCTCCGCCTCCTCGCCCGGCTCCCCCCAGTCTCTGGACGGCTGCTACTTCTCCCCGGCGCTGGTGACGGACTGGTTCTGGGCCGTGGTGAGCCAGGCGGTGGAGGAGCTGCGGCGCAACCCCAAGAGGGGCATCCCCGTCCCGGAGAGGCTGGAGCGCAACGGGCCCCTCACCACCATCATCCTCCAGGTGGGCGCTCTCACCTCTCACCTCCCCTTCAACCGCTTATCCGGGGTGGGGGGCGCGGGGCAGCAGCAGCTCCAGCAGGGGGCCCCAGACTTCTCTTTTCCCGGGGGCCACATTGACCAGCTCTGACGGGGGGATCCCGAGGCGTTCCCAGGCCAGTGTTGAGGTATCGTCTCTCCACCTAATCCTGGGTCAGATAGCCGAATCACCTCAACTGACAAACGGGGATACCAAAACAGAAATAATCCAATGGAATGGATTTGTCCCCGGAAAAGAACGATAGCAGGAACAAAGTGTTTGGATGTTTCAGATGGAATACAAGGAGTGACGCCTTCAGCGTCTAATATCATGCAACACTAATCCATAATCTGTAAGCAACGACTCAGTCTTTTCTTTACTTCTGTTTCGGAAGGATATATATTTTTAGCATTTTCTTAGTGCAGCACCCGTAAAAAAACCGGGCCAGTATGGAGTTGGATGATTGTTTTATTTTTACATAACGAGCGCTAAAGAAGCAATGAAGTAGTATCAGAGATGCAGTCGTTTATTCATAATATCCATCCACCAGAGGCGCACATAGCTTTTGGCCGTGTTCTATAAGATGTTCTAGAACACTCCATGCAGGATTCCTGGAGCTCTACATCTAAATAATATAATCTAAACATCTATAATATAATCTATAATATCACGGCCAAAAGCTGTGTGCACCTCCCGATGATATTATGAATCTCAAAGACTGCGTCGGGTTCTCCGACGTCTCTGGTCCTTCCACATCAATCTGAAGTCACGCTTCAATCTGGACTTCAGAGAGTCCAAGCCAAAGTTTCTTTCCCCCAATTCTTTCCCAACCATGGCCGGGTTAACCCCCAATACGAGTCTTTACTTGTTGTGGAAGTACCAGAGACGTCCGAGACCTCTCAGGTACTTCCCCACGCAGTCTTTAATTCATAATATCATCCGGAGGCGCAAACAGCTGTTGGCCGTGATATTATTTATCATATTATATAGATACCTTTATATTATATTATATTATTTAGATATAGAGCTCCCGGAGTCCGCAAACGCAAACAATCACTTTCTCCTCCTGCTGCGATTCACTCTGGGAGTGTACGCTGATTGGCTGTTATGTTACATCCCTCAGGGAGTGAACACTGATTGGCTGATACCCCTTCAGAAGCGTCTTATCCGTGCTATCTTTGTTGTATACAGGGAATAAGTGAACCTAGCAGTTGATAGTGCTTGGCACTTGGTTCTATGAACATCCTTACTGTACCGACAGCGGTATAATGTTGTTTCTCTTCTCCTGACAAATGTACTTGATGTCCGGTCGTCGCTTTGGCTAAAAGCTTCTGCTAAATGCACTAAATGTAAATGTCATCACTTCATTAAAATGAAGTATTCAAATCGAGCAGAGCAGTACTTCAGTAAAACGATCCCATTGAGATGGATTCTGTTCCCCCACCTACCACCACTTACCTGATCTCCCCCCCCCTCCCCCCCAGGCGGGCTCCAGCCGGGTGCTGTACGACCTGGTGCCTGTGGTGTCGTTCCGGGGCTGGCCCGCCGTGGCCCAGGGCTGGCTGACGGCAAACCACTTCTGGGATGGCAAGATCACGGAGGAGGAGGCCATCTCGGGCTTCTACTTGCTGCCCTGCTGCTCGCCGCTGGCCGGGAGGCCCGACCGGGAGTGGAGGCTGGCCTTCTCCCGCAGCGAGGTACCGCCCGCCACGCTCAACTGCATCTGGGGATTTTGAAATAAATAAATAAATAATGAAGTTAATTTCATTATTTATTTATTTTTATGTAATATTGAATTGGTTTTATTCTTTCATTTTAATTGATTTGTATTCCTTTGTTGTCGTTTATTTCTTGGGTTTTAATTAATTTACGTCATTTATTCATCAGGTTTTCAGCTGTTTTTTTTATATCTGGTGTAATCACAAATTCACATTATTTTACATGCTCTTGGACCTCGCTCTCCTTCCATTTGTCGTGTCTTTCTCTCTCTCCACCCCCCCCCTCTCCCTGGCTCTCTCTCTCCATCTCCCACCCCTCTCCCTGTCTCTCTCTCTCTGTCTCCCTCCCTGTCTCTCTGTCTCCCACCCCTCTCCCTGTCTCTTTCTCTCTGTCTCCCTCCCTGTCTCTCTGTCTCCCACCCCTCTCCCTTCCTGTCTCTCTCTCTGTCTCCCACCCCTCTCCCTCCCTGTCTCTCTGTCTCCCACCCCTCTCCCTCCCTGTCTCTCTCTCTCTGTCCCCCACCCCTCTCCCCGTCCCCGTCCCCCCCCCTCCAGGTGCAGCTGAAGAAGTGCATCCCCTTCCCCATGGCGCAGGCCTTCCAGGCGGCCAAGGCCGTGCTGTCCCGCCTGCTGTCGCGGCCCCGCACGGGCCTCAGCCCCTACCACCTGCGCACGCTCCTCTTCTGGGCCTGCGACCGCCTGCCCGCCTCCTACCTGTCCTCCCCCGAGACGGACTCGCCCGGGCGCCTGCTGCTCGGCCTCCTGGACGACCTGGCCCACTGCATCCTGGGCAAGAACTGCCCCAACTACTTCCTGCCCCAGTGCAACATGCTGGAGCACCTGTCGGACGGCCAGGCCCTGCTGCTGGCCCGCAAGCTGGGCCACGTGCGCTCGGACCCGGCCGAGCACCTGCGCGCCGCCCTGGACCAGGCGCGGCAGGCGGGGCAGCTGAAGAAGGAGGCGCTGGCTGGCGGCGGCGGCGCCAACGGGCAGGCGGGGTCGCCGGGCCACGGCCCCGCCAACGGCATCATCTCGCCGTGCGAGGACAAGCTGGCCCAGCGGCTGCAGCAGCTGGTGACGGAGAACCCGGGCAAGTCCATCTCGGTGTTCCTCAACCCCGACGACGTGACGCGGCCGCACTTCCGCATCGACGACAAGTTCTACTGAGGCCCCCCCCGCGCGCGGGCGGACGAGTCCTGCCGCCGCACGACTGTCCCGCCACGGCCGTCCGCTCAAAGCTCACACTGCAACACCCCCCCCCCCCCCCCCCCGCGCTCTTCCCCGCGCGTCTCTCTCGGAGCGCGGGCCGACGACTCTTCCGTCCCGACCCGCGTGATCGCCATCAGCTCGTCAACTCCGGCCGACGACAAGCGGTGCTCATAGCGAACTCTGCTGACGCGACCAAACACTGCTGCTTGCCAGAATTCTTCTTTTTTAAACCAAAAGCGTTGGTGTGTGTGTGTGTGTCGCCCGAGTGCACCCTTTAAAGAAATAACAAAGGAGAAGACGTACCAAACCCCGCTCACCACGGAGCACATCTCTCGCCCCAGACACCCAATTTAGAGCACCCCGCCACCGAGACGGCGTCGATCCGACCACGGTAACAAGCCGGCCTTAACGAGACCTTTCAGATGGTGCTTTGAGACCGGGGTGCCAGCAGGGGTAATGGGAAACGATGTTTGTGTGTGTGTGTGTGTGTGTGTGTTTGTTGTCTGGGTTTTGATGAACTGTTCTCAAGATGAATAGGGCGATGGACGACGCAAAGTGTCTGAATATCCTTTGTATTTTATGTTATTTGGGCCCACTCGATAGAAGATTGTGAATGTAAAGAAGAAAGTTGGAGAGAAGCCAGGCTAAACGGAGGTGTGGCTGATGCAACACTTTGTAACGTTGGCTAATTATTTGACTTAAACAGGCCAACAAAGGCTGCTCTCTTTCTGCCCCCCTCCAGTCCCACTCTCCCGTTCTCCATCTTCCCCTCGTCCTTCCTTTTTTCTTTCCTTTTCTTTCTCAGGTATATCTCACGTCGCCGTCCCCTGGTGTGAGTGACGCCACGTGTCCTGTCGCCTCGGCCGTGATTTCCCCCCTGACCCGTTTGTCTCTTTTTATCTCCTCGGCCCCCCCCCTTCCTCTCCGTTGTGTCCTCATTGCATCGTACAGCGGAGCGCACCAAAGAGCGACGTCAGGGGAAGGAGAAGAACTCCACTGCTCCCCAGAGTCTTAAAGTCTTAACCGCCTCTGCCCTCCGTCCAGTTCAGTCGACCCCCGGTCGCAATCCCATCCCGTAGCCCGGGGAGAGGGAGAGAGCGAGGGAGAGAGCGAGGGGTTAGGCACTCCACATAGCTAGGGCCCCATGCCTGCTGGTAGGAGTGGCTGCCCGAGTGTTTCAGTGTGGAATTATTCAGTCACTCGTGAATCCAGACTCGTGCGCAGTAAAGAAAACGCACTTGCTCTTGAGGTATTCTTTTTTTTGTGTTTCATTTTCTTACCTTACTAATTCTTATTTTTTTGGCCTAGTTTCACGTGTAATTGCAGGGGGAGATCAGTCCTGCTGATAATTGCCCTATATCTCGTCGGCCCGGTAGGGCTTTCTTACAGGCTGGTGTGTGGCGTGTGTAACGTTTGTGTGTGTGTGTGTGTGTGTGTGTGTGTGTGTAGGGAAACCCACAGCAGGGTGCGACGCGGACAGACGCCTCACACGAAATATCACCCCCCCGTGGTGAGGGACTTTTGGGCTCTGGTTGCAATCTCGTCTCCCCAGATGTGGGAAGGAGGGAGGGAGGGAGGGAGTGAAGGGTAGCTGGGCGGGCAATGGACGGAGCGGATTGGGAGAGAGCAACAAGAGAGAGAGTTTGGAGGACGTCGTGTGCCTCTAGGGGGCGACCATCTTCAGTGTCTCCCCCTCATCCCGCTCTTTCTTACCCTCCCCCTGCTCTCTTCCCCCCCACCTGCCTGTCGTTCTGTGTCTTTTCTGTCTGCTCGTTATGTCTTGTACTCCTTCTCTCTTCCAGTCGTCATCTTATCTCTGTGTCCCTTCCTTTACCCCCTCCCTCTTTCCCGCTCTCTCGCGCTCCTTTTGTCACCTCAAATTGGCCTAAGCTTTTCCCCTGCTCCGTCATTATTTGGCTTTCGTCTTGATCTGCTAGTCGCTCTCTGGACCAGCCTATTACCGTTCTATCCAGTGGTAGAGTGTTGTTGCTGCCTTGCTCGATAGCGTTGAGAACCCCCTTTCTAGGTCAGCGATGTTGACCGATACATACCGACACACACACACACATAAAGGATAAAGGATGTTGTTGGCTTATGTTGATCCACTTATTGTAACTGGCTGAATGGACCGTTGGCTACTGTGTTTTAGTGCGTTTAGTTGCAACCATGCTGGGTGTAAGCTAGCTTGTAACCAGGTTGTATTTCTCCTGGGTGCGCTACGATGAGTTCGGCTGACCAGTGGCTGGATCGGACTGCTTCTGTAATGTCGGTACTTTTTCAAAATGATGGTTTTTAAAAGCGTGTGCGTGTTTTATTACTGAGAATTTTTAATCAGGTGGTCGACGTTATCTCGGAAGGCTACTGGCACTTTGTGTGTGTGTGTGTGTGTGTGTGTGTGTGTGTGTGTGTGTGTGTGTGTGCGCGTGTGCGTGTGCGTGTGCGTGTGTGTGTGTGTGTGTGTGTGTGTGTGTGTGTAAAAAAAAATGCAAAAAAAACATTTCCAAAGCAAGTTGTTCTAGCTGGACAGAATTTGAAATGTGAGAGTGTGTCTTCAGCACTTTTTAAATATGGATGCACCACAGCCTAGTTGGATCGCTGATGAGAAAACATTTCGCACCGTTTAGCTTATATATACACCAACTATGTATAAAATAAATAAATATATGTATAATATAAATATAGAGGGAGAGAGAGAGATGCCCCTCCTCTGATGCTAATAGACAGCTCCACTTGCTTCAGACATTGTAAACATGAAACACTACCACAATCTATGTATTCATGGGTTAAGCTAACAATTTGTTTGTCGTTGATTTCTAAATATGCAAAAGTCTATTGCCTCATTGGATTGATAGACTCATGCAAGGAAAGAAAAACTGAGAAATACTGGGTTTACAACCCCAAAGGCATTGAAAAAGTGCTACAATTAAACACTCATTTTTATTATTATCATAGTTATTGATATTATTTACAAATCATATCGTTATGAAAGCCAACCTTGATTGGTGATTGTTGTGATCTTTGCTGTTTGCTCAAACTACTGAAGATTGTTTTAAGATATCTTTCAAAAGTGACAAGAAATACAATGAATGTATATCAGGAAATTGTCTACTGAATCAAAACCCTGCTACTGAATCAGCTTCCTTAATGTAAAGATCTGAATCTGTCTGAGAACAAGAGGCCTATACTGACTTTTCCAATAGAACTGCTACTTTGAAAATGTGTGTTGAAATTATGCTCGCGTTGTATTGAATCACTCCAGTTTCTTGTGTACTATATTTCTATCCGTTTTATGAATTCTGTTCTTCCTTATTCGAATTGAGTATGAACATAGTTTTTCTTTTCTGTATCACAAACGTTTTTCTGTAATGCTGTGACGGAGGAGTGCGCTGTGTTTGATATTTTTTAATCCTGAATGGTACAGCGGTAGCATGAAATAAATCACTACATTTAAAATTATATGCCGTGTTTTCCTCTTGCATGGTCAAAGTAATTCCATTATTTTGTTTACATCATCATCAGATGTGAGATAATGGTAGTTTGAATTGGCATGTAATATACCTTATTACCAACAGAGGGTGCTCTAGGACAGTGTACGTTACACTGTTGTTGTGAATGGTTACTGCCAGGGACTTATAATTTGAAGAATGTCAAAAGGTTCTTTGGCAGCTTATAATTAGATATACTACTACTAATACTATTGTGTTTCTATAGTGAGGTAGGTATCAGTGTAATATAAAACGTTCTATTTGGCTTTTATTTTTAAATGTGATTCCTTAATTCCCCCCCCTGCTGACCTCATGTTGCATCACCTAAACACCAATTAAGTAGTTCCCTTAAGAAGGGGCTCCTCAAGTCATGTAACATGAACACACTTTCTGAAATAATTGCTGTTATTTGATTCAAATGTTGGCCTACTATGGTTTCACCACTGCGCTACCTTACTGCTGAGGCTATTTACTGCATTCATAATACCAGAAGGAGAAGGTTGGTTAGAATAAAATGGACCCATCCCCGACTCAAGGGAATCTTTCTCTATAAATCGTTTAATTCTGGTCCACTTTTGCCTCCTATGATGAAACTTAGTGGTAACACTATACATGAGGGTATTTTGATTAACCATTAATTAACAATACTTAGTTAATGCAGTAATAAGCACAGATTAAGAGTTAAATGGTGTAGTGGTGTAGGAATCATTTTCCGAATGGTGCGCACATGTTTTCCAAGGTATGGGTGTTCATGTTTACTAAGGTATTGATGTCTACATTATTTAATAGTGTTAGTGTAAAACTAACCCCCTAACCATAACCACTATGCTAATGCTATATATATATATGAGGTAGAGTGGGTTGGCTGGAAACCGGCTGCTAGTTCAAGTGTCAAGGTGTCCCTGAGCAAGACGCCTCACGAGCTGGCTGTCGCCCTGCATTACTGACACCGCCTTTGGTGTGTGAACATGTGCATGAATTGGCGAATGTTAGCCAATATTGTAACGCGCTTTGAGTGGCCACTGGTTAGAAAAGCGCTGTGTAAATGCAGTCCATTTACTAACCCATGTACGTGTTATTTTCCTCTGAACGTAAGGCTCAGAAACTATGCCTGGGGTCCTAATCTAAAACATTGAAAATGTTTTGTCGTCTTTTGTTTTTGACCCCAGGGTAGAGTCCCCAGCATTATATTATATATATATTTGGAAGTGGTTCACTTTTTCGTTATCTGAATGAGGGGGCATATGTTTCAGGCACAAACAGTAATGGCATCATTTCCCATTAATACTGAGTGTGACACACGCACACGCACACACACACACACACACACACACACACACACACACACAAATACACACACAAATACACACACACCTAGCGACAGCTGCAATCTGTTGATGGCTATTAAAGATGATTACGAGGCGGTGGAGTTTTGCTGCGTGACTTCCCAGTTGTGTGACCCCCGTCCATATGCGCTCAGCTAGTCTCAACCCGCTGCACAGAGAGCACAGATGGCCGGCACTTTGAAGAAAACACAACAAGGAAATTTAATTAGATATTCAAGTTCCCTTTTGTCAACTTGTTTGCCTAAAACTATTGTTTATTATTGAGTGTGTCATGGAGTTCAAGCAGGCGGGAATAATCATTCAAACTATCAATAATGTTGATCACACGCAAATCCTGTTTCGATGAAGAGCCAAGTCCGTTGAACCCTGCCCTTAAATGGAATGCTTTAAGGTCTCCTTTAAATGTAATGCTTTAAGGTGTCCTTTAAATGGAGCTTTCAGGTCTCCTTTAAATGTAAAGCTTTGAGGTTTTTCTCTTTGTTTTACACTACACCAAGCTATAGGGATACAGGAAGAGCAGAAAGGCAATCAACCTGGTTATTTCATTCAAGACATCTTAACTACATTTGTTTAGAGAGAACAGTTAAAGGAAGAATATGAGCGTATGATCCCAGGCCCTGCAGCTCCTGTCTATGTTCTGCTGTGAGTTAAAGTGCATTGGTTCAAGTTCAAGTCAAAGCACCGCCCTAAATAAAACTACATTCAGCGTGTTGGCTGTTGATCCTGTCACTCAGTCTATCTTGACCAACCACACTGTACCTGCCGGAGGGTTCCTTCCACACAGGAAGACGACTCTGACCCAATCTACCATGTAAATAGGCCAGTGTAAACTCAGACGTGTGTGTGTGTGTGTGTGTGTGTGTGTGTGTGTGTGTGTGTGTGTGTGTGTGTGTGTGTGTGTGTGTGTGTGTGTGTGTGTGTGTGTGTGTGTGTGTGTGTGTGTGTGTGTGTGTGTTGCGTCAACGAGGCCAGGCTGCTACTCAATAGCCCTGCGGCGGTCTCTTCTGTCAGCGCGAAACTGGAGCTGAAAGCAGGACATGCCATGTGTTCACACACACTAGTGTATAACTAGTAGCAAGGCCTTGGCTCCAAAGGTGAGTTTATGTGAGAGTGTGTGTGAGAGTGTGTATGCCTGCCAGCGCCGGAAGTTGCCGTTGGTAATTAATGAATTCAGATTTATTTTGTCATCCTTTTGGTGTCCTACATGTGTGTCCCTGTTTCAACACTCATACCACTGCAGAATAACATGGCAGTTGATGATTAGCTAGTTTGGTTTCACACACACACCATGTTAGTGCATGGTGCCCTTGGATGTTTGATTGAATGTAGGGGAGGTTGTCCATCCATGTTTGTTCCATTCTAGTCTGGTGTGCTCAAAGGTTTCTTGGGACGAGGGAGTGAGAAGGAGACAGAGGGGAGAGTGTGTAGTGGGTAGAGAGAGGGATGGAGGTGGAGTGATAGGAAGGGAGATTGTCTCCAGCATTTTCATTCATACAACACCCTTAATTTTTTAAGGGGGGTCTTCCTAACCCCCCACCCCAGCCAGATCACCACTCCTGCCGGTGTACTTTGTTTTCTACCTTGTGTCTGATCTTAATTTGAACTTAATTTGAACAAAGAACAGTTTCTTATTCAAACGCTGGTGGATACCACTCATTAAATTTTGTGTTATTCATTACCAAGAATATTATATAATGAATATCGTTGTGATAGCCACAAGAATGTACATATATATAATGTGTAGATGTATATACTGTGTATATATATCTTAGTTTGTTATGGCCAGCGCAGGGCAACCAGCCAGTAACCTGACCCTCTTTACTCCGCTTCACACCAATATAGCAATCAAAAAAGGGTCATATCAATGTGTGTATAGATCTATATAGATGTATTTATATATTACGGTCGGTCTGTCTGTCTGTCTGTCTGTCTGTCGATATATGTAACGTTGCAAAGTGTCATTAAATTAAACAGTATTGTTTGTCTTATTAGCATAGAGCGAACCACTTAGACAAACTGTTAAATCAAACCAAAGAGCACTCTTTATCCTCCCGGCGACAGACTTCGCATGAATCCTCAAACAGGCTTTTATTTATTTATTTATTTAAACTTTTTGGCCCAAGTTGAAATGCGGCCCTCATAAATATTTATCTCCCTACAAGGAGAGGGAAAAATGCACACCTTGGGAGTCCCCTGTGAGCTAATGTCCTGCTGACAGCAGTACCGCCTCCCCACCCCCTCAAGCCCTCCTCCCCCCAGCTCCCTCCCAGCCTGCTCCTCCCTCCCCTCCACGGCTGTTTTGGATATACCGTAAGCTATTTTCCGTCGTCTTTTGTTAACTTGGGATCCTTTCAGTTTGAGGCTGTCATCAAGCTAGCCGCCGCTGCAAAGCCTGGCCCTGCATGCTATCTCTCACTGTGTGTGTGCGTGTGTGTGTGTGTGTGTGTGTGTGTGTGTGTGTGTGTGTGTGTGTGTGTGTGTGTGTGTGTGTGTGTGTGTGTGTGTGTGTGTGTGTGTGTGTGTGTGTGTGTGTGCGCGTGTTTTCAGCCCTTTTCTTTTGTGTTTGTAAAGAGTAACGCGAAAAGAATGAATCACTGTCTGGTCTCCTCTTTTTATTAACACCCGCCGAGCATCACTCACTCTCTCCTCCTCTTATCACCATCATCTCTATTCACTGAAGGCACTCCCACGTGTGTGTGTGTGTGTGTGTGTGTGTGTGTGTGTGTGTGTGTGTGTGTGTGTGTGTGTGTGTGTGTGTGTGTCGGTGTGTCGGTGTGTGTGTGTGTGTGTGTGTGTGTGTGTGTGTGTGTAAACCCCTCCCTAAGTGTGCTTGCAGGGGCAGGCGGTGGAGGGAGGACATCCCGTATGGTGCTGGCTTTGATTGGGTTGCGGGCAGTCTTGTCCATCATTGAACACAATTACTTTTATTGATCTGCCTCTTCGGTCCCCCCTCTCTCGTGCTCTCTGTCTGCCTCACTCTCTGGCTGTCTCACTCTCTCTCACACCTGATTCTGTTATCATATCAAAGGTGGATGTGTCGGGTGCATGTGTTTATGAAAATGGCGTGTGTTTATGCGTGTGCGAAAGTGTGTCGGTCCATACGCATGCAATTGCATGTGTGTGTGTGTGTGTATGTATGTGTGTTTTTATTTACACGTGTGTATGCGTGTATGAGTAAGACAAAGCAGAAGATGGAGTTGGTTTAAGTATTGACTTTCGTTTGGGATCGCCACGGTGACCGGAAAACATTCCCACACTCCTTTGCTCCCGTATAAACTTGACTTTGCTCTCCCCTGCTGACATAAGACGCATTTGTATATCTTTGTATCATGTGAGGTTAGCAGTGTGATGACCTGGTAGAAATGAGGACATTTTCTGATGCTATTGGCCTATTCTTTCAATATTGGTATGCATTTATTTAATTATTCAATGTTATTTAAATCTGGTTCAGATAGTTGTAAACACTAGTAACATTCTCTCTCGAAAGATGAACATGAAACTAGAGAATTATGCGCACACCAGATTGAATCTATTTAATGCCACTACTTCACTTGTAGTCTTTCCTGTGTCGCAATTGAAGTGTGTGTCACCTGTGTTGATTAGAAAACATGACATTTTATGATCAAATTACGACAGTGTGATTGCAAGCGAAACTAAATTTTGGCGTGGGTCGAGAACATACAAAGTCAATGCACAGACACGAATAGACACACATCTTTCGCCATGCATTGGTGGTGGCGCCATGTGAATGTCACAGCGCAAAACATGAAAATGACACAAATTTTGCATTATTCTATGCATTTACATTTAGGGTTTTGCAGACGCTTTTATCAACAGCGACTAACAACCATTAATTTGCACATTCGCACACCGACGGTGAAGTCAACCACACAGGGCGACAGCCAGCTAGTCAGGAGCAGTCAGGGTGAGGCGTCTCACTTAGGCACACCTCGACACTCCGGGGATTGAACTAGCAACCTTTTGGTTACCTGTCAACCCGCTCTACCTTCTACTGTTGCCACAGTCTCCTGCAACTCAACGTGAACTATTTGAACTTCTGCGTGAATTTGAAAAGTCCTGATTGAAAAACAAGTATGGCGGAAATAAACTATTTTTCTTTCACAAGAGCTGAGCCCCTCTAGAGAAGGGCGAATATTAGTGGGTAACGTGAGTCGAAAAGTCGCTTGGCTTTGGTGTGAACAGGGCTTTCGCCTTTGGTGGTGTTCATTTTCATTTTTATATTTTATTTTATATTATTTATGTTTACATTTAAAGGTTTAAAAATGTACTAGCAACTAGCGTTGGGGTTTCAGATTTGACCCCACTGCATGACCCCTCAGCCCCTTCCTCTCCTACAATACGGTGGCCTGTTAGGCCTATGTTGCGTATGGTGCAAGTGTTTTTGTTTTTTGGTTTTGCCAAAAAACAACATTCATTTGAATTGATCCAAGGTCGTTTTTTTGACAGCTCTTACCAGCGAATGTGTCAACCATTCACCATCGGTATGGTCACCATAGTCACTGTATATGTTTAAGGACATGGCCGAGGTAGCAGCCTATTGATTGATGCTCCTCCCACAAAGTCCTCTCATTACTTCCATAGGGCTGAACTACATCCACAGACCTATAATTATATTCTAATCTGTTATATGTCTACAAGCCAATGTTTAATTGCAGTGTGGTACGGTTTTCGATACCAACTTTCTCTGACAGATTGACAGCCTAGTTTGAGTTATTGAACAGGGAAACAATCTGAAAAAACGAACATTGCCAATACATGAATACATTAAAGAATGCAACCCATTCATCAATCCCCCGCATTCCATTATTATCTGATCCTCTCAATACTCCTCGAGAAGGGTTGTGTGGGTATGTGAAGCTCGGTCTTGCCAACGGTTGATGTATATTCCCGCTTCTAGGATTTTTTTTAAAATCTTTTTTACAAGCCATATGGTTGTAAAAAAAACAACACTATGGTGTATGTGTGTCAGTGTGTGGAGCTCTGTCTGGTCAGCGGTTGATGTGGATTTCCGTGTCAGAGAGACGGTTAAGCCAAGTCTATGACACTAATAGCATCACACCACAGTATGTGTGAAGGTGTGTGTGGCAAGTGGTTGTCTGAGTTGGATAAGCGACTTGAGATACATAATATAAAGTGTACTGTGTGTGCGTGGCAGGCTTCCTATATACTCTACATGACATGTTGCGTTCATTTATCCAAAAAGTATTGTGATTGTGCGTTTGAAACCTAACTTAATGTATGCACTGTATGGCTGATACCAACCCACTAACACGTTGCTGTGTTTGAAGACGTGACTGTAGCTACAGGTCTGCGGAGGGAACTGGCATCCCCATATGGGTTCTCTGTGACAGCCCCTTGGTTGGTGCTGAATGGTAAATGGACTTCATTCGTACAGCTCCCTAACCAGGTTGCAAATCAGCATGTGGTGCTGAGCTCTGATGTCTTGTTGTGCGTCACATTTAGTCATCGTGACTCTCCTGTGCTACGCCACAAGTCACTCTGTGGTACTACCTCAGTGTGGTACTACCTCGGTGTGGTACTACCTCAGTGTGGTACTACCTCGGTGTGGTACTACCTCGGTGTGGTACTACCTCGGTGTGGTACTACCTCGGTGTGGTACTACCTCAGTGTGGTACTACCTCAGTGTGGTACTACCTCAGTGTGGTACTACCTCAGTGTGGTACTACCTCAGTGTGGTACTACCTCAGTGTGTTACTGCCCCAGTATATTAATACCCCAGTGTGTTACTTACTACCCCAGAGTGTTACTACCCCCAGTTTGTACTACCCCAGAGCGTTACTACCCCCAGTGTGTTACTTAATACCCGAGCGTATTAGTACTCCAATGTGTTACTACCCCAGTGTCATACCACCCCAGTGTTTCATTACCCCAGTGTGTTACTTACTACCCCGGTGTGTTAGTACTCCAGTGTGTTACTACCCCATCTTGACGCTGTCATTCCTACTCTTTGTGTTCCTTCCAGCTGGTAAACTCCTGTGGTGTGTGAATGGACTGAACGGGAGTCGGTTCTACTCCAAATGAAATGTTCGCTCTACAGTGCTGCTACTTGCTTTGGATACTGTCAACTTAATACAATGAAATAAAACCTGCAAAACTACAATAACAATGTGAACCAGAGTATAATACAAATTCAGAATTTTGTTGACACTTAGGCCTACTAGTAACTAATTAACATAAACACTGCTGCTAGCAACAACACATTCCCATAGTTTATGGGTGTTTGGTTCATGATGGTATAGATTTTTGGTACAAAAAATGATGCAAACAAATAGATTGTGTAAACATGATATACACAATATAACGATATACATCCCTGATAGCAGCCGGGTTGACTTACACACCACAGTCGAGTGTAACAGCAGAACTCTGTTTAGAAAAAAAACTAAACTCATTAAGATGGTTTAGACGATCATTAAACCTCTTCACAAGCTGTCCCCATCCCCTCGATACAGTTCACCTCCACACACACGGCCATCTCTTACCCGTCGCCTACCCCCCCTCCCACCTCCCCCCCCCCCCCCCCATTAGCTCTCCTTAGCTGCTGAATTATCCCTCCCTTTTTGTTTAGGCTCATTATCCTCTGGGGGGGGGGGGGAGGATGCTGACACAGCACTGAGGTCTTCCCTCTCCTCCTTAATCCATCGCTGGTCCTTCCCCAGCAGTGGGCACAGAGGGACCCTGTGTGCTTTATTGAAGGTGGAGAAACCTCTCAGGCCTCACAGACGACCGGTGCAAGGAGTGACAGAGTTGAAGGAGAAGGAGGCTGAAGAGGAGGAGGGAGGGAGTGAGTCAGCGGCGGGCGGGGTCGGTGACATTCTGCATCCTGTCCCGGTTGTCTTCGGGTCACTGGCGGAGCTATGAAAAGTTGAGGTCTGGATTTTGGACTTATTTCTGTTTTCTTTCCTTCCGCTTTCTTGGTGTTTCTCTTCCTCGCCGTTGCTTTTATTCTTTCCTCAATTTTTCTATCTCGCTCGGTGTTTTCTTTTTACTCAATCTTTCTTCCAAGTCTCTTTCTGGTTTCTGCTTTCTCTCACTGTAGTTTATCCCTGTGGTATATTTCCCTTACTCATGCTTTATCGCTGCATTTGTCCCACTCATTTCCTTCTCTCTCTCTCTCTCTCTCTCTCTCTCTCTCTCTCTCTCTCTCTCTCTCTCTCTCTCTCTCTCTACTGAGTGAGAGCCGTTCAAAGCGGGCTCTCCCCCTCCCCTCCTCTTCCCAGACTAATTAAACAGGGGTGTAATTACAGGGAATCTGAGGCCAACGAGGGAATTGGTCATGGCCTCTGAATCTCTGAAATGAAATTGACTTAGAAGTCGTTTCCTCTCCCAGGTACACGACCTACATAACGAGCCGTGGTGAGAGCCGAGGGACGTGGCCACACGCTTCTCCAGGTTTTTTTTCTCTTCCGCTTTATTTTTTGTGAATGATTTGATCACGCTGTCGTAATTCTATTGATGCGTCACGGCCGGAATCCACAATGAAGACACGCATGTCTCCTGGTCTCGCTGCAGATTGACTCCCAATGTCGTCGTCTTCTTCAGACTGAGAAAGATATACGGACAGAGTAGCGTGCAGGGAAACTCCCCTGCTCACGTAGGAACCCTTACCTAGGAACCCCTTAGGTAGGAACCCCTTAGGTAGGAACCCCTTACCTGGGAACCCCTTAGGTAGGAACCCCTTACCTAGGAACCCCTGAGGTAGGAACCCCTTACCTGGGAACCCCTTACCTAGGAACCCCTTACCTACGAACCCCTTACCTAGGAACCCCTTACCTGGGAACCCCTTAACTAGGAACCCCTTACCTAGGAACCCCTTAGGTAGGAACCCCTTAACTAGGAACCCCTTACCTAGGAACCCCTTAACCTAGAAACCCCTTCTGGTCTCGCTGAACATCTTTTGAACTAGCGATAGTTTTAATGGCTTTTTATTTGTTACACCAATCAAACTGTCGCTTTGGCTTGTTTCATTAAGATATTATTGCCAACAAGAAGGACAACTCAGGAGCACAACTCTTCCTGAATAAGGCCTTGTGGTTTCCTCGTCCATGGATCTATTTAATGAGGAGTTGCTGAAACAACCCTTTCTTTTTTACGATTCCTCCAATCCAATACCTCATGTTGGGCTTTGGGCGTGGGGAACATTATACGAGTTGGACATTCTCCTCTCCTGAGAGTCTTTAAGGCTGCCTCGATCTCCGTAACATTAATGTTAATGAAGCTTTATTTAGCTAACATACACAGTTATGGAAATGTTTTCCTTGTCCTTAATCTTTCAATGCGCGGGCGCACACACACACACATGAAAGGATTGAGAAAACACAAATTCCTCCATTAACTTTTTAATGACTGGTAGAAATCTTTTAAGCCACCAATAACCTTGGAGATGCTGAGCTAGCGCTTGCGCCAGCGGCAGTTGCAAAAATGTCTAGCCAGTTGTTTCTCCGATAGCCACATTGATGGACACCTACTTCTTGAAAACACCTATCAGTAGTTTGTTTTTGTAGCTCACTGGCACTTTTTCTTCTAACTACACACAATTTTTAAACCCTATTTTCTCTAAAGTTGACATTCCTGGTTAGACTCTGTAAGGGAATTTCCTTTTTTCCTTTGCAAAAGAAAAAGTTGTGAGATATTGGTGCAGTTTGATGATGACTTTGTAAAACGTATCTTTATGTAATCTTCATTCATCAAGTACACTACTCCTCATATATTCACCAATGAGTGAGCAAGCAGAACTGTATGCAGTTTCTCACCTGCACTTGAAACTTTCTCAAGTTGCGTGTGCAGGTTATGGCTGTCAAATATGGGCAAAATTGACGTTTGAAAATTCCTTCTCAAGAAAACGGAGGTTCAAACCCGATTTGAATATCTATGATTGCGCAATTACCATAAGAGAGCGATTTGATAATGAGTATTGTGCGAAAGGAACCTTTGTTGAGTTGTTATCGGTAATACTATCAAATGGTTTGATTAAACCGATATGAATATCACCATACCTAGGCAATAACTTAAGAATGAGTTTATAAAATAACATAAATGACCAATCATTAATTTAATCCCCCTCCGAGAGACAGCTCCTTTTCAGTTGAAGGATATTGAACTCTCCAAGCCAGCTCTGCTGTGAACCATTGGACAACAAAATACCTTTCCTAGACATGAGACAATGTCATAATAATGGCTTGATAGCTTGCACACCACTTTGCCACGAGGTTCCACAATGTTGCTGTCCACTGGCCAAAATCCAAACTGTTGCCAGCCTTTTCAACCCGCTCGGATAGCAAATCTCTCTTTGTCCCAGTTAGGTTGTGAACTCTGCAGCTTTCAAACACAGTTGTTTAATTATTGAGTTTGTTTCCTCTTGTTCTGTCCATCCTGTCCGTCATGCAGCGCAGGCTCACGCTGGCCCAGAATGCTCACGATAAATAGCTTGTCATTTATTTACTTTTTCAGAATTCAAATTCAAATTTGATGATCCCTTGACCGCCCTAGTGCATGTTTTGCTGAACCATCAACAGGTTGATAGTGTCCTGTTCTCCATGCACACTATGTATGGGGTCTATAGGGAGACTTGCATGGTGAACCACGGCTGCACTAGGAATCCAATAGCTCTATTGCAGGGGTTCCCAGCGTTTTTGTTCCAAGGACCGATATATTCAGAAAAAACGTTGGAGGACCGGCAGTTTAATTCTCCCCAGCAGTGTGTGTGTGTGTGTGTGTGTGTGTGTGTGTGTGTGTGTGTGTGTGTGTGTGTGTGTGTGTGTGTGTGTGTGTGTGTGTGTGTGTGTGTGTGTGTGTGTGTGTGTGTGTACACTGTACTGTACTGTGAATTCATAGCCACACACACACAGTCACAGATACGCACATGCTGATTGACGAGACTGGAAATGTACCCCGTGACCCACTTGTACACAAAGAAGTCCCCCAACCTATCACCCCCCTCCCAAAGCATTCACACACAGATAAGCAAAACCCAAGGAATTTGACTAAGGCACATTAAGCAGTGAAATGGATCACCTAATGGGATGCACAATGACAACGACCCCAATCCATGCAGAAGGACCCAGGCTTTCATTTGTTGAGTGACATAGAGCTAATGGCTGTGTCTGTGTGTGGCGGGTCGGTGATTGTGTGCATGTGTGGGAGATTTTCATTGTCTTGTGACGACGAGTGTTGTATTGTGTGTGTCTGTAAATGTATGAATACATGTGTGTGACTTTTTATTTTGTTAAGTGACTTCAAGCTAATGGGAGTGTGTGTGTTTGCATGGGTCTGTAAATGTGTGTGTACACAGACGCACATGCGCAAATTGATTCACGGTACTTCTATTCAGGAGCTTTTCCGTACGAAAACTATCTGCCATTTTAGGAATGAAAAGATACAAAGGTGCGGCAATCCGTTTTTTACACGCACAACTGCACACACACACACACACGCACACGCACACGCACGCGCACACACGCACGCACACAACAGTCTTTTCGGTTCGGCTGGGCGAGGGGGGTCATACGCTGGGACGAGATAATGGAAACGGACGAGAAGAGAGAGGGGTTGAGGAACAGAGGCATCAGGGACATGTGGAGAGGAGTAATGCTCTCTGAATCAAATATTACTTTCTATCGGAACATCCAGGTCGATGTGTGTGTTATTAAAGCAGGAACAAGGGAGACGCAGAGGGAAGGCTGGGAGTGGAGAAGAGGTGTGTGTAGGATGTGTGTGCATGTGTGTGTTCATAGGTCTGGCACATGCTTGGCTTACCAAAGTGCACACAGACACGTACGCCTAGTGAAACACACACAAGATTCTATGAAAGAAACAAACAAAAATTCTCCCCAACAGAAGCACGTGCTTGGACACACATACCCACACACATGAACAAACAAACACACACACACAAATGTTCAGATATGTACCCACGCAGGGTTTACAGAAGTTCTGGTATGCACACACACGTGTGTGTGTGTGTGTGTGTGTGTGTGTGTGTGTGTGTGTGTGTGTGTGTGTGTGTGTGTGTGTGTGTGTGTGTGTGTGTGTGTGTGTGTGTGTGTGTGTGTTTATGACAGCCACATTAACATGTAGGATCAGTAACTTTACCCACTGCAGTCCCTCTTACTTCCACTTTAATATTGCATTCACTTGCATAAATGTCGCTGTGGTTTGTAGTTGGAGGAGGCAATGTCGGTTGTGCACGCTTTGCTTCCCTGTCGCGTCCGATCATACCGCCGAGGCCTGGGCCTGCACACTGTTTACTAAGGAGGGGATCCACATTTTGAGTTCATCAGAATAAAGACAGATATATATTCTCACATGTGACATTGTCAAGTCACCGGGTGATTGATGGATTGGCACTGAGGTCAAGTCTCGCAAGAAAGCCTGGCATATTTGTTATTTTTGAAAGTAGCAAAGTGTTTCTCTGATCATTCTCAGTGTCACTCATCCTGCTGTGAATGACAACCTAAGCCCTTCAAGTAGCAAAACTCCAAAATCCTACATTTTCATAGAGCGACAGAAGTCGACAGACTTCCTCATCCATATCACTGTCATGTCAAGTGTGAAAAAGCCCAAATCAGTTCAAAACAAAGTTGCTAAAGAGGGTGCATTGATTGAGGCTGATGGTGCTGTGCATCAATAGCCTACTGCGTTCATTCACGTTGAATAGAAATTCACTTCTGAACAGACAGAACATGGTGTGTATATTCATGCAATGGTATTTAAAGACATGGTACTATGTATTCATGGAGAGTGTGTTTGTTTGCAGTTGGCAATTGTACAGCCTTTAAATGGAAAGGAAGAGGAAATGTAGCTAAAATTAAAGTTGCATTATCGATTCGTACCCAGCTTTCTTTATCTATTTTACCGTTATTTCCAAACCAATGAAGCAATTTCTTTGAACTTCAAAAAATGAGTTATTTCATTACCCTGGTTAGGCTACATATTATGAACCAAACTATGGTATAGAGGTCGATACCAATTTATGGCTTTTTACTCCACTGAGAATCGTTGAAACCTGCACAAACGCCTTACTAAGCATTCCTTTGTTTATTTGCTTATAAACAGATATTAATTTCCCCCAGAATGTATGACCACTGTTGTTTTTATCTCTCCACCATCCACTCAAAATGGGAGTTTTCATAAGGTAAATCCTCCTTTTAGGCCTAACTGTTGTCATGGGATTGTTTTAGGGTGGTTATTCCTCATCCAATAGGGAGCAGTTCTCTGGCCAGAGTCCACTGAGTGGCAGATGGGCACCAATCAAACCGTCCAATCGCAGCCCCCGAGCTGAGTAGTGAAAAACATTTTTTCACTATCCGTTCTTTGGGAAGAAGCATGGAACATCAGGGCTATTTTTATCGTAGTTATTATTTTCTCCGGAGGAAAAATAAAAGACATTTCAACTTTAATCTTTTTCATTTTAAAAGTTAAGAATGAAGAAATTGTTAATTGTTTTTATACCTCAGTTCATCGGGCGTCGATTGGAAAATAATATTGGAGCTGCAATATTATCTGTGTGTGTGTGTGTGTGTATGTATAGTTCTATGTATATATGTCTATATGTTGTGCTTCGTTGTCATGGCTGCATACTCCTCCATCGAGTTTGGTACCTCAGGGCTCAGAGGTGAGATGACGCGTGCCGGGCAGGAAGTGAATGACCGTAATAGGACTCAAGGAAACGAAGACGAAGAAGAATTATAGAAATAATATATACATTAATGCATCGGAGAAAGGTTGTATTGAGGAGGAGGAAGGTGGTGGCATGCGTGATGCGTGATGCGTGTGTGTGTGTGTGTGTGTGTGTGTGTGGCTGAGTGTGTGTGTGTGTGTGTGTGTGTGTGTGTGTATGCGTGTGTGTGTGTGTGTGTGGCTGAGTGTGTGTGTGTGTGTGTGTTTGTGTGTGTGTGCGTGTGTGTGTGTGTGTGTGTATGCATCTCCCCCCTCCTCCGGGGGGATGAGTCATCTCAGCCTGCATGCGGTTTGTGAGTGTAACAAGCAAACGGGGAGAGGTGGGTTGGGGGGCACCTGCAGAGGGCGGGGGGGATGTTTTATCCTGTCAATACGGTTGGCCCGGCTCAAAGCGCCGCTGCAGAGCGGTAGGATCTTCTTTACATTACATTTATGGGATTTTGCTTTTATCCACGGCGACTCACAACCATTCATTCACACATACACACACCGACGGCGGAGTCAACCACGCAGGGCGACAGCCCGCTCTTCAGGAGCAGTCAGGGTGAGGCGTTTCTCAGTGACACCTCGACACTCAGCTAGGAGGAGCCGGGGATCCAATAGCAACCTTCCAGGTACCAGTCGACCTGCTGTACCCCCTGAGCTACTGTCGCCCCCTCTCTGAAACGCGGTCTCTTTGAATCAGGAAGGTTGGGGAGTTGGACTCCTCCTCTCAGATATGCTCACAAAACAGGACAGCCAAACCGTAAAAGCAGCGTTGACAGATGGACTGGTGAGTCTGTCGTTGGTCTCTCCCACTATGGGTGTGCTGTAGTTGTAGCTTTTTGGGCTGTATCTCGTTTTAAGAGAATGAAGCCAAGAAACACATTCATACTCTGTACACATAATATATTATACATTCTACATCATATATTAGGCCTTGCAATACACGCATACTCTGTAAACACTATTGTATACTGTTTGTAACTTTTTGTACAGCACATATCTTATTTAGTTTACTACTCCTGTGGGGAAGTTTTGACTCATATTGACTTATATTTTCCTCAACCTCAAGGGTGTGTCGGCTGTGTTTTTTAATGAGGGGCCAATTTACCACATCAATCAAGCCACCTGTCAATACATCGGGCCGTCTGTCAGAGGCTTGCAGACTCATTCAATGCCAATACCGCCTGGGGGGAGTGAGGGAGGGAGGGAGCCAGAGTTACAGCCTCAGAAGGCAGAGCGTGTTTGCTGGTAACCGGAAGGTTGCTAGTTCGATACCCCGTCTCCTCCTCGCTGAGTGTCGAGGTGTCCCTGAGCAAGACGCGTCACCCTGACTGCTCCTGACGAGCTGGCTGTCGCCCGACATGGCTGACACCGCCGTCGGTGTGTGAATGTGTGCACACATGTGTGCACACATACTTCAGTTTCCGACCATTGAAATAGGGCCCCTAAGGTGTACATTGTGTCCCCAGTTGACTTCAGCTTTGATGGGAATTATGTGTGTGTGTGTGTGTGTGTGTGTGTGTGTGTGTGTGTGTGTGTGTGTGTGTGTGTGTGTGCGTGTGTGTGTGTTGTGAGTGTGTTTTTCAGTTTCTGAACCCTGCATTGTATACCTTCATTCAATATTCCCTCAATACACTCATAATGCCATACTCTTGTGTATTTGAGTGTGTATGCGTGTGTTTACCTCTCACTCCTCTTGCTTGCTGCTTCCACTCTGCCTTCGGCTTTTCTCTGCTGCTTTTTGTTTCACACTGTCATTGTTGTTATTTTTTATCCCCCCCCCCCCCCCCCCCCCCACCCACCCACCCTTATCCCACCAGTGTTTTCGATGCTGCCACCAGATGGGTGTTGGTTCACACACACACATGCGCACACACACACGCACACACACATACACACACGCACACACACACACACACACACACACACACACACACACACACACACACACACACACACACACACACACACACACACACACACACACACACACATTATGAAGTTATCTGCTGTCATAAGCCAGTCTGACCTTGGGGACACCCGTCACACGTGCAGGACAAACGGCTTCCTAACCTGTGTGTGCGTGCGTGCGTGCGTGCATGCGCGTGTGTGTGTGTGTGTGTGTGCTCACCCAAACTTCTCTCACTGCACTTGAGCGAACCAGGTGAGAGCAAAAACCTCAAGGGTTTGCATTAGTGATTAATGATGTCTTAAGGAGTTAAGACATCTGTCCAAGGCCAGACCCAGAAGTGTTGACGGGGCGGCAGTAGCTCAGGAGGTAGAGCGGGTTGGCTGGTGACCTAAAGGCTGGTTCGATCCACGGCTCCTCCTAGATTAGTGTCGAGGTGTCCTTGAGCAAGGCACCTAACCCTAACTGCTCCTGATGAGCTGGCTGTCGCCTTGCATGGCTGACTCTGCCGTCGGTGTGTGAATGTGTGCGTGAATGTAAGGCAATATTGTACAGCGCTTTGGGTGGCCAATGGTTAGAGAAGCGCTATATAAATGTAGTCTATTTGACTGAGGCGATTGGCTGAGATTGGCGTGACATGGGCGTGATCATTTCTTGTGATTGGTTGTGTGTATCCGCCTTATTACCCTTGTCTGACAATGAAGGGTTTAAAACACTTCGGTGTGTGAGCGCGTCATGCGTGTGCACTTATGTGCACTACACAGACTGTAATTCTATGTATGTGCTCAGTAATGCTGACTTTACGCACAGATTTCAACCGGACGTTTCAGGGTCTACTTATGTGAATTAATTTCCTCTATTACCTCATTAGACCACGCGATATTGAAGCTACACAGCTTATACCTCAGTGGACCACACACCAGGTCTGACTAGTTTCTTCCTCTACACATAAAGTGGTCAAGGCAACACCAATTCTTAAGGTTTTATGGGTCTGAGATAAATCAGACCCTTTCGGCGTGGCTTCTTTACCATTCCGCCCATAGCTGGATACACTGAAGATCTTTCTTCGGCAAGCAGCTTCTGTTTGCCGCTGGAAATGATCCCGCTCGGTCCTTTTCGGACATTTGATCCATGATTCAACATACAAGGTTCTGGGCTGGTTACATATCCCGTGAGCGCGCGTAATCCACGATAACAGTGGCCTGGTTTGAAATAACCTAAGCGAGGCGCAGCTGAACTGCATTGATGGATTGGCTTTAGCCTCAAGCAGAAGGTGGCGTTAGTTCTAACCGGGCTTAATCAACTAAGCACCGCTTTCGTTAGCGACTTTGATGGAATACCCCTCTGGTCTCCTTGTCCGTTTACCTTGTATCTCTGAATAAACAATCATGTGGAACCTTTAACCCTCTTCGAGTTACCTAGCCCCGTAAACCACGATACCAGAGGCATCAAGATCCTCCTTCATCATTTAGTGCTTGCATGTGCACTAAAATGGCTGTATCTGTATGTACCTTAATTGCACCTCAACATACTGTTTTCAGCTGAGAGTATGCATGTGTGTGCAGTGTATACTTATGTGCACTAACTGGGGGGGGGATGCGGGTCTGTATTGGTCCCTCCGTGAACTGGAGGCACCTTAGCATGCAAGTACCATCCAGCGCGAGAAAGGTCAGGGCAGGCATCTGGAAGGTTCCTCCAGGTAGCTAGCGTAGCGGCGTGTCATTGTGTTGCTAGGTAGTCCGTCACCGAGGAGGCGCTGTCCAGTGACCTCTGCAGGGGTCGTCGGAGTGCTCCCCAAAGCCCTGAGGCTTCTGAGAGGACCATCAATCACTGACCGCACCCTGGGGTCACCAGCGAAACCACCACCACCACGACAACAGCACCGCCACCACCACCACCACCACCACCACCACAACAGCACCAGCACCCCCACCGCCAGCACCAGCACCTCCACCACCACTACCACAACCCCAGCAGCAGCACCGACCGCGGCCCGCTTTAAACAGGCCAGCTCACCTTTACGCTGACTTTGATGTGCTTTCCCCTAGAGCCCTTTTTTACATTTACATTTACATTTTGGGGATTTTGCTGACGCTAGTATCCAAAGCGACTTACAACCATTCATTCACACATTCACACACTGATGGCGGAGTCAACCACGCAGGGCGACTGCCAGCTCGTCAGCAGCAGTCAGGGTGAGGCGTCTTGCTCAGGGACACCTCCACACTCAGCTAGGAGGAGACGGGGATCGAACTATCAACCTTCCGGTTACAAGTCAACCCACTCTACCTCCTGAGCTACTGTTGCCTAAAGTCGCCCTAAAGCACCCTGAAGCACGCTTGTATAGCGTGCTTCAGTCACGCTTTGTTTTGTTTTTGTTCTTTTGATCCAATACCTGTCACCTGCCACTCTTGCCTTAGATGTGTTCAAATGTGAGGAAGTCTCACACACACTCACAAGTTTGTATTCCTCAAGCTTCTGAGGCCAAAACGACGTGTGTGTTACCACCGCAAAACTATAAACACAAAGAACCGAATGGAGGACATTCCTCTATCGTGGCCAAGGCTAGAGTCGTTAATAACCCCTCGAACAAGATTTTGGGGGAATTCACTCTCCCCCTCAGCCCACAAACCCGCCCACCCATCATCTGAGAGCATGTCCTCCCCCCTCTCTGTCTAGCCCTCCCCGCTGCCCCTCTTCTCGCTCTCTTTCCTCCTTTCTCCTGTCTAGTTACCTTTTCCCAATCTCTCTCTCTCTCTCTCTCTCTCTCTCTCTCTCTCTCTCTCTCTCTCTCTCTCTCTCTCTCTCTCTCTCTCTCTCTCTCTCTCTCTCTCTCTCTCTCTCTCTCTAGCTCTCTCCTTTCCTTTAGCAAAGGCTTCCCCATCACACCCCCCCTCCCTCACCTGTTAACATGTTTCCTCTGAGTTTCACCTCTGCTTAGATCGACCAGATGTCGGCAATTCGGCCGATGTTGACTTATTTACATTTCTCCATTATAGGGTGGGGAGAGGAGGTATTGATGAATATTTATATTCTTGATGGCTCGCTGTGGGACACCTGCTGCAACAGCGGGTCTCCCAGTCTGTGTGTGTGTGTGTGTGTGTGTGTGTGTGTGTGTGTGTGTGTGTGTGTGTGTGTGTGTGTGTGTGTGTGTGTGTGTGTGTGTGTGTGTGTGTGTGTGTGTGTGTGTGTGGGTGCACTCACTTCTCCTAAGAGCCCGGTGATACAAAGGCTCTTCCAGCCTGTTTAACTATTTAACTGTGTGTGTGTGTGTGTGTGTGTGTGTGTGTGTGTGTGTGTGTGTGTGTGTGTGTGTGTGTGTGTGCGCGTGCACGCTTTGGCTCTCCCCACCCTGGAGAACACCTGGCGATAAAAAAAAGAAAATAAAGTCGGTTGACAATTTATAACCGATAAACCCCCACCACCACACCCAGCATAAACATAAACATAAACATAAACATAAATATATTGATTGGAGGTTTTATCTCGGGGGATCGTGCAGAAGGGATGAGAGTGGAAGGGCTGAACTGCAGCTGAGATGATCCTCCCCACAGCTGTCTGGGTGGACAGATGGGAGGGGGGGAGGGGGGGGGGGGGGGGGGGGCTCCCGAAGGTGGCGACGCCCGTCCACACAGATTAGCAAGCCCCGTCACGATCCCGGCGGGCGGCGCGGACCAAGGAGCCTCAGGTCAGCCTACAGCCACTGGGGGGGATCTTTGATCGGGACCAGGGGTTCAGAGTTCTCCCTCACCTAAAACAGAGCGCAGTCGACCCAAAACCCAAACCCACAAAAAGATGGGGAGGGATGTTAAGTAAGATGCAACAAAGAATTAGACATCTTTCCACCGCAAAGAGCTGACTCATTAGGATGATCTAACAATGACAATATTTAAAGAGATAGGGTAGAGAATGACAGATACACTGTCATTCCACTCAAGGTACTTCTGAGTAAAACATGAATTCAACCCTGGACCGTTTTCCATCGAGTTTTGCCTAATTTTTCTGAGCTCGAAGTCAATAAAACTACATCGAAACATCGAAGTGTTCCAGATCCCGATATCATGCAGCCAAAGGTTGTCTGGCTGGGAACGATGAATTGAGTTGCCGGTGTAAATCTAAAATGTAGTGTAAGTGTAAAACGCTGCATTAGGTGTTGGAATCACATCAAACGATTGAGTCAGCCAAACTGTTAAAAAATGGTAGTGTATGGTGGTTGGCTTTCACATATTGGCTTGGAGCAGAAGTGTGTGTGTGTGTGTGTGTGTGTGTGTGTGTGTGTGTGTGTGTGTGTGTGTGTGTGTGTGTGTGTGTGTGTGTGTGTGTGTGTGTGTGTGTGTGTGTGTGTGTGTGTGTGTGTGTGTGTGTTTGTGGCGAAAATGACGAAGAACAAGCGGACACTATTTCTTCTTGCATATTGATCCGGTATTAAAGATAGATATTTTCTTAAAGAACTCATCCATTCCTAAAACCAACATGTCAAACACCGGGGTGATATCCCCTTTAATCAGTGTCAAGAAAAGAAGGCGAGGACATGGCCAAACAAGACACAACTGTCGTCATGGAATCGGACTGACCCCGGTTCTCTCGCTGGGAGCGCAGAACCGATCACATATCAATCAGGGTTCCGGGGCGAGTCACATTGTGTCTCATCAAAGAGACGAGAGAGCCATCAAAGGCTTTCATCTCAGTTGCTTGAAGATGGGATAAATAATCGGTGAGATCAAAAGTGTAATTGGATCGGATAAATTAGGACACGACATTGTCGGCTGTTTTTAGTTTGGATTTGTTTTCAACAAAGAATATTTATTTTTTACATTTTTCTTTTTTTATATCGAACTGAAAAATCGAACTCATTTTGAGGTTGGAAAATTGTTTAGCAATCCTGGGGCTAGGTCTGGGCATGAGTCAATAATTATGTGCACACAAAGAATGGACCGGCTGACACAAGCATACGTTCCACCGGGGAAAGAGTGATTAGTGATAAAGGTACATTTAGAACGGTGAGCAAATAGAGAAAAGGGTGATTAATAGCTGACTCTTATCACTTCATCCAACGATGTGGGATTGTTGGATCGTCGAACGGGAAAGGGTTTGTGTTACCAGTACAAGTACCAGTTTGTTTGAGAGGGTGAAATGATTCGAAGTAACCCCTCAGCCAAAGAGCCATCCAACGAGGGAACGGTTGTCCTGGGTTACTTGAAACGCTGGTTGGGCATGTAGAGATGCGCAGGCTATCCTGTAACTAGGAGGATGCTGGTTAAACAACAAAGGCTAAACATTACTTTAGACCCAGACACTTTAGCTCTTCAAGTTTCAAGCTTCAAAGTGTTTATTGTCATATGCACAATAATAAAACATGTTCTCAGTCATACAATGAAATTCTTCCTTCTTTTTTTTCACAAACTGAATGCCAAGAAGGAAATATATAAAATGCAATATACAATATACAAATAAAGTAGAAAAAGAAGCAACAATATAGAATATACAATTTACATGGTAAATAGAAGAGCAGCAACTATAAATTTCAGTTAAAATAAATAAAACGGAATGGTGCAAAACAAATCCAAGAAAGTGTGCCAGAAATCTATACGACCCTAGCGGCAGCAAATTTAATTTTCAGCCAAGGAGGTCTAGCCTTCTATCGTCGTTTTTCGCTGCTGGAAACAGAAAGTGGGACAGGCCAATCAGATCGTGAGGGGCGGTATCGAGCCGAATGACGACAGAGCTGCGACGGTTCCGTGTTAAAGGTAAACAATAATGGCTGCTGCTTCCGGCGACCAGCTGTCTTTCGACTCGGCTTTGACCGCGACTCTTCAAGACTTGAAGTTATCATTTTCTTTGAGAAATGAACAAAGAACTGCACTGAAGTCTTTCCTGGAAAAGAAGGATGTATTCAGAGTTTTGCCGACCGGATACGGTAAAAGTTTCGTCGTTGGTCTCCATTCTCTCAATCCACCATTCGTAACAATTCCCCATGGGAATTTCTGTCGCTCTTACTACGTCACCTTCTTCGTTGCTCTGATTGGTTGTAGCGCTATCCTATTGCGTGCAGAGGGAACTTGAAAGACAACCGTTTTTTTCACAAATGTAATGTCCTTAATAATATTATAAATTATATAATAATATGTTTAATACGATATATTAAAACACCAGCAAAGATGTTGACTAAGAGTGAACGTTAGAAAGTAGGAGAAAACATTACACAAAACCAAAAGTGAACACATTCTCATCAATGTTTTAAGAAAAATGCATTAAAAAACCAAGTTATTGTATAATTGCCAAACTCCTGAGTTTCTCAAATTTTTGTTCTTTCTCTATCTCGTTCTCTCTCTCTCTCGTGTAACTCTCTCGGCCCGTAGAGCTGTATTCACGCCTCAACGTCACCTTCCACCCAGTGAGCTGAGGGGACGGGGGACGTAAAGGTATCTTGTTAGCCCTGGATTAGCTCATGTAAATCCCTTTAATCTTTCCCTAGTCCTTCATTGTATGTTGATCAGACCGGTGGTTTTAACACCACAGGGGTCCGTTGGAGTGTTCCCTCCCAAACTGTACCAGAGACAGTCTGGGGTGAAGGGACAGGGCGGGCCCTGACAGAGGTGGGGGATGGTTAATGCTGGAAGGCACCAAGACAAGGCGGCAGCTGATAACAGCAGCTGGCGTCTCTCTGTTTATTATGTGGCAACCAATGCAGATCTAAATTCTTTTCAGATTTTTATCCAAAGTCAGTGACAGTGCTGTGCAGTGACTTCACAGTACAGTGGATGCAGACACGTTAAGTAATTATGGAGCTAGCAGGGCATCTCGCTCATCGATCAAACCCAGTACTTTCCTTCTGGGAGTGGAGAACCTATCCACCCCACCCCCGTTTTATTGTTAAACATAAATTGTTTCAGAATGCATTACGCTAAATGGACTGCATTTATATAGCGCTTTCCTAATCAGTGGCCACTCAAAAAAAGAGACTGCCAAACATTCACCCAATCATCCACACATTCACACACCGACGGCGGTGTCGGCCACGCAGGGCGACAGCCGGCTCGTCAGGAGCAGTCTGGGTGAGGTGTCTCGCTCAGGGACAACTCGACACGCCGGGGATCGAACTATCGACCTTCCGGTTACCTGTCCACCCCGCTCTACCTCCTGAGCCACATGCCGCCCCGTAAACAACTCTTTTCTCCATCGTTAGGGAGGATCATCGGTTCAGCCTCCAGTGCGTCTCCCAGGGCTGTTTTCCGCCAGCAGGAGGTAATCTTCCTCGGTCACCATGGCAGATGCAGCGGGCACTTCCGTTTCAGGCCCAGGAGCAGGACACATAAGTGGTAGTGACGACGGGCTGGACGTTTGGATATGCGTGTGGAATACACCTGACGACTTTTCTAGTACTCCCCTGGTACTTCATTTCAGCTCGTCCTCCAACCCTTCACCCCTCCATCATCTGCCTCTCACCTCCTCGACGACCTCCACGCTCATCCTTTGTTCTCCTCGACTTGGACGTGGGCTAATCGCATCTGCTTCGCTGAGATATCACACACCAGCCCCCAAGCCACCATGCCACCCCAGTGCCAACACTCCCCCTCTCTCTCCTTCTCTCTCTCTCATCTTGCATTCGCTCCCTGTGATTCTCTCTCTTTGTCGGGCTGTCAGTGCCAACGGTAGCGCTCTTTACGGATTTGTTTTGCGGTTTTATGGGCTTGAGCGTGGTCCAAGCGTACGTTCGGCAGCTTGGATCGAGCGCTGCTGCCTTTGTTGCTTTTATGCAATGGTGCAGCTGGCAGCTTTCTCCAGTGACTGTTTAGTGAAGAGAGAGGAATGGAGGGAGAGAGAAAGATGTTAGCCTGTTTTCAAGGAAACAAATGAATTTCAAGCAGTGATGTATTCAGCCCCCCCCCCCCTTACTCCCCCCCACCCATCTTACTCACTTATTGTATGTTGTGCATCCTGGTACCTTTTTAGCCTTTTTTTCCGACCATGTCCATTAAATGTCTTACCCAACTGTGCAACGTTGCGTTCAGAGTCTTGTAAGATGTATTGGATAGAAGCAACCACCAAATGGCGACTGTATTTATTGTTCTGCTAAATGAAGGCTCTACTATACCTTCGGACCCGGCCTACCTGCGTTACTATCTTACTACACCTCTTGTCTGTTTTGGCACCACAGTGGTGGAACGAGCTCCCTGCCGATGTCAGGACCGCAGAGTCACTCCCCAGCTTCCGCAAGAGACTCAATGCCCAGAGTTCACCTAGACTCCGCATAGACTCCCCCCCCTTACCCCACCCACACCCCTCTTACATGCTTTATGTATGTTGTACGTCCTGGCACTTAATGTACGCACTGATTGTAGGTTGTACTTAGTTATAGTACTTAGCTCTTTAGCATCTAATCCTATCTATCTTTATTGTGTATGGGGAATGGGTTAACCTAGCAATTCATAGTGCTTGGCACTTGTTTCTATGAACATCCTTACTGTACCGAATGCAATATATTGTTCTTTCTCTTCTTCTGACAGATGTTCTTATTATTGGTCGCTTTGAATAAAAGAATCTTCTAAATGCCCTGAATGTAAACGTAACTATCTGCTCCCATTTTCCCCAAGAAAGATTTAAAACAATCATTATTCTGAGGAGAATGGTCTACTTTTGCACATCATGTCGTAGAGCTAAAGAAACAATATCTTTATTGTAAAGTTCTACTGGTGATCGTGCCCTGAAGAGATAGGCGTGGCTGGGTAGATTGGAGTCCATCAAGTGTTGGCCTCCTCACTTCATACTTAAGCAATATCACATGAGAGGGAGCAGTGTTGTTGCTCTATATCAGCGCTGCTGTGATTCGGTCGTAGGTACAAGACCTACGACCGAATCATCTCCTCTGCATTTCCTCCACCTTTTCCCTACTCGATGTTTGCCTCGAGTTTGATATATATATACAGCAGTTACAAAATTTGTTTGTTTATTTAATCATCTAAACGAATGGAATTGCTTCCGCCAACAAAAATAGATCCCCACTGAGCAGACTGTTGCCAAGCAACATATAAACAAAACAGCCAACAGTTTGTGTCAGTTAAAGTATGTTGGTCACAGCTGGAATGCGGAGGGATTTTGACAGTTGGTTTACAGTTTGGTGAACAGTCCGAGTGATGTTGGACGCTCATATCAGCGCTACTGCAGAGCTCATGGAATGTCTCTTGTCCAATCAAATGACTCGCCCAGAACCACCGTTGTTAATTAGTGATGATGCACTGGATTATGGACTGTTGGTTTAAGGATTTTGACAATTTAAATAGTTCTGACACCTGTACTCATTATATTTCAATCATTTTAACCATCCTTTAGAAAGTAAACATGTTTGCGTTCTTGCGTGTGTGTCTGCATGTGTGTATATATGTGTGTGTGTGTGTGTGCGCAGGCACACATTTTATCCCCCTATTCAAGCTGTCTTCACAGTGCTATTGTAGAGCGACACTCTGCCTCCCCTCCTCTTCCCTTCCTCCCAGTTATCATTATATGACGTTGTTTATCCACGTCTAGATCCGTCTGTGTGCCTCTCGTCGTCCTGCTATTGTCCTCCCTGTGGCACGTAAACTCTTGTTCATGGAAACCAGAGAGCGACAATAACAGAAGACTCTCCTATCATCTATTGGCTCACATCGAGCCACTAATGGCGTTCTTTCAAAAGGTCAACAAACCCCATCCTAATGACTCAATCGTGTCTCGCAATTAAGTCTCATCGATTTGTCCCCAATGCTTTTGCTGTGTTGTGTGCTTATTTAGGGAGGGGGTGTCAGATCATTTACATCAAGATTGTGGGGGGGGGGGGGGAGCTACAGGATCCCCCCCATGTTTCATTTCTCTCCCCCTCTTTTGATCTCTCTCTCGTCTCATCTTGGTTGGAAAACGAGGTCAATTACAGAACAACAAAACACTGTTGTCCCCATCGTTATCATCGCCTCCTGCTGGAGGGTCCTGTAGAGTACAAGTTATTATGGGCCCCTCGGTCTCACCTCCAACGCTTCCTCTTCCAGGGCGACAGTGGCTCAGGAGGTAGAGCGGGTCGGTTGGTAACCCGAAGGTCGCTGGTTCGACCCCCGTCTCCTCCTAGCTGAGTGTCGAGGTGTCCCTGAGCGAGACGCCTCACCCTGCCTGCTCCCGACGAGCCAGGCTGTCGCCCCGCGTCGTTGACTCCGCCCGTGAATGTGTGAATGAATGCTTGTCGCTTTGGATTTAAAGCGTGAGCAAAAATACCCCAAATGTTAAGGTAAAGTGTCCCCATCCATCCCCACTACGCCACACGGAGAGGGGCCCCAGAGGCCTCCACCCTGGGGCACTCTCCTCTCTCCTCACTCCCATACCTCTATCCTACCCCCCCCCCCCCAACCATCCGTTTCCTGCCCTGTCGCCGCCAACACATCGGTGACGTCCTCAAGCCAAAAGGAGAGGTTGAGCATGGCGACTGCACTCCTGCCATTTGGCATGGCGGTCGCTGGAAACTTTGCCCTTCTAATCACCTTCTGGCCGGGCTGGGGGAGAGTTGTTATTGGGGGGAGGTGGAAAAGCGATGTGGAGCGATTCCGCCGCACTGGAACCCATGGGCGTACGTATTCGTCCGGTAATGCTGTTATGTAACGCACCATCGCAGGTTTTAATTAAATATTAAGTGATAAAGCACTTCCGTTCCCGCCTGGCTTCTCCTCTGTGTGTGTGTGCGCGGGGGAGAGAATTATGATTTATATATGTAGGCACAGGATAAAACACAAAAATAGAGTGATATAAAAAAGTTGGGGGAATGACAACAAAAGATATTTAACGTTGAGGTTAGGAGAAAGTATTCGTTATCCTTAAAATAAAATTCTCTTTCTTTGTTTCTTATTTTTCTTTCGAAGGAGATGATACTTTTTGACATCCTGTAAGGTATCTCAGTGGGATCCATGCTTTGCTTAACTGGGTATTTATAACACTTTGAGTCTACTTTGTCTCCGTGTCTATATCGTTCTCTCGATCTGCATAGTCCACTGTGGCTCTTTAAGTATTTAGAGATTCAAGTGCCTTTCTTCTGCATCTCTCTCTCTCTCTCATCCTCTCTCTCTCTCTCTCTCTCTCTCTCTCTCTCTCTCTCTCTCTCTCTCTCTCTCTCTCTCTCTCTCTCTCTACCTGAGTGGCCCAGATGCGGTGTCCCCTTGTCAAAGCCAACCCCTTCATCTCCTCTGCATTTCCTCCACCTCTTCCCTACTTGATGTTTGCCTTTTGCATTTTTTTTCTTCTGTTTTTAAACTAAGAGTTGCGGTATAATCCTTTGTATTATTTCTCATCTCCTCTGTTCATCTCTCTCTCTCTCTCTCTCTCTCTCTCTCTCTCTCTCTCTCTCTCTCTCTCTCTCTCTCTCTCTCTCTCTCTCTCTCTCTCTCTCTCTCTCTCTCTCTCTCGCTCGCTCTCCTTTGTATTTTCATCATCTCCTCGGGTCATCTCTCCTCCCTTCTCTCCTGGGTTCTCATTCCACTCCCCCAAATAAAGCACACCGAAGGGTGTAGACACATCTAATGTGTGTGTGTGTGTGTATTTGATGTGTGTCTGCGTGCGTGTGTGTATGTATGTGTGTTTGTGTGTGTGTGAGTGTGTATACAATCGCAGAGTACACTGTATCATAGTGTTAGGCTCGAACAGCAGTTCCCTCCATCTGTGAACCAGCCACCTATTAACACACTCACTCACTCTCTCACACACACACACACACACACACACACACACACACACACACACACACACACACACACACACACACACACACACACACACACACACACACACACACACACACACACACACAATGTGACGTGGCGCTAGGCTAGCGTCACCCCCATAGGCATGCTGACGGCGCTATGGACTGAGCACTACGGCATGAAAGCCCACAAACTATTTTAAACACTTTGACAATTCTCATCCGTGATCATTTTGGTTTCTCTGTTGTTATTATATGCATTATTCATGTCCAACCGTAGCGTTCGGTAGCTACGAGTAATGATCAGCTTCAAACCAACGTCAGTCATTCATACCACCCACAGTTCTCCCACGTTAAATGTGGTTAAGTGTGAGCATTATTATTAATTGATTTCTGTCTGATTTGGGTTTGGCTTGTGGTTGGGATAACCAAAGGATAGCCTATTTAAGTCTGGCTTATGTCAGTGTTAAGAGGATTGAATAGGAGATGACTACATACCGTTTTTGCATGACATGCATCCTGACACAAAAATAAATATGCAGTACTTAGTTGTAGTTGTTAGTCTTAGCATCTTATCCAAGCTATCTTTGTTGTGTACGGGTAATGGGTTAACAACCTTACTGTACTGATAGAGATATATTGTTGTGCCTCCTTCTTCTGACAAATGTATTGATTTTAAGATAAAAGTGTCTGCTAACTGCCCTGAATGTAAGTGTACATGACTAGAGTAAAGTCTTATGCGTAGGTATACCCATTATAGGCATGTAACAGCCTTAATGTTCTGTTATATTATGTCATTTATGTGTGTCTTCTTGTAGGTTCAATGTGCATCCGCCCAAGGATTTTACATAAACTCTTTAAAATGTAATTTAAACTCCTGCTCAACCTCAATTGACCGCCTTACTATGGCACTCTGTGACACACACACACACACACACACACACACACACACACACACACACACACACACACACACACACACACACACACACACACACACACACACACACACACACACACACACACACACACACACACACACACAGAAGATAGTGTTGCATTTGAGCCATATCTAGTTCCTGCTCTTGTCCCCCCCAGTCCAGGAGAATCCTATTGGCTTGAGGGGAGAGAGACTATACGTGAGCACTCATGCTCATATACACTATACCCATTTATACTTCTTACCACACAGATTAACCTCACCTCATCATGAGATACTCACCTAATAGAATGACCATGTTTTACAGCACCTTCGACTGTACAACACTTTGACCTTCAGAGAGAATAATTAAGACTTCTGCCCTTGGTGGTACACTCTTGTGGTGTTTACCTCGAGAAGAGTGCCTATTCTTCACAAAACTAAACGGGTGTAGCGATCGGTAGCGAGCTACTTAGCAGACGTAAGCTGGACTTGTTCAAATCAATAGAACTTAACTTGTCAATGAAGTCCACAGAGACCCTGTGGAGACACGTTTGCAGTTTCTCTCCAGATGTTCTATAAAACGCCTGCCCTAAGATGCTACCAACAATAAAATTGGGTACACTAGGAAGCTGCACAAATTATGTTAAAATGGGATTACTCTATCAATTCCTTAATATATGAGATGTCTAATTATTCTCTGTCTCCTGGTACGAGCTACACTTACAGAATGTATACAAAATCTCTAAAACACTGTTTTGGTTGTTGACTACAGCTTTGAGTGGTGTTGAACAGTTTGGGCTCGCTGAATCATTGATGAAACTGTATGTTCCTTCTCTTGTCTGATGTCTCGTACCCTCACATTGTGGAGACAGCTGGGTTATGCTGAACAACCTCCCTCTATATAATCACTTTTTGAGCAACGTAAACGAAAATGTCTTATGTCGGCATATATTGTGAAGTGCACTAGAGACTTCACAATAAAAGTGTGTGTGTGTGTGTGTGTGTGCGTGTAACTGTGTGTGCGCGTGCGTGTGTGTGTGTGTGTGTGTGTGTGTGTGCGCGCGCTTGCGTTTGCGTGCGTCAATGTATTTGTGTGTGTGTGTGTCTGTGTGCGTGCCCGCATTGGTTGGTTTACTGTACTGGTGAGGACCCCTGTGTGTGTCTACATGACAGCTTTGCAACCATGCGCTCTGACCTCATGGAGATGTTGTGGCTCATGACAGTTGGTCTGGCTGGCTCTGCCCACCGGAGGATTAGAGGGGACTGCTCTCCCCCCTGCCACCCCCCCCCCCCCAATTACATCCAGTCCCACATCTGGGACATGCTTGAATGCTGGCTGCTTGACAGTTTCCCTTGTCGTTCCTCACCAACGTTAGGGTTGGTCAGTTTGGTGGTTACACTGTCTAAATCACTGGCTGGTTGTTGAGCCTGACTGGTTTTGTGCCCAGTGGCTTGGTTTATGTGCCCTGCTCTGTGGCAGCTGCCACTTCTGTTGTGTAGCCTTTGTTCAACTCCAGCGGAGTTCCCTTTTGCATATTGTCAAATGTCAATGTGGGCGATAAATAAAGTGTTTTACATTCGTAGCGTCTAGCTAGTCTAGGCTTTGATTAGGCTGGACCTGTCATCTGAACCAAAAAAAAAAGGCTGAACAATTTGGTGTCAGCTCGTGGGAGTTTTGACCTTGAGAACACCATTTGAGATTTGTGAGATTTGTATCTGGGGTGAGGTGTCCTGCTCAGGTACACATCGGCACAAGGAAGAGCCGGGGATCCAACTAGAAACCCTCTGGTTGCAAATAAACCCGCCCTACCTCCTGAGCTAAACCGACCCCTAGCAACTATATCCTAAATCTTGGATTCTGTGAGGTTCCTCAACGATATTGGCCACCTTTTTGTTTCCCTTTAACCACTAAACACAATAAGGACTGTCCAACTCTGCCAATGATTTGTGTAATTTGTAAGACCTTTATTTTACTTGAGGACAGCAGCCGACCTTTGACCTCGATCAAGACATCCACACACAAATTCGTGCCTCAAAATCCACCCTCGGTTTCCCTTTCCGTTCGTTCGACGCACAACCCATTTGAGGAATCAAGCCACGCTAAAAGTTTGCAACCAAGTCGAGGCCATCTTTTTGCTAATGATTACACAACATTTTTGGTTTATTATGTTGTTAATGTTTTCTGTGTTTGGTTCATCTGTTCATATTCCCATTGGGTAATGAAAACCTTGACCTACATGATGCGTAACGTAGGCCTACTCCAGTCCAGCGAGCTTGCCACAAACTGGTGTCTCGATCCACAACACCGGGAAATATCTTCTAAAACAAGCTTCAGATGTTAACTCTTTTACTTTGTCTACGGCGTGGACTCTAATCGAAGCAACCAAACAATGCCCCACCAGGCAGGAGGGGGATGACAGTCAGTTTATCAAGCAGTAGACTGATTGATGCCGGGTTGCCGCCTGTTTTACCGCTCTGTTTACAAGTAGTCGCGGCGGAGCAGAAAGCCATAATTTAGCTGCCAATGGAACTCGAAGGAATGTGGGTATTCCAAAGGTGATCGACCGGACTAGCGCTGGGGGAGACGAAGACTTGAAGACACAAATGTATGCAGAAAGAAACATGGGTGGGGAGGGGGGGACTGCAGACATGCAGAAGAAAGCTTCGGAGACATGCACATAGGATGAGACAGAAATGCAGACATGAGGAAACAAATGTCTACAGAGTTCTGGGAAAACATAACACTACTTGACTGACTGTCAAAGCCTTTCTAGTGTTTCATTATGTTAGTGTATACAGTGCATGTTAAGGTCACCAGGTTATTGTCGTTTTATTTATTATTCTTTCATGGGGCTATTTGTGTGGTATATGAATCAGGCCAAGGTTTTCACAAAAATCAACATAATAATGATAACAAACACAGGCATAGTTGAATGATTTGAGTGAAATGTTTTTGTCAAAACGTACGTGCATAGAAGATGTATCCACAGGTGTCAGGTGAACTTTTTTTTTTTATAGGGGAAATTTTCACAGATCCTCTCTTACGCATACACACACACACAATCACAAACACACACACAGATTATGCAGAGCACATGTACGTTTTGCTGTCGTTCCTGTTATTGTTTTTTTTCAACCATGTTGAACCTCACAATGTAATGACCCATCCATGGTGACCTGGAGTAAACTTGCTCGAGATTTATGGCAACGGGACATGTGTGTTTGTGTTTGTGCACGTGCATGCATGTGTGTGCGAGTATGCATGAGTACATATGTGTGTCCATGTGTGTGTTTGTAACCGAAGCTTGACACTCAATCCAGACAGGGCGTGCGCAAAAGCGATGTTTGATGAAACACACACACACACAAACTAAAATACCCTGGCTCTCTCCCTCTTCCTTTCCTTGGTTTATGTCCAGCTTGCTCATCCTTCTCCTTGGCTATGCTGCCACTTCTCTCTCTCTCTCTCTCTCTCTCTCTCTCTCTCTCTCTCTCTCTCTCTCTCTCTCTCTCTCTCTCTCTCTCTCACCCTCACCCCCTCACTCCCCCCCTCTCTCTCTCTCTCTCTCTGATTCCTCTGCTTTATCCGGTGCGCTCTCTCCCTCCTCTCCTCGCGCGGTGCGCACAGCAGTCCCGCCCGAACAGTAACCTCCGCTGCTGTGTTTCGAGCATGTAGTATTCATTTTACGAAAAACGAGATTTAAAAAGAAAACTATTTCTTCTTTTTTTCTTTCGTTCGGAATTTCTATGTTGTATTTCATTTAGTTTCGTTTTTTGTTTTTTTTGTTGAGAAAATGTGATTTGGGCTACCAACATGTAACCACGCTTTTCTCAACTCTCCTCTGAGAAATCTGATTTTTACGATTCCCATCCTCAACTCTGTTTGACATTCATTATTATGTGTTTCCTTTTTTTTCTGCTTTTGGTTTATTCCTTTGACATATATTATGTCCTCAAACTGTGGAACAAGCAGCTCCTTACGTTTCTTCCTGTTTCTTTCTGTACTGCTCAGGGCGATCCGGCCACCATTTTCAGCAGTCTTTGTCTCATTGCCACTCTTTACGTTCTCTGACCCCATTCCAACCATATTCCTCCCAGTAACTTCCTGTTCTTTCTAAATGTTATCGTAAAGTGTTCCAGTGAGATGAATCTAAATATGTGTACATTAACAGAGGGGAATACACTTGGTTATATACTTCTTAATCTCCTGTGTGTCCTGTGGTCTTTTCTGCTTGCTTCCTCATGAACAGAGTATCACACAGAGACACAGCCTAAGTACTGGGTCAGTATCAGGTTCTCCTTTACCCTACTGGCCGTACGACCAACTGCAAATCTGTTTTCAGGCCTGTCTCTTTAGATGAATCATCACATTTAAAATGTGGCTGTAAATTGTCATTGTTAATTCATATATGCCAACTTGTTTACTGGTATAATCACAAAATCAACCTCGTATTTTTGCAAGAGGTCCTAGTTTATAATTTCCAATTGAATTCACACAGTGATATACCATTGCAATGGACCTCAGTAGGACTTGAACCCAAAACTGTAACACAGAGGGCTCTTCACTGCACCACTGAGATTGGGACAGTCACAGGTCTGAGGTTACACGGGACTTTACAACTAATTCCAAACTTACATTGTAGCTTTGTATTAAAGTTTAATTGAGGTTATGTTCACTGACGTTTATCACGTCATGCATTTCGTTTTTAAGGAAATAGCCGCAAGTTACAGCTTAAACTTGCCAAATTACCATGAGCTGAGTGGACTACCCAAACAGCCATAGATAAGGTTATGCAGCTAATTAAATCATGGGCTAGCCCAGCGATGTAATCACTGGTTAAAATAATCATTCTTAAAAAAAAACGTATGGGTATGTTGAACGTGGTTGAAACTTTATAATGTTACCGTACACTTTACAGTGTACCTGCCGAGGAGACGGTGGGCAGATGTGGGAAACACTGCATTAGCTTGGTGGCTGACACAAGCAACATATCATAGTAAGCTAAATCACAATTGATGAATCATAGCAATAAATAAGGTCCGTGCTGGATTACTGTTTGCTTGTACCCCAAAAGCTATAATGTGGTTCCCTAGGAAGTGCGCACAGTTGACACTTGACCCACAAAGAGTTGAGAGTTTGACTCAGCCAGTGTCTTAGAACTTTTATCCCTTGCTCTCCACAACTTTGCTGCTGCAAGACGAAGCAGCACTTTCTTATGAGTTTAGGACTCCACGGAGGGTTGAAAAGGAAGTGGGCGTGGAAAAGTGGGGGAGGCACATGTACTTCTAGTGCAAAAAACACTGTAGCAGGGAAGGATAATTACTTTATTGTCGCCTCAAACAAAAAACCTGCATCGGCAGAAAGACAAGTGTGTAATCGCGTTATTCGTTTATGACTACATAAACGAATAACATGATCCATTTTTGGTTTTCTTTCACTTTTTTCCTCATAAATATCCATGGCGTCAGTTAATTGACGCTCTATGGGTGTTTCACTCGGTGCCCACACAGTTTCATCATAGTGGACGCCTTGCCACCGACGGACGGCTAGAACCTCGCCATCCTCCCTCCCACCGCTTTCGGGACCAGAATGGTGAAGAGCGGTGTGTTTTTGAGTCAGTTGTGATCGCCAATGTCTTGCTTTCTTGTACTTTTGCCTCTGTAGTCTGTTTTGATGCTCGTCATTGTAGTCCTTTGCATAACCTGAGCTTCTTTTCTCATATTACTATTCAGATGTAAAGCCGTTCCGCCGAATTCAACAACCGTAGAAACAGAGGAAAGGACACAACATTATCGAGACCAATCTCATGGGCCCTGACGAACCGGTGAACGGGATAAGTCTGATGAATTTAACAACGGGTCGAACCAATGATGGAAGTCTTCAACAGCAGATGAAACAGGACATGAAACAGTACATTTGTTACGAATGAGATCAATCTTATTTTAGATTTCTGTTGCCTACTGTAAAACCGAAGAGATCAGTCGGAGTCAATTGCGAATCCGATAAAGTTGGATGGAAGGAAGCCAATGAGTTGGATGACACCTAGGATAATCCCTCAAACCACAAATCTTTGAACAAGATATGCATTGAAGTAGAAACATTTATTTCCCTGTGATATCATAGATGTTTTTCCACTTTGATTTTGCTACCGTTTCTGGGAGATGTGATGTTTATAATGAAAGACCAGTTCAAATAGGATTTCTGTCATTGTTTTATATGATCTAGAATGTCTGCGGAATTTCATTCACAGCGCACTTGATGTGAAATGGCTGGAGATAAAATATAGGCCTTCCTAGACCTTCAAAGGAATTTAAAGGGATACGCAGAGGTATATGAAAATGTGCCTGTTTTACCCAGATTGAGACGATTTGTTTAATCCCAAATTCATCGTTGTGCGTCAAGAAGGGGAATTCCCCGGGTTAGCATTTGCTTTCGACAGCCCCATCTAATGATTTGCAGAATTATAGTATGCTTGCTCTATCTTACTGAGTCTTGAAACAAACATCTGAACAGTGGTGCAGTGGAGAGCACTGTTGGATAGCACTCTGGAGACCAGGGTTCAATTCCTGTTTACTGTATGTTAATTAACTAAAGTGTAAGTCAAGTAAGTCTAATAAGTCTGTAATGATATTTCTATTGAACTGATATAGCCTTCGACCAAAATATGATCATAACCGCCATGGGGATGTGGAGAGAGCAGTTGGCAGACACTCCTGAGACCAGGGTTCAAGTCCAACTAATGCTCTCTAATGTTTTTTTCTCTATCATGTGAATGGTAAAGTCAAGTATAACCTCCAAACATGATCTGGAAAGTGTCTTGGTGGTGCAGCGGTCAGGGCTGTCGGTTAAAGCTCTGTAGACTCTGGTTTGAGTCCCCGCATGCACGCATGGCTAATAAGAATGTTGAGTATTCAGTCACTATGGTTCAGGTTCCCGGATCTGAACCGGGGTTCAAGAGGTACAGTAATGTATGCATCTTATTTCTCTATCATGTGAATGGTAAAGTCAAGTATAACCTCCAAACATGTTGTAGTTAGCGTCTTGGTGGTGAAGCGGTCAGGGCTGTTGGTTAACGTTCTGTAGACTCCGGTTCGAGTCCCGGAGGCAACCAGCGGTACCTTAATGGATATGTCATATTTCTCTATCATGTGAATGGTAAAGGCAAGTATAACCTCCAAAAATAATCAGCAAGGCGTCTTGGTGGTGCAGCGGTCAGGGCTGTTGGTTATCGTTCTGTAGACTCTGGTTCGAGTCCCTGCTCACACGGCAACCAGAGGTACCTTAATGGATTTGTCTTATTTCTCTATCATGTGAATGGTAAAGTCAAGTATAACCTCCAAGCACAGTCTAGATAGCGTCTTGGTGGTGAAGCGGTCAGAGGCAGTGGTTTAAAGCTCTGTAGACGAAGGTTCGAGTCCCCGCTCACACGGCCACCAGAGGTACGTATATGGATACATCTTATTTCTCAATCATGTGAATGGTAAAGTCAAGTATAACCTCCAAACACATTCTGGAAAGCGTTTTGGTGGTGAAGCGGTCAGGGCTCTCGGGTAAAGCTCGGTAGACTCAGGTTCGAGTCCCTGCTCAAACGGCCACCGGTGGTACCATAATGGCTGCATCTTATTTCTCTATCATGTGAATGGTAAAGTCAAGTATAACCTCCAAACATGCCCTGGAAAGCGTCTTGGTGGTGCAGTGGTCAGGGCTGTCGGTTAAAGCTCTGTAGATTCTGGTTTGAGTCCCCGCATGCACGCATGGCTAATAAGAATGTTGAGTATTCAGTCACTATGGTTCAGGTTCCCGGATCTGAACCGGGGTTCAAGAGGTACCTTAATGGATACATCTTATTTCTCTATCATGTGAATGGTAAAGTCAAGTATATCCTCCAAACATGTATTGGAGGCAGAGTCTTGGTGGTGCAGCGGTCAGGGCTGATGGTTAACGGTTAAGTTAACGCCCTGTAGACTAAGGTTTGAGTCCCCGCTCACACGGCCACCGAGATAAGAATACACCAAGGTCGGCTCCTCCACGTTGGCGCGTATCCCAGAACCCCACCTCCCCTTCTCCGGGGGGGGTGGGGGGGGGGTAAGGTCTAAAGGGGTCTTGCTACTTGTGGTAAGGACTAAAGGGGTCTTGCTACTTGTGGCAAGGACTACTATTGTACTTTTCCCATTATAAAGGGAAACTTTCAAAAAAGTGATACTTTTTAAAAGTTTCCCTTTTTTGATGAAACTTTTTAAAAGTTATATACTTTTTTTTTAAATGTTGTTGTTTTTTGTGTTGTTTTGTGTTTTTTTTTAAACCCGTTTATCTTTTTTTGGAAAAAAATAGGTGTTTTTTTTGAAAAAATAAATTTTGTGGTTTTTTTATTTGAATTTTTTTTTTGAAAAAAAAACACTTTTTTAAAAAAGTGATCTTTTTTTAAAAAGGGTGTTTTTTAAAAAAAAGTGATTTCTTTTTTAAAAAAGTTTTGTTTTTTGAACAAATGTTTTTTTGGTGGTTTTTTTTTTGAAAAAATGTTTTTTATAAAAAAAAGGGTGTGTTTTATTAAAAAAAAACATTTTTTTTTTTAATAAAACGTTTTTTTTTTAAGTGTTTTTTTGAAGTTTTTTTTTTTTAAAGTGTTTTTTTTTTGGATAAATGTTTTTTTTTTTAAATGTTGTTTTTTGTGGTTTTTCTAAAACCCAAAAAGGTGTGGTTTTTTTGTTGTTTTGTGTTTTTTCTTTAAAAAAGGTTGTTTTTTTTAAAAGAAAATCTTTTTTGTGAAAAAAGTGTTTTTGTTTTTTTAAAAAGTGTTGTTTTAAAAAAAAGAAGTGTTTTTTGTGTATATTTGTGTTTTTTTTAAAAAAGTGTTTTTTTTGGAAAAATGCTTTTTTTGTGGGTTTTTTTTGAAAGAAAGTTGTTTTTTGTGTTTTTTTTAAAAAAGTTTTATTTTTTAAAAAAATGTGTTTTTTGTGTTTTTATGTATTGTTTGTGTTTTTTTTTCAACAAGGGTGTTTTTTTACAAAAAAAGTGTTTTTTTTTTTAAATTGTTTAAAAAAAAGAAGTGTTTTTTGTGTATATTCACATCCAAGGGATGTTCAAAAAAGTAGCAAGACCCTTTTAGTCCTAACACCCCCCCCAGCAGGACCCCTTAAGTCCTTACCGCGAGTAGCAAGACCCCCTCCTTCCCGCAAGTAGCAAGACCCCCTTTAGTCCTTACCCGTGGCAGAACCCCACCCCCCCCAGAGGAGGGGGTGGGGTTCTGCCACGTTGGGTACCGTTTGGGGGTACTCCCTTCTTGGTGGCCTGGTGAGCGGGGACTCGAACCGGAGTCTACAGAGCGTTAACTAACCGTTAACAATCAGCCCTGACCGCTGCACCACCAAGACGCTTACCAGTACGTGTTTGGAGGTTATACTTGACTTTACCATTCACATGATTGAGAAATAAGACGTATCCATTAACGTACCTCTGGTGGCCGTGTGTGTGTCTCATAGTGTCTGAATGCTCAACATTCTTAATAGCCATTCGTGCATGCGGGGACTCAAACCTGAGTCTACAGAGCGTTAACCGACAGCCCTGACCGCTTCACCACCGAGACGCCTTGGTGGTTGTCATAGTTGACTTTACAGCCACCAAGGTACCGTGGTGGCTTACCTTTTCCAAAGGTCATACTTGACTTTACAGCCACCAAGGTAACTCTGGTGGCTGTGTGAGCGGGGACTCGAACCTTAGTCTACAGAGCATTAACTAACCGTTAACCACCAGCCCTGACCGCTGCACCACCAAGACACTTACCAGATCATGTTTGGAGGTTATACTTGACTTTACCATTCACATGATAGAGAAATAAGATGCATCCATTAACGTACCTCTGGTGGCCGTGTCTCATAGTGTCTGAATGCTCAACATTCTTAATAGCCATGCGTGCACTCAAACCTGAGTCTACAGAGTGTTAACCGACAGCCCTGACCGCTACACCACCCAGACACTTACCTGATCAATTTTGGAGGTTATACTTGACTTTACCATTCACATGATAGAGAAATAAGTTGTATCCAATAACGTACCTCTGGTGGCCGTGTGAGCGAGGACTCGAACCTGAGTCTACAGAGCGTTAACCGACAGCCCTCATATACATGATAGAGAAATAATACCATTACGGTACCTCTTGAACCCCGGTTCTGTGCAGGGAACCTGAACCTACATAGTGTCTGAAGCTCATCATTCATATTAGCCGTGCATGCGGGGACTCGAACCTGAGTCTACAGAGCGTTAACCAACAGCCCTCACCGCTGCACCACCAAGACACTTACCAGAGCATGTTTGGAGGTTATACTTATCCCTAATACACTACATTTACCCATGGATGCAGTTGTTTTGACGCATACATAACTAGAGGGTGCACTGTACTAATGCTTGCTCTGGGACACGATTCAATAGATTAACGTTCATAAACTGACTTATCTCCAGATGTTTTTGATAAACTGGAGGATGCTCCAAAAAAAGAGCCCCCCCCCCCCCAGGCAATCAGGCTAAATTGGTACATTGTTAAGTGACTCGAACCCAGGACCTCAGGCTGATGACCGGGAGCTCGCCACAGCGCTGGAGATTGCCAGAAGAATATTTGACATTATATTCGACATGACTGTGGTTGAAAATCAACAGTCATAAGCAAGACTTGAAGCTGGGTCCCAAGCACTTTATTCAGCAGGTCTTCAAACTTCAAATGAAAAGGCTTTCATCAGTGGGCCATTGGCTAAATCACCATTGTGGTATACAATAACTCGCGTGACAATCTTCTTCAATTTAACTATATCACATTAAATCACAGATTCAGTCCTTTGTCGCAAACAGGTAAAAACATAAAGCAAATTTTCGATTTAAAAAAGCAAAATAATAACTTCAGCTTTATTCAATGAGGTCTCGTTACTTTGAGTCCGCCGTGCCGCATCTACGTACCGTGCGCAACCGAGCAGCCTCGCTGGGGTTGCGCACCTGTTGGGCTTTAATCAATCAATGCTGCAATGTAGCGTTTTCTTCCAACTAATCCATAAAACGAGTTTTGACATCATCCCCCTGAGATGAGGCTGCAGATTTTTCTGCAACATTTTCTTTGCAAAGTAGCAGTTGAAACTCTCGTGAACACCGGCTTGTGGACTACCACTTCCACTTTGTTTCTTCCTCCGGTGAATACAATATGGGATAAATAAAAGAAAGCAATGATCATACAATCATGCAAACTCAAAATATAAATTTCAAGTAAACACTCAACTTCACTATCGCACCAACGTAAACCCACTCGTGAACCGATTGCCGCCATTGTTTAAAATTATTGTTGTGGGGAAGAAGGGCATGGACCTATAAAGAAAGAAGGGTCGCGCAAGGACTACGTCATCCAGCTCACGTTGTGTATCCGCGCGTGTCATCTCATTAGCATCTGTACTTTGGCCACGGCACACCTCTCCCAAGTGTGCCGTGGGCCATCCCCCGCTAGGGGAAGGGGTGGCAACATAAAACCAGATGTCGTTGGTTAACTTAAAGGGGACCTATTATGCTTTTTCGACTTGTATGACCTATAAACGTTGTTATAATGATTGATAGTCATGTTCAACCATACACAAAAAACGATGTCGATTTTCGGGAAACTCTTCCTCTCATCTGGGCGCTTTCAGCATTCTCTTGTCAACGCTCGGTTTCGTCCTTCTCCGCCCCCCTCCTGCCAACCCAACTCTGTTGTGATTGGTTACCTTCCTTGAAGCGCGCGGGCGGGAAGATTTGACCAGGCATATGGGGGCGCGGCAGGAGTGCCTCTACGTAGATGATTTCCCGGAAATGTGAACAATTGAATCGCAAATGTTGTCCGAGTGTTTAGCACTCTGCACAGCCACCTCAGACTGTCAGCAGGGAATATGTCTCTTCATCGACTGAATATGAGAGGTGGGATGGAGTCTGATGGACACAGGAATAAACAGCAACACTCAAGTCACTACCCATATAGTCGATCAAAATGTGTAGCTTTTTATTTGTATTTACTGAATGACAACGACAGGGAATGGAACTGACAAAGATTGAAAATACATGCTTTTTTTGATGGATTCAGTGCAGTCATATGCTTATATTGTTGGTCGGGATAATGCCGATAAGAAAAATGATAATACCGTATGAACAATTGCATGATAATTAGATTTTTGACGAGTAAAAAAATGTTTAAAGTTAAAAATCCTAACAAAAGAAAAGTATGAATCAACTTTAAAACAAGTTGCTCGACTTCAACTTGCCAAGTGCATAATTTATATAGGTCTACTTGAAAACCAAAAAAATCGAAATAAACGCCTGTTTTTACTTGTGAACACGGAAGAAATCCATCTTTCACTTTCAACAACCAATGATTACAAACCAAGTGTTTCATTGATTTTTTTGGGGTACCATTTTGGACCTTTGGATGACAGCAAAATCAGTGGACGACGTGGAGCTAAGAGAAGGATGGAGCAGTGCTTAGCCTGTCCGCCCCTAGCGGCTCCGGTCTGCTAGCGCGGCGGTGGCTGGCAGCAGTCGGCGCGAGGTCCACCAAGACCTGCACCGTGTGGGCCAGCCGACCCAAGCCCTCGTCCTCGGTGATCAACTGGGCGGCACAGATGGATTCCTGGGGGAGGAAAGGAAAAGGGTGAGGGACTGCATATCGGTGCATGTTTGTCGCTTTTCATTAGAGCCGTGCAACATGGAGTCATGGGTACACAAGACTCCATGTTGTGTCCCCATGACACAAATGGTAATTTTTTCGTTAGTAAAATTACCATTTTACTAACGAAATGGAAAGATGTGCAAGGAAAGTGCGCTACTTACATCGGAAAGCAAAATAACATTCTAAGTAAAGTAGAGAAAGCATGGATGCAACAAAATGCTCAGTTGATGCTAATGTAGTCTCATGTGGGGCGAAAAAAACACCATGATTGGTTTCCCTCTAGATACGTTAGCCCTTATCAAGTAGTTCTAGATGGTTAGTGTCCAGTCAGTGTGAGCCTCAGACCCAGCCAGATGGATGCAGATAGTGGAATCTAATAGAAGGGTGTTAACCTGCATTATGTAGGCTGATTATTATCAGCAGCCTCTCTAGTGACTTAAGTTGTGGCTGCACCATTTTCAGATGACTGTTAATGTCAAAAGGTTTATCAGAATAAATGAAAATGCTTTATCGTGAAAAACTCACTTTACGGATTGACTTGTAGATCGGCGTATTATTCTTGGAAACTTTTCTAGTTCTGAAATTGTAGATTCTTGTTTAATAGAGTTATTAGCTCTAGTGGAAAAGTTACATAGTGCAGGTTTAACCATTTCAATATTTGGGCGCACTGACTACAAATCCTGAGCCCTGTAATTCTTAATGATTATTTCTATATCAGATCATTGTAAATATCAACAGGAGCTTCTGGGGTATGGGGCAACAATTATGATATTAGGTATTTGGTTAGGCTCTGACACTCCCCACTATATGTTTAAAGCTGCTTTCGAGTATTCTCTGCGAACCGACTCGGATCTCGGATCTGACGCCACGCCCACACTTCAAGCGTTTTATTATTTCGCTCGGTCGTTGGAGGAAAACATGGACGCCACCCGGAAAGCTGTTATCGCGGTAGCATTGGCAGAGGACCAGGCAATCCAATATAAGTAGGCTATAGGCCATAGTCAAGTTTATTTATATAGCACATTTAAAACAACAGTAGTTGACCAAAGTGCTGTACACAAATACAATATTTTTGTGTACATAGGCAGAGATACGGACGCAGTAAGGTATTGCAGTAATACGAGTGATTGAAATTACCATTTAAACCACCAAAGTGGTCCAAGCACAATGAAAACAGTTCATACTTCAAGTCCCAATGGGCGCAGCCATCTTGAATTCTGTCTCGGAATTTCGCTCGGTCACCACTGAGTTCAACCGAGATGGCGAGATCGCCGTCCGAGGAAAAGGGGCGTGTTTGTGCGTGTCGCTAGGCAACGTCCTCGGACCTCCGAGACGGATGGATATTAAAACGCACCATAAGTCCTTATCAAGCCACGACTACAGTTAAGTTGCTATTTGCTGAAATGTACTATAGTTTGAGTTTTAATTGGGTTGTTCAAATAATAGTTTTACGGCTTCTGTTGCAAATTCTGGATTTTGGGGGAAGGGGTGTTATTGGAATTTAATTATGATTATCCGCCACGCCCAGTGCCTCCATGCCATTGGTTAGCCGTACATCTCATGCCAATCATTTCATTTTTAATAGGTGTGGGTTTTAAAATTTCCTTTGGATGGGTCTGACTCTGGAATTGTGTGTGTGTGTGTGTGTGTGTGTGTGTGTGTGTGTGTGTGTGTGTGTGTGTGTGTGTGTGTGTGTGTGTGTGTGTGTGTGTGTGTGTGTGTGTGTGTGTGTGTGTGTGTGTGTGTGTGTGTGCGCATACGTGCGTGGGTGTGTGTGTGTGTGTGTTTTGTCAGTGAGGACAAAGGGCATCATGTTTGTAATTGGTTTTGTTGGCCACAGGGGGAAGCAATGACAAGATACAGCTAGAGGACAACATGTATGATGTATCTGTCTACATGTGATGGGGATGGGTGTGTGTGGTGTGTGTGTTTTACCCCATTACACCGCACCATACCATCTCTGGGAAATGAAGACGAAGGTGATCATCTTCAGTGTGTCAGCCAGCCCACACCTCTTTTATTTTCAATTGTTAAAAGAAATCAGCTATTGGGCGTCAGCTATCAGACAACTGATAATTGGTTTTCCAATAGCCCTAAGCCTTGCAAAAGGACATATTTGCAAAAAGAAATGTGCTCAAAACGCCTCGTTTTGAGCGAAAGCCTCAACGCCTTACTTGTTCCACGGGGACGTTTAGTATGCTGGTGACAGAGCGAGGCAGAGATAGAGCGTGCGAGGTAAAGGATGAATGGAGTTTGAAAGACCAGACAGCAGAGAGGTGGAGGAGGAGTCAGACTGGAGGGGGCGGAGTCAGAGAAACAGAGAGGGAAATGAATTAAAGGAGGGAGGGAGGGTGTGTGCTGGCATGTGTGAGCGTGTGTCTCGGGTCTGAGTGGAGGAGCGAAGGAGAGATTGTGAAGTGCGCTCCCAGACCTCATCCGGCAACACACTCACACACACGCCACATGCGCAGACGCGCACACACACACGCACACACAGATCTCCAGACTGCTTCTGTCTGAGCACTACATACACACACAGACAGCTCCAGTACCTTGTTAACGGAGATTCTAACACAAACACACAAACGCACACTCACACAGACACACACAAGCGCACACCCACAGATAGAAGCCAGGAGCGGGGCATCTGTAAGCGTAGCGAAGGGGAGCCGACTAGAAACACAGAACAACTGCATCCTCTTTCTTCCTCTTCCTCTTCATCACCACTTCAACTGCCACCGCCACCACTGCTGCTGCTGCTGCCGTGGCAACTGGAACGGAACTCACACTCACACTGACTCCTGCATCAACAGTAGGACAAGGCTTTCCTCTCTCTCTCTCTCTCTCTCTCTCCCCCTCTCTCTCTCTCTCTCTCTCCCTGTCACTCTACCTCTCCTCCCTGTCTCTTCCCCTCTGTGTCCGTCCCTCTGTCACTGTCTGTCTGTGTGTGTGTGTGTGTGTGTGTGTGTGTGTGTCCCTCTCTTGCTCTCCCGCTCTGCTGACTCTCACTCGTTTCATTCATTAAATGTTGCCTCTCTCGCCCGGTGATCACCTGTCCTCTCCGCTGTTTGGCTGAAGGACAGACTCTGACGGCTCTGCGTTGCGCACCAGCGAGAGAGAGACAGAAAGGGGGAGAGAGAGAGAGACGGGGAGAGAGAGAGAGAGAGACAGAGCAAGAGGGGGGAGAGAGAGATAGATGAGGGCGAACAAGAGCGGATAGACTCTGCACTGCCAATCTCCTCTCTTTCTCCCTCACTCTCTCTGTACTCCTCCTCTCTCTCCCTCACACTCACTGTATCTCTCCCTCACTCTCTCAGCCTCTCTACTCTCCCCCTCTCTCTTCCTCTTCCTCCCTCTCTTCCGCTGCGCTCTCATACATGAATGTCACCCCTGTCGGTGGGAAAAGCCGGTAGATTCATCAAACCTCTCCCTCTCTCCCCCTTATCTCTCTCTCTCTGTCTCCCTTGCTCTTTCGGTCCTCCTCTGCTCTCTCTCTCTCTCTCTGTCGGTCTCTTCAGGTGAGAGCAAAGGGGTGACACCAGGCGAAGAGGAAGAAACGCAAAAGAAACGAAGAAGGATTTTTTTGCATTTCTTCACCCGTCCGAAGACGTCCCACCAGCCGCCGGAAGCTCTGGGTAAATTTTTCGACTAGCCCCGGTCCCGTCTCAATCCTCCCCCAGCCCCCCCCCAAACCCTCCCCCCCACCACCACCACCACCCCATCTCCTCTCCCTCTTATCTGTGTCTCGTCTTGTCGGTCGGAGCTGGAGGTGTTCCTAGGTGAGAGAGAGAGAGACAGAGAGGAGGGGAGAGCCAGGTCGCGGTGCGTCCCCAACGACGTGGGCAGCGGCCGGCGCCTCGTTCGACGTCTCGTCAACCTTTAGCCCACCAGAAGACGGGACAGTCTCACACTGCTCTGCCCGGTAGTGCGACCAGTCATTCTTCCAGGGACTGAAGAGAGCCGGACTCTAGGTGGATCTCTCCCAGCCGGGGGTTCCTGGTTCCCAGTTCAAATCTTTCCCGTCTGTATTCTGGAGGTCCTGCCGTGAGATCCCCTCGTCCCAGGACTGTCAGGTGCAACTTCCAGCCCCCCCGGCACGTTCCAGAGGTATAGGACTGAGGAGCGTGGGGACGCTCGCAGGGTGTTGACAGACGAGGGGACGACGGAGGCACCAGAGGGCGGGGGGCGGAGGGGGGGTGAAGGGGGGGGGGGGTGGGAGACAGACGCTACACCGCTGGGACGCTAGGCCCCTGCTACTCTGACCGCGGTGGATATTGTGACGGGACATGAGTGGCCGTGATCGGAGCCGTCGGAACCGGAGCCCAGACGGAGACGGAGACACGGCCCGGCCGGGGCTGAGCAGCTGAGAGCGATACGGTGGACGGGCGAGGAGGTGACAGCTGGCGCTAGATCAGGACCTCCTAGGACTGGCCGTCGCGTACGGGCATCACCGCTGGACCCACCGTACAGGACTTTGTGTTCCCTGGACGCTTTTGGTCTTCTTTTATTGATACAGGTAGCCCCATTTCTCTTTCTTTCTCTTTGATTCTTTCCTGCCTTTCTTTCTTCCAAACTCTTTTCTGCCTTTCCTTCCTTTTCTAGTTCTTTCCATCTCTTTATCTCTTTCATTCCCTCTCTCTCTCTCTCTCTCTCTCAATCTTTCCTCTCCGTCTCCCCCCCCCCCCCCGCCCTCCTCTCACCAACCCCTTCCCCCCGGACGTCTCTGCCTCCACCACCGCCTGCCCCACCACCGCCGCCCGCCCCCCCCCCCCCCCCCCCCCCCCTGCCTCCAGCCTCAAGCACCGCTCCCGTCGCCCTGGGTCAGCGGGCAGGGGGGTGGCCCACGGAACCCCCCGACACCTGTGCGCCGCCGGACCCTCTGCACCTGAGGGGCCAACAAGATGGCCGCCCTCGCCAGCTCACTCATCCGGCAGCGGCGGGAGGTCAAGGACCCGCAGGCAAACCGGCAGATCGCCAACAAGCGCAAGCCCTGCCCCAAGAGCAACAAGTCGCTGTGCCAGAAGCAGATCCTCATCTTGATCTCCAAGGTTCGACTATGTGGCAGTCGAGGGAGAAAGATGGACAAAAGACCGGGTGAGTCCGGGAACAAGAGCTTCCAAACACACCCACATCCACGCAAAACACACACACACAAGGGCTGCACTGCACTTAATTCGTCGTAAGAATGTGCGCCGAATGCAGGGGCCAGTGGATTGCGTCAGATACAGAGGGCCGTTTGGTGTTGGGGAGAATTTGAGCACAGAAAGAGTCCAATACCAAGGTCGATGAGATGTCTCTCAAAGAAAAGCGGCAACATTCTTCCTCTGCTGAAAGATAGATGTGACGGTGTTAGGATGTGTCTCATGGAAAGCCAGTCCATCAACGCATTCGCTCTGCCCTCAGCAGACCTCATCTGATTAACGGGCGGTTGGGCAGCTGGCGTAACCCGGGTTGAGCCCTGGTCGTGTTGATGCACCAGCGCCGTGTGTCCTTAACCCCGCACCGCACGCCCTGCTCCTCCTCCACCCCTCCCCTGGCTGTCCCCTGACCTCCTCCAGGGCTCTGCCTCAGCCCCGCTTGCTCGGCTCACGATTGATAACTGGATTTTTGGATCTTGGCTTCGGCCGGACATCTCCATTAATCCGCCCTCCCCCCGTACCGAACATCGCGAACGTCCACCGCCTGTAATTTCTTCGTTCGCAACTTAATCGGAATGTTGGGAAACTTCCCAGAAACACTCTGGGGGGGGGGTTACATCCCCCTCAGCCTCCGCAGAACGCGTGTGTGTGTGTGTGTGTGTGTGTGTGTGTGTGTGTGTGTGTGTGTGTGTGTGTGTGTGTGTGTGTGTGTGTGTGTGTAAAGGTCAGATGGGACAGGATTTGGATTCATTTGGCCTGATAAACAAGTGGATGCGCACACACACATGCACATAGACACAGATTCACGCACACTCAAATACACACACGCGCACGCGCACACACACACACACACACACACACACACACACACACACACACACACACACACACACACACACACACACACACACACACACACACACACACACACACACACACACACACTGTTATGCTGGCAGTAAGACCGTTATTGCAGATGTGTATGGGTTGCATGCAAGCGTTGGCCCCCAAACCTATTATATACTAGGTTAGTGTGGGTGTGGTTTGTGTGTGTGCCTTCATGTGTGCGCTACCTGTTTTATATTAGATTAGGCGTGTGTGTCGTCTTTCTGGCCATCACGACACACAGACACATCGTGTTTGTGTGTGCGTTGGTATATGTGGTGCGCATGTGTGCCTCTCTGTGCACCCCTGCACGCCCCTATATAACCATAGTCTCCGTCGACTCGCAGGCTAACGTGCTCAAAAACACGCATAGAATGAACTCGGTGTGTTAGCCAGGTGATTTACGGTGACATTAAAACGTCCAGAAAGCCTCATTGGCCATTCTGGGACCCCCATTACTCCCTCCTCCCCAGCCCACCCCCCCCCCCCAACCCCACTATTGTCCCCTGAAGGCGAGTGGGGAAACAGAGGTTGGCCTAATTTGTCTTTGTGTCTGTTGCATAATCAATGTAATTGCAAAATGATTCATTGACGATGAATCACAAAATACCATGGTGGGTGTGTGGCCGGGGTGGGGTCGGCAGATCTTGCCTTTCATGAGACTGTTGTAACTGTTTTGTTTTCCTTTTTTTTTGTTATTCATGATATTACAGCGACATGCTGGTGGTAGCAGCTGGGGAATTCAAATGTTTTTGGTTTTTTTCTGGTGTGAATAAGTTTGGGCGATATTGCAGTTTGCTCTGTGGTTACAGTCAGCGTAACAATATTATGTTTGTGACAGAGAACACAGAATATGCTGTGTAAGCGGTGCTGCGTGACGGCCGAAGAGTCCCACATACACACACACAGACACGCACACTCTCTCTCACACACACAGAAATGAATAACCTCATTATTATTAAAAACTTTCTTTCAATATTTAAAAATAACTTAAGTCTTAGCACAAACCTTTATCCAAACCAAATGTAGACAGCTTTCATTGATAGCTGTTAGGACATTTTGAGACTTGTAGTCAATTTCGTCCAAGCCTCTTAAAGACGACATATATAATTCTCTTTTATTCTGAAACCTGTCACTGATAAGCAAGTTAGGCATCTCGCTCCAGGACGCAGCCTGCGGGTCACACTGCAGACATTCGGGATCCACTACTCCGGCTCTGCTATATTTTCCTTTCTGCATCAAATGGCTGTTAAGGAAAACACTGCTGTGATCAACACAGCATTGGTGCTCAGTATTGACAGTGTCCACTTATGTTCTCCTTGGACGTTCTGGTATTAAGGGCCAGGCTAACCTCCCTGCTAACCTAAAAACCCCTATCAAGGTGTGCCTTGATAGGGGTTTTTCTAATCTAGACCGGCACCATCCGATACTGCACGCCTCTCCACTTACCTGTTAAGAGTATATGGAACTGGTGTCTGGTAGCGTTTGTGACGTGACTGCATGTTCTGGTGTGTGTGTGTGTGTGTTTGTTTGTTGTGGTGTGTGTTTGTATTTGTTTGAGTCTTTGTGTGTGTGTGTGTGTGTGTGTGTGTGTGTGTGTGTGTGTGTGTGTGTGTGTGTGTGTGTGTGTGTGTGTGCATTTGCGAGTTCTGGTGTGTGTATTTGTGTTGTAGTAAGTGCGTGTGTGCATGTGTGTGTGCATGTGTGTGTGTATTCGTGTGTGTGTGTGCATTTGCGAGTTCTGGTGTGTGTATTTGTGTTGTGGTAAGTGCGTGTGTGCATGTGTGTGTGTATTTGTGTGTGTATTTGTGTGTGTGCGTATCCGTGTGTGTATTTGTTTGAGTGTGTGTGTGTGTGTATGCGTGTTTGTGTGTGTACTTGTGTGTGTGTTGTAGAAGGTAAAGTATTGCGATGCAGTCAAGCGGTTTGGAATATGTCCGTGTTGGCGTGGATTTGATGAGTGGACTCACGGTGGCTCCGTGGTGGACGGGAGGAGGACTTGCTGAGCTGATGTATGACGGTGATGAATAGGATTCCTACTTCTCCCCAGGCCCTCGTTGCCTAGTTCCGGACAAAATGAACATTGTTATTTTCGAGGGTTGGATCAATGCAGTCAAATATTACTCATCATTGATGCTCCTGATAATCATTTATATTGAGATGATGATAATATAGATCAATATAATAATATTAAATAAATGTTGTGTACTGTATGTGGGTGGGTGCTTTTGTGCGTGTGTGTGTGTGCGTGTGACACCTCCATTACACCACTTGCTCTCACCTAAATCTTTGCTGCATAAGTACAGCTTTGCCACTTACCTCCCTTGTTTGTGTGTGTGTTGCCATGGCATTTATTACCTGTGAGCGCCAGGTTGATCATGGTAAATTACTACATTGGGGGTGGTACAGCATCTTCATGTATTTCTACCTGTCCATTGATTGGTCTCTCTCTCTCTCTCTCTCTCTCTCTCTCTCTCTCTCTCTCCTCTCTCTCTCTCTCTCTCTCTCTCTCTCTCTCTCTCTCTCTCTCTCTCTCTCTCTCTCTCTCTCTCTCTCTCTCTCTCTCTCTCTCTCTCTCTCTCTCTCTCTCTCTCTCTCTCTCTCTCTCTCTCTCTCCTGTTTTGCCTGTCAGCAGAAAGCAAAGAGAGATGGCTTACGAGGAGGACGAAAAGAGAACGAAAGGAAGAGAGAGAGAAAGGGGGAGGAAGGGGGGTATAACCATAGGGGTTGTGATTTAGAGGGGTCAGTGGTAAGTACCGTATGTGGCAGTGTGTGTCTTCATTATTCTCACTTGTGTGAATTTGTGTGGCTGTGTGTGTGAGTGTGAGTGTGTGTGTGTGTGTCTGTGACTAGACAACCAATATTTCTGACCTTTCGCTGCAAGGTTGCGCCGGCTAGGTTAAATTTGTGTGCCTGGGGCCTCAGTTGACCCATGGCTAAGATTGTGTGTAGAATGATCCGGTAGGCCATCTGGGATGCTGGAGGGTCAGAGACGGAGAAGGTGTGTGTGTGTGTGTGTGTGTGTGTGTGTGTGTGTGTGTGTGTGTGTGTGTGTGTGTGTGTGTGTGTGTGTGTGTGTGTGTGTGTGTGTGTGTGTGTGTGTGTGTGTGTGTGTGGATGTGTATGGGGGAGATACGTGTGCATGTGTATGGGGGGACATATGTGTGGGTATCATCACCTCCCCTGCCCTCACTGCTACTCATTTCCACACACTCTCTCACACACACACACACACACACACACACACACACACACACACACACACACACACACACACACACACACACACACACACACACACACACACACACACACACACACACACACACACACCTTCTAACCCTTTGCCTAACCCATACTAATGGCAACCTCAGCACCAGAGACAATTCAGCTCATTACAAGGTCAGCCTGCCTCACACACACATGCATGTAGACACATACCATGAAGACACACTGTAACATTCACACACATACAAAGACGTCACACACACACACACACACACACACACACACACACACACACACACACACACACACACACACACACACACACACACACACACACACACACACACACACACACACACACACACACACAGTGAAGCTTCTGGAGACACACAGACGCACAAGGTTACTTAGCCATAGCACTATCATTGCATAAAACAGTACAGGCAGGTACACCATATTCACCCACACACACACAGCTATGCTCTAAGGACACACACACACACACACACACACACACACACACACACACACAAGATGTCATGATAGTTTATGTGGGGTGTGTGCCGAGGACATAAAATTGTGCTTGTTTAGCATGTGCATGTGCATGTGTGGCTGCCTCCCTGTCTGTGTGTGTGTGTGTGTGTGTGTGTGTGTGTGTGTGTGTGTGTGTGTGTGTGTGTGTGTGTGTGTGTGTGTGTGTGTGTGTGTGTGTGTGTGTGTGTGTGTGATTTGTTCATTGTTTAGCAGCATTTGCAATGGGAGCATTGTATAACATTATATATTATTGGATCCAACAACTGGCTATCTCATGTGTATTGAAGTGCGTAAGAGACAATTATAGAAAGTTAAGGGTATTCTTTCGACCAATTCCACAAAGAGCGCCCAGGTTTTAATACACTACCCCGGTAGGCATTCAGATATCTCAATATCACTAAGGGAATCATAGAGAGTACTTCCCTAACCCATTGATTAAACAATGTGGCTTCACCGACTTCCATTGCAAAATAATTAGCCTCCGGGACAGCAGCGTAACAAATGCTGTGGCGTTTACAGTGGCCTATACAGTAGGTTTATCTTCAGACAGAGACAGCCCAAAGACAGCAATGATGGGGCTAGGATCTACTGCCGCACAGCAAATGTAGGAGATTACTTCAAAACTCCTCACCTAAAAGTTACCTTGTTAAGTGCACAGCCTGGGACCTGGCGGACTCTGCCGATAGCTCGGCCACTCAGGGTTGGTGCCAGAGTATACAGTATTTTGGCCAATTTCTCATTTGAATAGTGTCATCGATGTAAGACTTTGAATTGGAGGAGACTGAGTTTTATGCAGAAAGAGGTGGTATGTATACGTTTTAAAACGTAACCTCATCAGAGAGTAAAACGTCCAAGTCCGACTTCCCTTGCCAGCTTAGCAAAATCCAACGAGTGGGGGCGCTGATGTATTGTATGCTTTTACACGTTTTACAAAGCCTCCCTTTCCCAGAAGGGTCAAATTTCAGTATTACATTCATTGAATTCGTAGGTGGTTGAAAATGGAAAGTGCAGCTTACCAATACTAAAACTAAGACCTGGAAATATTTGAAAAAATGGTTTGTAGGAATATCATGATATTTCTGCAGTATTTCAAATTAACTTTGCATGTGACGTCACGACGACTGGCTGGCGGGCAAGAACAACGTTCTCTAGCAACGAAACTTAGTAACCTAATCGAGGATCTGCCAGGACATCGCCAGTTTTACCATACGAAACAAAAGTTTGTATTTTGAGGTGGAAACGATATGCCAGATAGTTGCTGTGCGATTGGATGCACTAACCGACGAGGAGTGAAGCCGTGGTTGTGATTTCACCGGACACCATCCGAAAAGGAGAAAAACTGTATTATTGTCTTTAAGATTAGAATTTGCCATCAGTAATATATATTGTTTAATTACACATTATAATTAATATTATTTCAAAATGAAAATAACCCTCCCTCTGCCGTCATGGGGATCGCCAGCGTTGCCAGATTGGGCGGACATTTTGGAGTTTTATTTCAGAGTGCAGCAAAAAGCTAGCCTGGCTCCGCCCGCCTACGTACTTCCGCTCAATTTGAATTTCCATTCAGTACTAGGTCTGGGTCTGCGGTATGTTACTGGGTTTTCTCCGTCTACATTTTCTGCGTCCAATCAGCGAACAGAGTGAGTGGCTGAGACCAAGACGTTAAAGTCAGCTCTCGTTGACAGACATCGTCACACACGGTGATTGGTTTGTTTACAGCCTGCGGGCAACGTGATTCCCGGCCAAACGTCAGCGATTGGTTATGGCAGATCCAGAGCGGCACTGGGTAGATCCAATAGTTTTAAACTTCAACAGACAACCGCCTTCATGTGAGTTATTGTTTGTCCAATGAGTAGGTCCAGACTCTCTGTGCAAATGAAATGAAGTACGAGAGTCTGGTAGGACCAGCCTAGCAAAAAGCTCCGCTGCGCTGGAACTTCAGAAATGCTTGAGAAAATGTAACTTGTGTGGACGCTACTGCATTACTTGGTCAATAAAAGAGCTACTTAAAAGTTATCATTCATTCAACACAAATTGTGAAAGGCAGCATCCCTGCCAAGTCCCTCTGTGCAATACAAAATAATACAATCTGATTGAGTTTGTGCGCACCGAGGCGGGGGTATAAAAAATTGTACGATTTAAACCATGAAATGAAAGATGGACCAAACCCAAATTTAGCCATTACCATGAATAAATAATTCGATCGGATGGTCCAGTCATTTGTGGTCGTTTCAGGAATGTTTGGATAGCAGCAGTATTTGAGAAGCTTTGTAATGACTGAGGGTATTAGGAAGGAAATATGTAAAAAAAATTAAATAAAAAAAAAGTCAAATAAGTAGCAGAATATATCACAATAATAAATAATAATAAAATAAAATAAATGAATAATAAGATAAACTAAGATGGTGGTAATAAGTAATAAGTTATGAGGTGTAGTAAGGTGTGAAGTGTAGTGTAAAGTGTGGTTGCGTCGGAGCCTCAGTCTTCTCCTTTAGATGGTAAAGCAACGTAAAACGAAACATACAAAAAATAAATAATAACATTCATAGAGTGCCTATCTAAAGATTTGTAAACTGAAAGTCCTGCTGAGTCGCACATGTCTACTCTATAGCTTACTCTCCAATAATCCCCTGGTGTCTTGTTTGTATCCTTCTGAGATAAACATGACAGAATGACAGCACATGCACCTCACCAAGGGACTGTGTGTGTGTGTTTGTGTTTGTTTACATGGCGATATAAATTCCTCCGTGGTTTTGTGCATCCACTCTGTACAGTCACTGAATATATTTGGTCCTGCTTTGTTTGTGTGTATGCTACTACAGTATGTTTTGTGTGTGGGTCTGTGTTTGTGTGTGTCTGTGTTTGCGTGTGTGTGTGTTTGAGTGTGTGTGTCTGTGTTTGCGTGCGTGTGTGTGTGTGTTTTCGTGTGTGTGTGTCCGTGTTTGTGTGTGTGTTTCTCTTTGTGCGTGTGAGTAAGTGTCCGTGTTTGCGTGTGTCTGCGTTTGCGTGTGTGTGTGTGTGCGTGTGTTTGTGTATGTGTGTATTAGGGCTGTCAAAACGAACTTCGCTATTCGAATATAATTCGAATTTTTTAAAAAGGAGAACATTCGAGTGCGGCAACTAACGTTCGAACTTTTTTTTTTTTTTTTTTTAGCAAATTTTATTGACAAGTCAAGAATTACATTTAACTTTTGCCGAGCAACGACGCAAATGAAAGTCAACGTCGTGCGTCGTGACGTTCGGCAATCGGCATTGTATGCTTACAAGATGCTGGGAAGCAGCGCGCGAGCAGACACAGAGATGGAAAGCATAACTTTCGGATTTCCATCGAGAAACGGGAAGATTACATCCAGAGAACCCGTCATTTGCAAATTATGCTGCAAGTCGTTAAAGTACCACTCGACTACGAGCAACATGAGCGCACACCTCCATTCAGTGCATTACTCGGAGTACGCAGAACAGTTAGCTGCTGAGGAAGAGCCACGGTCAAAACAGCCAAGAATAACATCGTAAAATAGCAGTGTGTGTGTGTGTATTTGAATGATTGAACATCAGCTTCTTCATTAAACATCATTGCTTGAATATTTCTGGCGTTATATCTTACGTATTTATATAAGTTTTGTATTGATTTGGTAAAACTTGTTGCAAATGTTACATAACAGATTTGGTTGACGCGCCCTCTAGTGGACGCGGGACGTAGGCCTAATAATAGGATGGTATCGGTGTATATAATGATATAATAAAAAAAACATTAAAATATTCGAATATTATTCGAATATTCAACATAAGAAGCATTAGAAATTCGAATATGATTTGAGGGGAGGATTGACAGCCCTAGTGTGTATGTGTGTATGTGTGTCTGTGTGTGCCTGTGTTTGCGTGTTTGTGTGTGTCTGTGTTCTGTCTGTGTTTGCCTGTGTCTGTGTTTGCGCTTGTGTGTCTGTTTGTGTGTGTGTCTGTGTGTGTGTGTCTGTGTGTGTGTGTGGTTGTGGTGCTCATGTTGTGGTGTGATTCATTGGTCCTCATCAGCCGCTCTCATTAAAGCCCAACGATTTATCAATAATGTTTGCAGAGTGGATTCTCACACACGCACACACATACACCAAGCAACGACAATTAACCGCCACACAACCACCAATCAACAATCCCACCAGACGTTGCCTCCACCCCGACGCCACGGTTACGCAAACTTTAGACCCCTACACCCCCCCCCCCTCCCGTCATCTTATCAAGGACATCGGCATGTATCTAGGTATATATTAGGCATGAAGACAAAAAGTACATTTGAATTCATCATTATATAACAAACCTCATAACTCTACTACAACGAGCTGCGTATCACAACATACTAAGAGTGCACTTCTGCGATTGTGAATCAACTAAAGCGAATGAAATGCTCAGCTCAGGCCAAGAGACGGGCGGTGGCCGTGTGTGTGTGTGTGTGTGTGTGTGTGTGTGTGTGTGTGTGTGTGTGTGTGTGTGTGTGTGTGTGTGTGTGTGTGTGTGTGTGTGTGTGTGTGTGTGTGTGTGTGTGTGTGTGTGTGTGTGTGTGTGTGTGTGTGTGTGTGTGTGTCCTGTGTCGCTGAGGTTCCGCCAATCAGCCGGCCACAATATTTGCCCTGTCCCTGTGGTTGTAATGCATCGACATTTCAACAAATTGTTAAACATTATACCGTCACGTTCCCCTCTTACAAGACAAAGCATCATCCAGTAACAAAGCGCAGTACAGTCAACTATTTATATATAATAAAAAAAACACTAAATCGGCCAAGGGGCAAATCAAAAGCCACTGATTGGAATGACTCCAACCCTTCCAGTAATTAACTCAACTACATGCACCTGATGCTGATGGCACTGAGTCCACAATCAGACAGTTGGGAGCCAAGATGGCTGTATTGTCCCTGGCTGGTCGGCAGTTGGTCCGGCTGAGTGGCTCCGGACCAAAGAGAGGACTGCCCCAGCCAGTTACACCAGTAAAAAAAAAAAGAGGTTCCTCTCGCTTCTGTTTTTGATGTTAATATCGATTCTTTGAGCGAGTTTTTATTGTATCGCGGGACGCCAATGCCAGCCTATTAGTGTTAACGCTACCCTTTACAAAGGGCCTCTGTTATTTGTAATTTGATGTAACGATGATTAGCCATTAAAAGCTACTTTGAAAGCCGTCCGTTAGTGACATCACAAGTGGGGGAGTGTCCACTGAAATATTATGGACAGATTAGTCTGCCAGTTGGCACAGTCCACTGGGTGGGCTGGTATGCTGGGCCATCCATCATACACCTGGCGGTAGAATAGGGCTCCTTTAACCTACATCAGGTTATCAGCACTGTAACAAAGAGGACATCAGAGCACTCTGCTCCACATCCCTTTCTAGTAGTCGCCGTCCGGTTGGTTACCGTTTGGGTTTGTATGCTCCGTCCTCTCTTCTCTGTGTGTGCCCACGCACCAGATGTTGTGTATGAAATGATTCCCAGGATAAACGGTTGCAAGATGGCCACATTTGGCCCCATCTAATGATCAATGATGGCCCTCGCCAGCGGCTTCTGCCGGGGTGATTGATGTGTGAAGTCTCTCTCTCTCTCTCTCTCTCTCTCTCTCTCTCTCTCTCCTCTCTCTCTCTCTCTCTCTCTCTCTCTCTCTCTCTCTCTCTCTCTCTCTCTCTCTCTCTCTCTCTCTCTCTCTCTCTCTCTCTCTCTCTCTCTCTCTCTCTCTCTCTCTCTCTCTCTCTCTCTCTCTCTCTCTCTCTCTCTCTCTCAAGATAGAGAACAATTTGGGGAAGGGGGTATAACTCATCATTAGCCAATCAAATATAATCTTTCAGAGTATTTAGTGTGTGTGTGTGTGTGTGTGTGTGTGTGTGTGTGTGTGTGTGTGTGTGTGTGTGTGTGGTTGTCACAGACATTGGTAGGCACGGTAAGCAACAGGTTGTGACGAGCCAGCACACCTCAAGGGGGAGGGACTAACCAGAAAAGTATCCAATCACACAACGCCAGCTGACCATGCATTTTGCACTTCGATCGCCCCCCTGTGCCCAAGTGTATTCACACCGACACACACACAGGCTCCGACGTTTAAATGTCAAAAGTGATCTGTGCACTTATGCATACATTAGCCGTCCGGTCTGAGACGTCTTACTTTCCATCAGATAATTACCATGCTGCTGTTGTAGTACGCAGAACACAGGACGCCCCACTGGGACAAATGGCCAACGACCGCCCAGTCAGCATCTTTGTAGGAACCCCTCCCCCACCACGAGCACCACCTCCACCAGCACCTCCTCCACCACCACCAGCACCACCTCCACCACCACCACCAGCACCACCAACGTTGCTTAGTAAACAGAGCATTCCTGTCTTGTGTTTTTGCCATCAACAACAGTGTCGTAATCACAATTATTAAAATGCCAGGGACAGTAAATCGCACATTAGCATTTTATATATGATCAATTTGCCGCATGGTTTGCGTGCGGAGGGGAGCGTGTCCACTACGTGCAGCATATCACAATAACAGCACAGGGAACAGACCGGCATGAATGGAAAGAAGGGAAGAGAGGGAGGGAGGTCTGCTCAGGGAGGCCGATGGGATAATAGCTTGAGCGTTAGCGAGGTAGGTAAGTTAGGCTAAGTTCAGTTTTAAGGTAGCTAGCTATTGTTGATGAGTCGAAGGTTAGCTATCTGAATAAATCTAGGCTGTTAATTAGCTAGCTAGTTCAAGGCAGGTAGGTTGTTGGTTAACAAGCTTAATGAGGTTGGTCATCCTGTTAGTTAACTATGAGGGAATTTATAACAAAATGAATGTAAAAAAAATAGACATCAATGAATGTAAAATAAATAATAAATATGAGTAAAATAAACAAAGTATCTGCATTATTGGCCATGGTCCAAGTTCAGGCCATATTCCAATCAGTCAGCCGTACATTGTAGAGTGTATAATGTATTTGTTTATGATATAAATCATTAACACACAACAATCTATTCCTGTTCCCTTCCAACCAATCAATTCTGCTTGGCTTCAAAGTGAAATATAATTTGCAGATCATTAGAAGATGCATATAGCTTACAATGTACAAGAGAACAATATCCATTCATTAATCAAGCAATTGCAGTAATACATAGATAACAATGATGCAATAGGATTGAGGGCCAAGCTTTCAAATTCCATCCATCTCCATGAACATCACTTCGTCCTGACTTCACTTAAATGACCAACATTAAGCTTCCATTTTAGTCATTTATTAAAAAGAAAAACTGAATATAGTTCACTTCTGCTGTGGCTGTCTGTTACCTAGGAACATTCTTAAAAAGCTGTTTGTTAGTGTGTATGTACTTGGAAGCACGTTACCGCATAGACAGAAAGTCAAGGGCGTATTTGGCGTGATGGGTCACATGTTTGTCCCTTTAGAGACATCGTATACATTTACAAAACATATTCATATAAACATATATACTGTGTGTGTGTGTGTGTGTGTGTGTGTGTGTGTGTGTGTGTGTGTGTGTGTGTGTGTGTGTGTGTGTGTGTGTGTGTGTGTCCGCGCGTATACTCCTCTGCAGAACACAGGTGCATGACAAGTCCTTCACTTTAATGCGACATCAATCTCCCAACACAGTGCACAACCCTAACACTGCGTACGCTCGCACCCACATACACACACACACACACACACACAAATATAAACACATGATAACTTTTCTGGCTGCAGATCAACTGAGGGGCTTGATGCGTTTACCTGAGACCTCCTTTTGAAGAGACCATTGCTAAAGAGCGAGAGAAGGTGCAGAGAATGGGGTGAAATGATGAGGCACATTCTGCATCTTTATTTCCTGGAAAACATTCACAAACCCGCGCTCACAACCTGCGCTATTTAATTTGTCGGAATACGTAGAGCAGCAGGAATCTGTCAAAGAAGCAGACACCCCACGGAATGTCAATAGTTCTCGTAACCCTTTTTTTAATGGGGATTTTCTTGTTTTTGTGTATTGTCCACACATGGCAAAATTGCGAAAACAGCAATCTTTGAATTTTTGTCTTAAAATAAACCCGTAATTTAGAGAAAACATGCCAACCAGTTAACTATCCACTCTGCTTCGAACACCGTTAGCGTTCTTTTTGCAGGTCATTGAAATGTAATTTCCAAGGCACCTCAACGTTTCTGCCAAGGAAAAAGGTGTGCATTGAGGAGCTCTGTGTGGAGCTCTGTCTGTGAGGCGGGATGTTGATGGCCGCGTCCGAGAGAGGGTTAAGCTTCTCGGATAACGCCAGGGTGTGTTAACCTGACTCTCGCCAGATGAATTTCGGTCCACCCAGCTCCACTCATCCATCTGGGAGCGCTCCCGTTGGGCGGGATTTGGGGACCAGATTCAATGGTAGAGCCGATCAGGACCGCCGGGCGGGTTTAGTATAGATGTGACGCGGCGGAGAAGCGCATGTTTTGATTCAGACAACAATGGCGGCTCACATCGAGGAAGCAAGCGTTAACATTGATGCTGCTACTTAATCCGTGTTGTCCAATCCAGCGAGTATTCTTTATTTAAAAAAACATCAGAGAACGGCTGCGTCGCTCTCATCAGCATCGCAGGGTTGTTTAGGTGGAACGAAATTCATCTGGCGAGAGTCAAGTTAAGGGTGTGTGGCTCATTTGATATAGAGCATCGGTCAATATAACGTCAGGTTAGACAACAACCGTACTAAAAAAATGAACACAAAGTTGCCACGGTTCTTTACCATGGTGATAACACGCCCTCGTCCGTAGCCTATTAGTCCTTCAGCCCAAAACGCGTCGTCCTAAATCTCATCGTGTTCGAATTAAAGATGAAACAGGGGATTCACTTACTCTTAAACTATACTAAATTGTTCAGGGCTGTGTAGTATATGAGTGTGTCCCATCAGCTAATAAATGGCATCAGACAAGGATGTACCCTGACTGGCAGGTAGGATTCGGCCTTGTCACCTCGCAGCCATCTCTGATCCAACACTAGCTGGGTGGGGGGGAACTGAATGCAGAGTTTTGCAGAAGCCTTGAGATGTAGATTTACTCATAGCACTGAAAAAAGATCTGAATGATTTGCAAGTCACAAGCTTTTCCATTTCCCTTTGTAATTGCTTACATGTTAAGCTGTAGGTTTTGTTAAAAAAATAAAATTGCCGCAATATAAACTTTCTCGCTATGCCAATCAGAATTGTTTTGACTGACGGATGCCTTACGATTTCAAATCTTTGTTCACGTCTTCCCTAACCCTTCACCCAGAGGCCTGCCTCTCTCTCTCTCTCTCTCTCTCTCTCTCTCTCTCTCTCTCTCTCTCTCTCTCTCTCTCTCTCTCTCTCTCTCTCTCTCTCTCTCTCTCTCTCTCTCTCTCTCTCTCTCTCTCTCTCTCTCTCTCTCTCTCTCTCTCTCTCTCTCTCTCTCTCTCTCTCTCCCATTGCAGCTTGTCAGATATTTAACATGTTATGCATAAAATATTCAATCCATTTACAGTATAGAAATTATTGATATGATTTCTAGATTAATGCCACAAGAAAGCTGCAGGCAAGTGAGACAGATATTAACAAAGCAGCATGGATCATTTCGTTCTGTTTCGAAATAGTACGTACATTATTATCCTGTGTTTTGAATCTTGTGTGTTGAAACTGATTGACCTCACCATAACCTAGGCTACATTAACCTGTTGTTTGTGGATTTTACAGTGAGGCATTTATTTGTGCAGACAGGGATATCGTTCTTTCATCTTTTCTATTAATTAATTTTTTTGTATGACAATGTTTATTTGTGAAGCACTTTGAGTCTGCCTTGTGTATGAAAATTGCTATGTAAATAAAGTTGCCTTGCCTTGCCTTTCATATGGTTTTATATGCTATTTTGCATAGATTTACACAATAAACACTAAGTGATGATAGGGCTATGATGTTTGCCCATGTATCTACAGTAAATTAAGAAACGGGATTGTAAAGTAATAAGTAGTGAAGTTACTTTTCAAATACAGTAACTAGTAAAGTAATCTCATTACAATTTACAGAAGTAACTAGTAATAAGTAACTAATTACTTTTTTTGAGTAACTACCCCAAGACTGTTAAGACCCTTATTATACTACCAAAGAAGTATCGGGCTACTTTTATCCTTTTAAGTGGTTTAAAATAGCGATTTAGTTTTTACCATAAAACATGCCCCTATCGTTCCAAGTTCATAGCGTTTTGATAGAATCGGCTAAAAACAGCCAACTGAAGAATGCGTCTATGTGTGTTTTTGTGCTCCAAAGCGAACGTTCCAACTCGTTATCATACAAAACATGTCCCAAATCCATTTTACACCGGAATTGTTCTTTAATTGTCAAGTTCAGAGGGCGAAAGTGGGAAACACGTTATCTCCGATGCATCGAGATACAAAGTATGAAAAACAAGGATGTTCAGGCTAATCTTTGTGCTAGCTAACATATTAGATAGCTTTATAAACTTACTTTTAAAACAACTAATAACATTAAGGTTTAAATGTTGAGTTCAACTATCTGTATTGGTATGCTGATGTCTGAAAGCTACCAGTTTCAAAATCAAAAATGTGCCAAAATTGTGTTATGAATTCATATTCATAACACAACTATTACTATTAGTTCCTAGCTACTATTTCTCCAAGGGGGAAGTGGAAATTTATGATCTCTGAGTTATAATCAAACGCAGCAAAAGGCTTTTTGTAAATGTCTTCTAGTCTAGTGTTTTTCAACCTGTGGCTGAAATGGGTGGGTGGAATTGGGGGCATTACTGGTACGTGTGGTTACTGCATGGGTTTTTATTTTTCAATGATTTTTCCAATGATGTCATGTGCTAGTTTGTGTATGCTGAATAAACAACCTGGGACCATAAGCAGCTTTGCTGACTTGACCCTACTGACCACGGCCTTCTTTAAGTTCTAAATCTGTATATGGGTACTCTTTGATCAGCCACTTGCAAAAAATGCAACCGTTATCATATGAGGTTGTCAGTGAAAGGTCTTGATGACAATTTAGGCCAACACCTAAAGTCATAGATTGGGAACCACTGATCTAGTCCATTCCTTAGTGGCAGATAACTGCAACTTCTTAATCATCCCAACTAGACCTTTATTCTTCACGTCACACTGATAGCACAGACCAAATTACATGAACATTTATTTAACAAAAAAACGTGCAGTTTTATGAATGTTTAATAATTGGTATTGTTACAACCATTATAGTTCAACCCAATCTCAGGGAAATACGTGACAGTGTCACGTCATTTAATCTATTCATTCGTGATCTGGGACACCTAATTTCAATTTCTTCGTGCCAAAAAGCACAAATTTCTAACAATATGACAACTTTTCGCCACCCGTTTCTACTTTCACCTTTGATTCTGAGAAATTGTGACAATTCACGGATGTATTTAATGCAGGTGCGCTGCTCTGTAGGCAAACCGCGACGGAAAAAAGGTAGCTGCTTCATCTCTTCTTTTTAGAATGAGTTGAAATTTGTGAAATGAAATTACGTGTCCAAGATCATGAATGAATAGATTAAATGACGTGATGTGACAGTGTCACGTATTTCCGTGAGACTGGGTTGTATAGATACTGATCGGCAGAACCAATAGATCCCACGCCCTAGAGATGAGGGCTCTCCCTTTCTCCTCAAGGTTCCTTCCTCCTCCCATGCTGATTTCTGGCTTTGAGTGTTTCCTTGCCCTTCTGTAATGTGTAAAGCCCTTTGAAACACGGTAACTATGATTAAGGACCATACACATATATCGGATTTTGACTTTGAAAGTTTAAAAAGGCTGAGAAAGTGCGAGTGAGAGAGCCAGGAGAGGACCAGGATAGATTGGGTTGGCTCTCCTTGAGTTTCCACCCTCTCTGGATCACGGGGGTAGGGCTCTGTGGAGGCCTAGGGAACATGGATGGTTTATGGCACGCCGCCATTTAAGCTTCCCATCAGGCACACAGCAAGGAAGAGAGAAAGGAAGGGAGACAGATAGAGAGACAGAACGAGAGACCGGACAAGAGAGAGGGAGAGTACAAAAAAGCTCGAAAGGAAAATGAGTTGTAAAGCACAGTTGGGCGTAAACAGTGAAGGGTAGAATAAACTCTAACAAAGTCTATTCTGTCTGCACCAGTCTTTTAGCTGAAAGATTTGCTGTTTTTTGGCATTGGTACAAAGAGGCCAACTAAATCTTTGCGCTATGTAAAGTTATGTAAGCTCATGTTTGTGTGCCACTGTTTCCAAAGATGTCGGTCCATCTGAGCTGCCTACATTCCTGTGGGGGGAATGTAGGCTTGACATCTGTGTAGAGGTAATGCATTAGTAAAGGTTTTTTGAGTCAGAAATTAAATGAGTCAAAAGGACGGAGATTTGATTCCCCAGCGAAGGGCCGTGCCGGTATCAGCCGGTTTCTTGTCCTTGGTCCAGGAGGAGAGATCTAGCGGGCTGTCCAAATACATCACACTTTGTGTCTGACGTTGTGTCTGTGCAGACATCATTAGAGGCACTGTCTACCGTCCTATCAGGGAATCATGTTGGCTCCATAAAGGGACAGGCTTTTTACCATTTGGTTTAACCTCTCATCCATAAGCATGTCTTGATTTATACTGCCCTTGTTAAAAAAATCGCTCAGCTCAACCTACACTGCCGATTTTGTGGGAATGATAAAAGCACCTACACTTATATTCACGTTAATAACTGTCGAAAAAGTTAATTGATGACCACCGCAAAGAATATGGTGGTCGTAATAAATTACGGGGCAGGTCAAATAGGCTTGGATAAATGAATACATCGCTATCTTCATCTTTTTTCTATTCCTCTTTTTTGAAATTTGTGTAATGAAAGGTAGCCCCTCCCTCCCCCCTCCCCCCTCCCCCCCCCCCCCTCCCTCCATCCCTCCCTCCCTCCCTCAACCCGACGGCTCTCTCAGGGACTCAAAGTGAATTGGAAGATGTTTTGATTAGAAAGGATAAGGACAGACCGTCTGACCTCTAACTGAGAGAGAGGCAGCGAGAGATCGAGAGTGGAGGGTGGGTGGGGAGGGGGAGGGAGAGAGAATAGGGTGCTGCCGAGAATGGTAGGAGATGAGGAAGATAGAGAGGAAGAGTGGCAGTGGTAAGGGATTGAGGAAAGATGAGTGTCTTGCAGTGGTATCTTGTGGAGTGGAGCAGTACTTTATACAATATCAATCAAAGTAATGGGCCTCTTCTGAGGTTTTTTGTTTGTTATCTGGACTAGAAACGTCCTGTTGGGTTTGACACGATAATTTTATCACATTGGCAACAAAGTGGAGATCCACAGCAAAGCTGCGTCAATTGATACTTTTATCGATATAGTACATTTATTATGAATCTTTTTTATTTATTTATTTTATTTCATTATGCTCATGTATGGAAAGGGCAGTGGGGATGGACAGGGAAGGGGACCCTGGGTCCTTTCCCCGGGAACCTGTGGCCCCTAGAAGACATCTGGCTCTATGTGGTTAGCACACTAGCGAGTTCAGCTAACGAGCCGCCCCTAAAACCAACAGCCAAAGACACACAGCTTCATTAGCGTAACACTCCTAATGATTTTGTCAATGTGGAAACAAATCTCACACATTAAATATAAACCAACAGAGTTAAAGCACCGGAGCTGTGGTGTTTGTGGTTGGTTGGGTCTATCGGCTTGCTTTCAGTTGGGTCCTCACTTCATGGTTGTCTCCGGTGCAGCGTCGGAGTCGGCATGAAAGGTATTGACTTCTTGTCGGGGCTCCTGAAAGTTTAGTGGTTTAGGAGGGAAACAGCATCAACCCAGCTGGTGTCGCTACATCTCTATTCCGGTGGAGAACAGCCTGAGGGATATCCTGCCACACTGAGTGAATACTAACTAAACTATGGAGCGTATGCCTAGGCTTTGTTTTTCTCCACATGTTTGATTGTGCAGTTGTTTAGTGTTGTATCATGATGGGTGGAGTGCAGACATTTTGTGCTTAAGTATCAAGTATTGAGATCGAGGGGAATTCAAATGTGCGGAAAACGCAAGAAAATAAATGTGAATGTCGAAAAATTCTGTTTGGTATGTGAGGGTATTTAGACATATGAGTGTAAAGGGTGCATCAGCTACCAACGTCGATTTAGTCCATTCCCTTTGTAGGGTGACTCACGCACCATCTTGTGGTGACTTGATATTCCCTGCGTGGCTGCCATGGTTTGATGTATACCAGCCCTGACTGTGACATGTCCTCTGGTACTAGAGGAGACGTCATTGGGTTTTTCCTCAAGGTTTTCATATGACTGATGTATATATTTGTTCAATTTGTAACCTTGCATGTTAGACCTTAAGGGCAAATTTCGTTTTGAACGTTTTCTTTTCTGGATCTCAAAATGAAAGATGAATACAATGATGAGACTAAGAGATGGCAAAGATTGGGTAATTACCAAAACAGACAATTGGATATGAAGTCCAATAACACTTCTTGTGTGTGGCCGAACAATGCTGTAATGTGCAATGGCGGTAGCCATGCAGCTCTGGACTGCTGCCGTTCAGCTTGGAGAAGAAAGGGGTTGCGTGAGATAAGGGCCACTTATGTCTCGGTGTGCTTGAAAGCGATAGAGGCAGATAGGGAACAGAGATGGATGGTTGGAAGGATGCAGCGGGGAGTGTGGGGGGGGGGACAGGAAGTGGAATTACATCAACTGATGGAAGGAGTTTAAGGTTTTGAGAGGTAGTGTTGTGCAATTGCTATGCCTTAAGGACATAAAGGCACTGGGTTCAATCTCCATTTCCACATCCTATCCTGTGGTTTAAATAACCTAAACCAGGGATTTAAAAAAGGAATAACACAACCATGTAAAGTACTTGTTATTGAATGTCATTCCCATTTGCATTTACATAAGGGGATTTTGCTGACGCTTATCGAAAGTTCACAAATGTGTGAACTTTCATTCACACATTCACACACCAATGGCGGAGCCAACCACGCAGGGCGACAGCCAGCTCATCAGGGGCAGTCAGGGTTGGGCGTCTTGCTCAGGGACACCTCGACACCTCAAGCCGAGGATTGAACTAGCAACCTTCCGGTTACCAGTCAACCCGCCCTCTGCCACCCATTTCAACATTTGAATCCTTAAATGTGCTAGGACTCACGAATATATGCCTGTTCCCCTGGATCTGGACTCTGGCTGGGGCTGGGGGTCTAGCTGGGGCTGGGGGTCTACTATGGCAGCTTGGGGGCTTCACACACCCATAGGGAGGACATTATCAAGAGGTCGGCATAAAGGGTTAGAATGATTGCTGCATGCAAGGCGCCGTGGCCTCAGCCATTACTCCGTGAGAAGATACCGGACAGATTGAGTAACTGTTTGGGTGTATTGTGTGTACTGAGGTGTGTGTTTGTATGTCTGAGGCTTTGAGTGTCTATTATGCTGCCATTTTCTGCTCCTGTATCTCACCCTGGAGAAATCTTTTATCATAGCGAGATATCTCTCCTGTCTGTCAGAAACACACACACACACACACACACACACACACACACACACACACACACACACACACACACACACACACACACACACACACACACACACCACACACACACACACACACACACAGTCATCTCGGTTCCATTTGCATAAACTGGGGCTTTTAGCGATGCCCTTGTACCCCTTCAATGACAGCACACACACACACACACACACACACACACACACACACACACACACACACACACACACATACACATACACAGACACAAACACACATAGGCTCTTGCACACACCAGCTTCATACGTTTTCCTGATATTGATTTATCGTTAAAGCATTGCCCATAATGACCTTGCTCTCTTCATCCACATTGTCTCAAAACCCTCAGACGCAACCTCCCCCCATGAGTGCCCACCGGCCTTCGATCCCAGAGGAACCCCCTGTTGATTGGCTGCTCGTTGATTATTGTTAATCCTCATGTAAAGGGGCATGGCCGACAATGACCAGAAAAACGCTGTGCATGTACCTAGTTATGAATGTATCATTTAGAATTGATACACTATTGGCCATCATGTTCTAGAGCTTGTATCAAAGTTAAATTTAATCGATCCATGCTCTTGTTTTGGAGATAAAAGAACAAGAAACCACCAAATAAATGTAACTCATCTGTCTTCACCTGCATCCTTGAAAGGAACAAAGAGAGGGAGGAAGGGAGAGAGAAAGAGGGGAGTGTGAACACAAAAATGTCAAGCCTGATACGGAAAATCTGCCTCCCTTTTGAGTGTGTGTGTGTGTGTGTGTGTGTGTGTGTGTGTGTGTGTGTGTGTGTGTGTGTGTGTTTATAAGTTTGTGTGAGTGTGCGTCTGTTGGTGTGTGTGTGTGTTTATGAGTGTATGTGTATGTGTGTGTGTGTGTGTGTGTGTGTGTTGTGGTGTGTGTGTGTGTGTGTGTGTGTGTGTGTGTGTGTGTGTGTGTGTGTGAGGATGAGTGCTGAATGAACTGAGGACAGAATGGGAGGGATCGGGAGTGTTGAGTAAATCAGTTTAATTAAAGAGCAGCGATGCGTGATATTACATTAGCAGCCTATGGTGTAAAGGATACGATTACGCAGCCCGAGAAGTTAGAACGCTTGAAGATAGCGAGCGAGAGAGATAGAGATCAGTAGGAATGAAGGGGAGAGAGAGAGAGAGGGCTAGGACAAGGGGAAGGATTCTTTGAAATGGTGGCTGAAGAGGACTGCGGTAGATACAGAGAGGGAAAAGGTGGGAAATCCCTGTGTCAGGGTGTCAGGGTATTTTCCAGGGTCAAACAGGGTGTCTGTGTGTTGTGATTGTGTTGCCGCAGTTCCCAGTGAAATTCCTTCCTGTATTGACAAAGCAGTTTTGCAGGAGGTTTTCTTGTTTGTGTGTGTGTGTGTGTGTGTGTGTGTGTGTGTGTGTGTGTGTGTGTGTGTGTGTGTGTGTGTGTGTGTGTGTGTGTGTGTGTGTGTGTGTGTGTGTGTGTGTGTGTGTGTGCGTGTGCGTACGTGTGTGTGTGTGCCAGTGTGTGTGTATTTGTTTGTGTGTGTATGTGTGTGTTTTATTGTGTGATTCTGAAAGCCTGTCTTTAAACCATCTCTAATTAGTCGTTTCCCTTCAGAATCTGCTGACGCAACTACTGGGGAAGTCTAGGTCATGTACAGACACACACACACACACACACACACACACACACACACACACACACACACACACACACACAACACCACACACACACACACAACACACACACACACACACACACACACACACACACACACACACACACACACCGTGTTCTCCCTCCCACCTCTCCCTCTCTATAACACTTTCAACACTTTCTTTACTTTTTATTGCAAACTATAAGCAGCCTAAAATCCCCAAAAAGGTTTTCAGTCAGACTCCTTCCTACTCATTCGTACTCACACGCTTGGTTTTAAACCCTTATCCCCCAAATGTACGAGGATGATTAAGAATAAAAACAATTGGGATATTAATGTTTCAAGACTGGAGATGAAAATCTAAACAGGTCAGAATGTTACAGGAAGTTAAAGCGTACCGTTGGGCGGTGGCACTTCCTACTCCCTGCGTTCATTCCCACTGAAGCCACTTCAGCGTAGCTTGAATAATTGAACGGCGCGATAACGTTGAGGCCTGAGTGACACACAAGGTCGCTGCGTGACAGAGGACGAGGCGGACAGAGAGATGGGACGGCGTTAGAGTGATGGACTCCTCCATCGCCTTTACATTCAATATTTATAGCCTCTTGTATCATGTTGGTCATATAATATAATGAGACACGTGTAATTAACTGATGGACACAAGAATGCAGGGAGAGGCATCGGTATCCATTTTAACTCTGCTTTACTAGCCGGTACTAACTTAAATTACAATCAAAGGGTGCGATGGAGCGCCACCTAATGCATTAGAATAACAAAGCATCCGATGCATCACTTGCATGCATCAAATACGGATTCTTTTTTACCTTCTACAAATTTGAACCGAAACTTTACATTTTGTCCAAACATTAACCTGACACTGTGTTGACCTTAACTCGTTGTGCGTCGCCTTTTATGCAAAGTGACTCACAGTGGAGGCCGAGAACAAGCAAAGCACAGCATCGACATTACAAACTGCATTTGTAGTTTGTGCTGAACAAGAATGTTAAGCTATTGGCTACAAGCATCAGAGCAGACGGTCGTTTCAAAAAGTATTTAGTAGGAGCTGGTTAATCCAAAATGATTTTACGTATATAGCTATACAATCAACTCCTAGTTCGTAGGGTGACCATAAAACCAACCAAAGACAAAATAACGAACAAAACACTGGAGTCCTGAAGACACGGTACCTCCTTCCCATCCACGCCTCGCTGTACTCCTACGAATGGTGGCGGTTCTTTTATGCGACACCTCTCTTCATGGGAGTGGAAGCAGCACCTCCCCGGGGCTACAAAGCCCTCTTTGATCCCCCGCATGTTGAAGCGTTGTGTTTCTCAATCGCTTTGTACTTTTTGACGTGCGCATTCAGTATGTCCATGCTGGGACTCCCCAAGAACACCTCGCGTACATGAAAGAACAGAGAATACTGCCTATATTTAGACGGTCAAAACAGCAATACATTTTGCCTTTATCACATAGCGCTCTGTAGTGCTTTACAGATCGTTCTTAGTGCCGTCCAACTGGGGTCATTTCTCCTTTTATGTCTTATCACACCGTGGCAAGACTTATAATAACCGACGATAGCGAGTTCAGTGTCAAGTTAGAGGGAGAGAGTATCGTGAGCCATTAGAGAAGGGGGAGAGCGAGATGGGGATCAGGGAGGAATAATAGACACAGAGAGAGTGAAGAAGAGAGAGAGAGAGGGAGCTAGAGAGGCCGTGTGCCATCATTGGGGCTGATCAGTATTTCGCTCCATGTCCCACTGCTGTAGCACCCTACCACCAAAGAGAGAGGGGGGAGAGAGGAAGAGAGAGAGAGAGAGAGAGAGAGAGAGAGAGAGAGAGAGGAGAGAGAGAGAGAGAGAGAGAGAGGAGTAGAGAGAGTAGAAGAGAGAGGAGATAGCGAGAGAGAGCGGGAAGGATCAAGAGAGGAGGGGAGAAGAGACAAGGAGAGGAAGATAAAGGAGTGAAGTAAAAATATCTATATATATGTTGGGGGGGAGAGAGTAAGCTTTGCAGAAATGGCAGGAGGCCGCAAGAGGTTAAACACTTTCTTTTCATTCTCTCTCTCTCCCTCTCCCTCAGTGTCTACTGCTCTGCATCACACACACACACATGTTCAATCCTCTCTCTTCTTCTCTCCCTCATCTCTCCTCTCTCTCTCTCTCTCTCTCTCTCTCACTTAACCACACACCACATGCCTGGCCCTCTGTGGGACTGGCTGTCCCTCGTCCGATCGGTGACATTTACACTGAATGTCATCGGGCTGCATGTTTTTAGGGCTACCGCTCCCCCCCCCACACCCCTTCCTAACTCCCCCCCCCCTCCTCTTTTCTCTGGCTCTGTCTGATGCATTCTTTTGTTTATCATGTTATTGTTTATCCCTTATGTGTTCATTCTTACATCCACTTTTTGCCATTTTTTATCCTTTATGTTGTTTAACTCCATAATTCACGGCATCTTTTCTACTCTCTCCCCCCTCCTCCCCCAGACGGGGCGGGCCTGACAGACAGAGACACAGTCGCTGATATCACAGCGCACCCGCCGGGAAACAAAACACGTGTCAACGACGTAACACAATGACACAAGTCTGACAAGCACAAACACACATACACACACACACACACTCATATGCACAAACATGCATGCATGCACTCCCACACACACACACATACACACACACACATACACACGCACATGCCCAAGCCGTAGTATTCGTTGTCTCTCAGCTGGAGATGAATCACCGAAAAGGTGCGGCGGAGGCGTGTCCTTGCGACGAGTCACGCCGGGTTTACTCTGAAACGGACCCGCGTTGGCGGAGGGACATCGGTGCATCCATTCATCATGTCGCGGCCTTGAATGGCTGTTGGGGGTGGGGGCGGGGGGTGGGGACGGGAGGGGTGGTGCGGGATCGTCCCGATTATAAATGCCGAACCCAAATTGATTTGTCCTCTCTTTTTTTTATATTGGACACGTTTTGGAGCCAGTAAAAGACAGAGAGAGCGAGAGAAAGACAGAGAGCGAGAGAGAGCGAGAGAGAGCGAGAGAAAGAGAGCGAGAGAGAGAGAGCGAGAGAGCAAGAGAGCGAGAGAGAGAGAGCAAGAGAGAGCAAGAGAGAGCGAGAGAGAGAGCGAGACAGACAGACAGACAGACAGACAGACAGACAGACAGACAGACAGACAGACAGATAGACAGACAGACAGACAGACAGACAGACAGACAGACAGACAGAAACAGACACAGAGAGAGGACGGGATGGAGAAAAATGTATCAAGAGTGTGAAAGAGAGAGAGAATAGTTTTATTTAATTATGCATCAGATTATTTAAGGACGTTAAGTTTCGTCAAGTCATTGTCACAATCCACACACACACATAAGCTAACGGATGCAGTACACTGGTGCAATGTATAAGGAAATACTGGTGTGTGTGTGTGTGCGTGCGCGTGTGCGTGTGTGTGTGTGTGTGTGTGTGTGTGTGTGTGTGTGTGTGTGTGTGTGTGTGTGTGTGTGTGTGTGTGTGTGTGTGTGTGTGTGTGTGTTGGTGTGTGCTCGGAGAACGCTGCCCACCCTGCCAGGTTCAAAGGTTGCAGAGGTGAATGCACAGAAGTCACCGAGCCTCATCCATCTCTGTCAGCACCTCAGCCAAATACACACTCTCTCACACACACACACACACACACACACACACACACATGCACTTACAGAAGGGTTTGCATGCCAACACACACACAAACACACACGCCTACACACACACACACACACACGCCTACACACTTTGGCAACAGATAATTAAGAATACACATGCATGCATGCTCCTGTTCTCACAACATCTGGGGTCCGGTTGTGCTCTGTTTTTAACATTTCTCCAAGGATTAACACACTGTCATGGCAACTGACCTAACCTGGCAAGCATGTGTGTGCACAATGGCGTGTGTTTGACACACATACACACACAATCATACAGAAGTATTGCAGTTAGATCGAGATAATTATTCCAAAATACTACATTATCATTCAACCAATCCATACATGTGTGTACGCTTTGGTTTAATGAAAATGTAATATTATGGAATAATTATCTTGATCTGACTGCAATACTGCTGTATGATTTTGTGTATGATAGTATAACAGTCCTATAACAGGATATTCCTAATAATTTGGTAGTGTATGTGACACTATAGAAATTATGCAAAGATTCATGAAGAGTGTAATGGAGAGGTGTGGGAAACGACAAAGTGAGTGAGTGTGCAGAATGTGGAAAGACTCAGGGGATGTAACGCAATGCAAAACTAAGAGACGAGGATGGAGAGCAGAGAGGATGGAGGTATATTTGTGTGTGCATGTTTGCGTGCATGCACACATCGACTGATTATCATAGCCTAATTTTTTGTAACTTTTGCATGGTTTAGACACTTGAAAATATACAATTGGCTTCAGGGTTTCACACAGTTGTCTACAGGCTGATTGGCTATACAAACAAATTAACGTTTCACAACATGACCACAATGTGCGTGTCGGTTCTTGTCAGCAACTGCATCCAATTGGACACAAAATATAGGCTACTATTTGCCCACACGCTTAAAGATAGACTAATATTGTCGATATTATACATCTATGAAATCAAACAGTGACCTAGAGCTCAGTTCAGTCTGATGAAGTAAAGTAGGAGATTTACAGTAGAAGACAGAAGAAGCGAAGACATTTTAAAATTTTAAGAACATGTCTACCATGCGTTTCAGAGTGTAGGAAAAATGTAAACCAGTGCGACTGGCATTAAGTGACAGCTGCTGTTGACATCGTTTGAATTTGACTTAGTAGAACATGTTCTAGACTTACAGAAAATGATTTGTTATTGTCCACTGCAATAACACAAAGTGGTTATGAAACATAACATAACAAATTGTACACAGAAGAACGCCAGCCCCACAAAGAAACTTGGTAAAACGTTTAGATTATTCCTTCCTGAAGCCAAGCAGTGCTGTGGTATCAGTCATTCAGCACCCCCATCCTCCCAATGGAATACCCCGCTGTTACAAACACACAATCTTCTTCCGGTACATCGTCTTACAGCTTCCTTTACATATTTTTAAAATAGGCTTTTTTGCCTTTGAAGAAAGACAGGATAGTTGGTTGGGTGTGAGAGGGAGAGAGAGGGAGAAGGAGAGGGAGAGAGGGAGAGAGAGAGCGATGTGAAGGCGATGTGTTAAGAACGCTTAGCCCCCTGTTTTCTTTGTCACGTGAACACAGGTTCTGTCCAAATATGGAACCTCCTTGCAAATTCATTAATCTTCTACATATAACTTCAAAAAACCCAAACTCGCATTTAAGTATCTCCTCTGATATGGACTGAATACTAGGGTGCCCTCTTTCTCCCCTATTCTGATACCCAAGTTTAAAATTATACCTTTTAACATTTTCAAAAGATACGCAGGCTTATAGAAACTAGATATTGCTTCATAACTCTCTTTTTCTCTGTGTTTAATCATTCTATCTCTTTCTCTGTCACACGCAAACGCACACACACACACACCCTGCCCCTCTTTCCCTCACTTGCTGTGTTCTCTCGTCAACACACAACTATTTTTACTTAATCCTCAACCTACCTCTCTTTTTGACCTCTGGAAGAGTGTGTGTGTGTGTGTGTGTGTGTGTGTGTGTGTGTGTGTGTGTGTGTGTGTGTGTGTGTGTGTGTGTGTGTGTGTGTGTGTGTGTGTGTGTGTGTGTGTGTGTGTGTGTGTGTGTGTGTGTGTGTGTACTTTGTGTAAATTGTAAACTGGGTGTCTCGTCTCCTGTAGTTATCCGAAGGGCTTCTATGAAGTCCAACGTTTGCCAGTTGTTCCAAGTGCCACAGGTTCAGCGAAAATCTAGCGAGAACCATCCATTTTTAGCAAAAGCATTTAGTGTGCCGTCTAATCAGGGGCGGGCAACCTCTCTCTGGAGTTTAAGTTAAAGACACACACACCTTAAACATTGAAGCTCAATTAAAGGCTATACCACAATGACTTCACTTCCACATTCTCATGGATACCGCTTAGTTTGCATCTGAACAGCGAATATGAACAGCAATATATTGTAAAATATTGGAAGTCTCTTCAGATATGGCCATCTTCTAAATTACTAAATAGTTAATATATACTGCATAGAGTGTCCGTTGCATTACCACCTACTTTGGGAATATTCTCAGAGGACATTTAATTTTATCGAGATCTGGGAGAAGAATTATTGGCATTTGGTCGCGTAGTTGTACTGAAACACTGTGGTTATTCATCACGTATTTTTCACGTGATGCACCTCATTGTGCTATCTAAATCTGTCTCCTACTTAAGATTATGGCGGGTCTCCAAGAGGCTCTCAGGATAGATCGCAGGCAGGGTGTCATTTAAATCTTCTAAGGGTCGTATATGTCATGAATCATCTCATCGGGGCGGTATGAAACACAGTTGATTATGTCGAGAATATGGTAACATTTGCTCCTCATAGGTATGGTTGTTTGAAATACAAACTATGCACATTTGCAGCAATGTGGTTGTTTATCTATCAATAATGATATGAGCGTTAAAGTTTTGTCTGGGAACCCCTCGTGCTAACTAGTAAGCTTAGCTTCACGGTAGTCCTGTCTAATTAAGAGCTTTTAAAAAGCAAAATACTACTGTTTATTAGTAAACTGAAGTCCCTGAATAATTGCATAATTGCAAATCTCATAGAATATCAGAATACCTACAAAGTACATGGAGCTTAAGCATTGCGCCTACTTTGAGAAAGAGACCTTATTACTAATAATAAGGGCAGAAGAAAAAAGGGCTTCCAACCCCTTAATACAATGTTAGCGGACAATATGATTTACATTCTTGGCTAAATGTCCTATATATATATTCATTTTGTGTAGTTTAAGGTTAGCTGAACTCACACTTTCAAGTGAAGCCCCCCTTCAAGGAGAAATGAATCATTGAAGTGTTTCATTTGGAACAGTAGATTACCCTACGAGATCACCGGAAAATCTCAAATACTCAACGTAATCCATTTTACGTGCCTATTTTGATTAATTGAAACTGACCACACTATTTTATCCAAAGCCACATGCAGTGACAACAGAATGATATTGCCTCCAGGTAGCATGCACCACAGTGGGGGGATTCAGCCCAGCACCTTTCAGCTGGGAGTTTAACTCCCTTGCCCCAACACCATCGCTGCCCCCATCTCTACCAAATAAATGAAATCAAATCGGAAGTTGGCAACTGCAACTGTATACCATAATCAAAAGTAACCCACATTCACGTTACACCGTGCAATTAAACATTGCCGTGAATTGCGACTGCTATCGACATAAAATCAACCCATAACAAAAATAGATAATTATATGAACATAATGTAATTCTATGAATTCTATGAATCCATCACTATGGATGCAATAAGAATACTGTGAGTGATTTAGCCTATTGCAGGTCGAAGTAACATAGGTTTGCTGCTGCAGACGTTGAAATGGCTGAAATAAAATGCTGCAAGTCTTCCACCAATCAGAGATGTTCAGCGCTGCAAGCCCCTCCCCCTTTGTCCTACCTAAGTCCTGCATCCCGAGCAGGGACGTTATTGCGGGTAAAATCCTGACTTAATTTAGACCCTGTTTCCTGCAGTGGAAATAGTTCCTCGTTCCGGGGTAAAGTACCTGTGGTTGAAACACGGCTTCTGAGGCAATTATCGGAAGCCACAAAAATGCAAAGAACATTGGGTCAAATCAAGCTTGAGACCCATCCCTCCCCTCTCTTGCTGTGCTTTCCATCATTGGCCCACCAATACCCCAAGCCAATCGAATTTGTGATTTGTGAGTGCGAAAACTGAGAATGCTAAACTGAGAATGCTAATGGTGATTAAAGAAGGAGATTCCCCTTATAGAGAAGTGAGATGACAGAAAGAGAGAGAGAGAGAGAACAGGCGGGGCATTCACCATCGAGAGCGAGGGATAGAGCCCTCCATAAAAATGAGAGGGAAGAAGTGATCAAACGGCCAAGAGGGCGACAGCTCGTTCTCTGAAGACCTGGCCCCTCCCTCCTTTACGTCCTACGAGTCCGAGTGTGCTGGTGGGTTTGCCAATGATTGATGGGGCCCAGTAACATGGTCATTACCATAGCGTCTCTCCCTGCTCTCCTCCACATTATTCACTGTCGGGCTGGGCCACGCGCAACCACTCTTGTAATTTTACTCCACTTACCCAAGCGTCAACGCAAATTGTCGTGTGGTATGAGAAATAGACTAGAGGCATTTTGCTTTGGTTTCATTGCCAGTGTGAGTGTTGGCGGTTCTATGACTATATGGTACCGAGCGATAGCGCCGTGATGGCCACTGGTAAAACGTCCAGAAGACCATGCCAAACATGTGTTCAGTGTGTCTGACAGTGTGGACGCCACTGCCACCTCTAGTCTGGAGAAGCAACCGTGACGATCTGTCCCAAAGCAAGACGCCTCAGCCTGACTGCTCCTGACGAGCTGGCTGTCGCTGTGTGTGGTCGACAACGCCGTCTGTGTGTGATTGTGTGAATGAACCTTTGTAAGTCGCTTTGGATAAAAGCATCAGCAAAATCCCCCAAATGTAAATTCAGAGACTCGAACGTTAAGCTACGAACGCGGCATCACAGGTCGTGCTTTGCTTAAGTGGTGAAACATCCCAAATAGAAAACAACACCCAAGACAGCCCTTTGCAGTGGAGAACTCTTGAGTGTTTCGCAATACACTATGGTTTATAATCTTGCAGACTCACTCGCAGGAATACTAATTTGCGCTCAAACTCGACGCAAAGGTCAGTTAAGGTCTGTTGGGCCAAACGTCCCTGTGTCGAAAGACAGATCTTTTTTCTATTTGATTCACTTCGACACACTTTAGGACAAGAAAGAGTGCATCGTGAGGACAGTTTGATACTGACCAGCGTGGCGGGTAACAGACTGTTCGACGCACACGCTCTCACACACAGTCTCTCACACACACACATGCTCTCACACAAACACACACGCTCTCACACACAGTCTCTCACACACACACATGCTCTCACACAAACACACACGCTCTCACACACACAAATTCGCACACACACAAACACAGAATGGCACACAAACAAACACACAGACTTACAGACATAAACCCACATATACACTGACAGACACAAACACATATATGCGCACAAAGGAACACGCAAATTTGTACATATCTTTCATTTTTAACAAATTGCACCCATGCGGATTTTCTCCTTCTCCCTCTCTCCCCCTCCCTCTCCCTCTCCCTCTCCCTCTCCCTCTCCCTCTCCCTCTCCCTCTCTCTCTCTCTCTCCTCTCCTCTCTCTCTCTCTCTCTCTCTCTCTCTCTCTCTCTCTCTCTCTCTCTCTCTCTCTCTCTCTCTCATATCAGAGGAGTTTGAGGTGGGTAATGAATATCCCATGGTGATTGTTTGATACATGGCTTCACACTTACATAGATCCAATCTGCAGAGCGAGGGAGAGAGAGAGAGAAAGAGAGGTTACATAAAGTTACATAAAGAAAGAGACAGAGCAAGAGAGAGAGAGAGTTGCAGAGAGGCAAGGGAAGGGAGTAAGTGATCCCTGAAGCGGTGAGAGTGCAAACTCAAAGCAAGCAGGACAAGTTTCAAAAGAATATGAAGGGGTAAATAAAAGTATTGATTAGGAGATAAATCATGTCTGGTGAAAGGGAGTGGGTAAGTAAGGGCCTTCTGAGGGGCCGGGGGTTGGATACACAGTAAGGGGAATGATAGTTTGTGTGACGGTGTGTGTGTGTGTGTGTGTGTGTGTGTTAGGGATGTGTCGGTCGCGACTGATTCGTTACAACGAACGAATCCCGAACGTGAACGACAAGAACTGGTTCCCCAAAACAAGAAGAACTGGTTCTTTGATTCTTTTTTTTTAACATCAACCAAACATATGGTCACGTAAATAAAATATACAAACGAACAGAGCTCCGTCTCCCCGCGACTTATATTGATTGAGTCTACAACTTCCTCAAAGATTCAGCCAATGAGAGGTAGCAATGGTGTTGGAATGGCACCTGGGTAAACCAATGACAAGGCGGTACCGTCGAATATGCGCGCTTTCTCTCTCTGACGTATCTTGGGTCATACCATTCGACTCGTATATCCCCCTACATTTTTTCGAAAATAGACTTGACCTCCATCTGTTTATTGGATAAACGCATTTCCCAATCCCAGGAGTCTTTGCTCCATTCTACGTCAATTTAAGAACAAACAAAGAAATTAAACTGCAGTTCTTATTTTTTATTTATGACCATGCAAGTTCTGTAATGCCTGAACAATGAAGAATTAAATGTAAAGTAAAATACAATTATAAATGTAAAACCATGAATGAAATATAGAGAGTAAGCAAGTGGTATAAATATTGGTGGGACGTTCGACATACTATATAGCAGGCATCTCCAAACGGCGGACTGCGGTCTTGACGGCCCTATCCGGACCCACGACCAATTCAAAAAAAGAAATAATTATACATTTTTATTTATTTATTTATTTATTTTTTAAGATGTAATCTGACTTAACGAACGAATCAAAACGAACGAATCAAATAAACGAATCGTTATAGTGAACTGAACTGAAAGAACTAGTTCCCGGAAAAGAATCATTTTGCCCATCCCTAGTGTGTGTGTGTGTGTGTGTGTGTGTGTGTGTGTGTGTGTGTGTGTGTGTGTGTGTGTGTGTGAGACTGTGTGTGTGAGACTGTGTGTGTGTGTGTGTGTGTGTGTGTGTGTGACTGTGTGTGTGTGTGTGTGACTGTGTGTGTGACTGTGTGTGGGTGTGTGAGACTGTGTGTGTGTGTGACTGTGTGTGTGTGTGACTGTGTGTGTGTGTGTGTGTGTGTGTGTGTGTGTGTGTGTGTGTGTGTGTGTGTGTGTGTGTGTGTGTGTGTGTGTGTGTGTCTGATTTTTTTTGTGTGTGTGTGTGTGTGTGAATATGTGTTTGCTTGTGTGTATGTATGTGTAGGAAAAGGCAACATTTTGTCCAATCATTGCAAGGTACCGCCAATCCTACCTTCAAATGTAGTTGTCCTGCCCCCGCTTCGCTGAGTGTGTGGCGCGGTCTAGCCCGGTACATCAGCTCGGCAGATAGCAACAGTTTTCCCTCATAAAGAATGAAGCAGCTGGTTTCCTTTCCAAACTTTACTCAGGAAGCACTGTAAAACTGGACAGATGCAAAATACATCTTTCAGTATCTCATACAGACGTTCAAGAACAATATTCATATATTGTCAGTTTAAAACGTTTCATAACAAACAAATATCACATTCTTTAGCTTAGGGCTAACGTCTATGGGAAATTACATTAAGATGCTAGCGATTAGCATAAAGGATCAAAATATACATTCTGAACGAACTTAATTCCATGTCAAGATAACTGTATGACATGGACTTGCAGGCAAACGTGTTTTCTGGCCAACCAATATAAAAGAGAAAAATACGACGATGCATGCTTCACCATGCATCGTCGAACTACGGCAAGACTGCTACTACAAAAACATTGCGTTAAAAGTTGACCACTAAAGGCCTCCCTTTCACCAAATAAACATCAGAACAGCACAGTAATATTGGTTTATTGCCTTCATAAACCCAATAAAGGTGTATGTTTAACGTAAATGTAAAACCATAAAAATACCTGAAGAGAAAGTCATTTCAAAACTAATATTCAGTTCCAAATCCACACTCGAACCAATAAACTAAACTCTAACTGATAAATGACTGTGAACACTATGAACCCCCCCCCCCCCCCCCAGCAAATTGCCCTAATTGGAGGACGCTGAAAAGACAGAATATAAAACAAACAAGAAAAAGGCTAACTAGGGAATGCTAGCCTAATGTACTCCGGGTCAAATAAGCGTTCTTATTGGTGACACCCAGGCTGCAATGAGCACAGCGGGTAGGGGAACTAACTACACTGCCAGAGCAATACATACAGCTTAGAGATTCACACAGTGCAGGTTCCAACAGGAACAGAGAAGAGAAGTAATGTTATTATAAACTCGGCAAACCGGTTAAGGTAAAAAGAAAACGGATCAGAAACAACACAGTGGTGCATCAATGTACTACGTTCTGCTTCAATTTTAATATGCCTGCATTACTACTATTCAGTCGGCTATGCCCTCTCTCCCCCCCACGCTCCTGTATTCCTGTCCAGTGTTGCCCGATCGGATTGGCAATTTCCAGCCAAACTACAGTCTAAAAACCACCCAATCAGCCAAAAATCCTTCCAAAACGTATAAGGCCAGTAAACGGATCAACCACATGCAATTTTGCAAGGGCAAATACACAAAGACACACCTAAATGCAACCTAATTATTAACTATGACGTTATTTGGTAGACAAGGAACATCTTTCATATATCTCTCACACACATGCATGTACACCTCATAAGGTCAATGTACAGAGCACAATGACAGCAGCAATGTGTCTTACCTCAATGAAATTACACAACACACCAAATAGGCTTGTAAAAGACCAATGGGTAAGAACAATAAACCCCTGATGCAACCTAATTTATGTAATAGCTATAACGTTAGGTTGTACACAAGGTACTTCACGCTATCTCAAACTCACACACACAGAAAGACACACACACACACACACACACACATAGTCTCACTCACACACACAAACACACACACACACACACCGTGTGCGTGGACACAGCCACAGAAAATGTATGTTAGGTAAATGAGCTGAAATGAAATAATCCTCAAAATAGTCATGCAGAAAATGATCAGAAGAAGATGATGATGGATAACATCAACTTGAAATCATCTTTCAAGAACTTAAAGAACATAAACCAGAGAACTATGTCCAGTCAACACCAGCTTGACAATTACGTAGATTAACCAATTCTCCCCAACAACTAGCAGGGAGGTATAAGTGAAAGTATTTTGGCCTCGCCCCTAATTACCATCGGACAGGTGCTCATCTCCCACCCCTTAATACAAACGTTATTGGGTCAAATCGAAACGTCAACCTCACGTCTATTGGTATTGATTGATGTTTGTAAAAATAATCTCAATGATCCCCCCAGTGTCTTTCAAAACCAGCCCATATTGTATATACCCGCCCAATAATAATTGTTCCAGCCAATGAACCAAAACATACTTCCCGAACACAAATAATTCTTTTAATATTTGTATAAAATACATATTCTGGAAATCCCACTATTTGCGCTTTGCCGGATGCCGTATTGGCTCCATCTCTCATACACACACATGGAAGGGTTGTTTAAGACCTGAATGATGGCTTCACTCACACAAACCCCCACGTCAGTGTTAGCTCATTCAAAGGTGACCAATGACCATACGTGTTACATTTAAAAACTTAATCCACACCCATACATCTGTTTGAACTAGACCTGTACGGATTGAGAGCATGGGGTTGGCTTGAGCAGGGCTAACATAACCAGTTACGAATTGCTAAAATATGTTTAAAGTTGTGTTCACTGTTCACTCTTGTGAACAGTGTTCACTCTTTTTACCGACATACCGCGGTCTGATTCGAGCTCGGCAACTATAAGGATTACATTGCCTACGTTATTGAGCAATGGATTACAACAAACTACCACGAGACAATGAAGCCATGGCGACTTTTGTTATTCATCCCTGTCTTTATTTAGTCAATTGATAATTTTAACTTCATAGAAAAGTAAACAGAAATTCAAAGTCAATAGACGAATACATAGCCCAAACAAATGTTAAGTATGAGTCAAACAACGAGTTCTGGAAGAGAGCGAGAGGTGTAGATTTCTTCCCCCCGATCACTGTGATGTATGTAAATGACAGGCCAAGGATAAAATAAAGGTGGCATTTGAGTCAGAAGCAATTTTTCACCTACACAAGCGCACACATGAATGTTCTGTGCTCACACACATACATACACGCACGCACACACACGCTCACACACATTGTTTTCCTTCTGTTAACTTGCAGAGAGAGTTTGCATCGAGGTCCCATCAATCCTTTGAAGGCCACCGCTGACACACAAAGCGAACACACACACACACACACACACACACAGAAACACACATACACACACACACACACACACACACACACACACACACACAGAAACACACATACACACACACACAGTGTTTGAGTGAAAGGACAGAGTAAATTTCAAAACCAGCTGCCTGTTTGGTTAAGCCTTCCCTCCCACCAGGGGAGGTTCACCTGAACCCCTGCGTCTCCCTGAACCCCTACATCTCCCTGTGGCCCCGTGTGTGTTGGAAGGTTCTGGGTTAGTAAGGATACTTAAACCACAAAAATGTCTCCAATGTTCAAAATGTATAAAGCCCAGTGCACACATTTGCCAATGACCGCATTCCACATTGCATGCTGAATTACGCTCACTGTGTGTGAACGTGCACATCTGCGGTGGCCTCGTGCACTAACCTCTCCCCCCCCCCCCCCCCCCCCTCTCCCCAGAGCCCCAGCTGAAGGGCGTGGTCACGCGGCTATACTGCCGCCACGGCTTCTACCTGCAGATGCTTCCCGATGGCACCATGGAAGGCACAAAGGACGAAGGCAGCTCCTTCTGTAAGGCACGCAAACGCACATGCATGGTCCGACTGACATGCACGCAAACTCACACAGACACACACACACAAACATGCACACATGCCTGATCAGACACACACACACACATGGTCAGACACATGTGCACGCACACGCACACACACACACACACACTGACACAAACATGCACACATGATCATCAGACACACACACACACACACACCCATGCATGGTCAGACACACACGCACGCACACACACACACACACACGCCCGTTAAGACACACACACACACACACACACTTATGCAGGAGCACGCAGACACACTCACTCACATACACATGCTGATGTTGCTTTGAACTTGAGCACTTTACCCACACAGAGTACTACGCGTACAGCCGTACACACAGCTTCACAGAGGGTGTGTGTGTCTCAGAGCTGGAGGTTTTTTGTGGTCGGCCATGGAGGTTTCTTTTTGCATACATAAACAAACTGTGTTTATTCATTACTTTCCTCAAAAGCTTTTTCATCCGATTTTATTCTGTAGTTGTACAAGCCAGCACACTTGTTTTCAAGGTCTGTCTGATGCCCAAAGACACACAAACACACACACAAACTCGAAACCGTATAAAATAGACTTAGCTTCCAGAGTGGTTGGCGTTATTGCACGCTTTGCAAGAGACAGACAGACAGACAGACAGACAGACAGACAGACAGACAGACAGACAGACAGACAGACAGACAGACAGACAGACAGACAGACAGACAGAGGGGGATAGATAGATAGATAGATAGATAGATAGATAGATAGATAGATAGATAGATAGATAGATAGATAGATAGATAGATAGATAGATAGATAGATAGATAGATAGATAGATAGATAGATAGATAGATAGATAGATAGATAGATAGATAGATAGTGACGGACGGACGGACAGATGGATTGCAGACAGAACGTGACAGGGAGAGAGAGTAAATCACACACACACATACTCTTTGCTGACATGCTTGTGTACAACCGTCCTGTTTGCTGTGTTGTGGTATTCTTTTTATGTATCATAATCATTTAGTCTCACGGTGCCACTGGTGAGCGATGCTCTCCACAGTTCTGTGTTTGCCAATGTCATCCGCTGATCATCCGCTTAGTCACCATCTGCCCACTCCTGCCCGACTGTCTGTCTGTCTGCCGTCTGCTGTCCACTGACTGACTGTCTGTCTGTCTGGCTGTCCCTCTCCCTGTTTGACCCGTGAATCATCCCCAAGTGTCCCCGCCACAGCCGTCCGTCTATCCGTCAACATCCTGTCGCTTTCTCTGACCCATCGGCCTGTCTGTCCGTCTCCATCCTGTCGCTCTCTCTGATCCATCCGTCTGTCCTTCCACATGCCGTCGCTCCCTCTGACCCATCTTATCCGTCTGTCCGTCCCTCCGTCCGTCTGTCTGACCTGTCCGTCTGCCATCATTACGCCGTGCCTCAGTGACTCCACAGCTGCCTGCCTCGTCATGGCCGCGCTGCGGTCGGACACAGTGTGTTATGTAACGGACCGCAGGGAACCCCACCAGGCAGGGTAGAGAGCCGGACTATGTTAGGATACATAGGATACATGCTAACTACAACATACTAAATATGTAGGTCATGTATGTGAACTGGACATTAGCAAACTACGGAAACAGGTTATATTGGACCCGAGGATGCCAAGACAGATTTGGACTGGGATAGAGAGGCTGCTGGACATGGATGTTCGGCAGGCCAGGGGAATGATGATGAAGAGAACACAGTTCCTGGGACTGCTGGACCACAGGTTCAAGCAGGAGCCCCCAAAGGCCACTAACGCGCCTAGTGGGAGAATATGATGATGATGATGATGATGAGGATCATTCTTCTTCTGCATACGAGGAGCACGCGCTGGTCCTAAGTAGTTATTAACTACTGTCCTGTCGTTTAAAGCAGCACCCTCCCTCCCATCCTTCTCACCTTTGTAGGCGCAGCTGTTTTTTTTTGGGTGCCATAGAGATTTCTTAGTGTTTCTCTTCTGGCCGCGAAAAATATGTACTCCGACAATTGATATGAATGTCCTTAGTTAATGTGCACATGCTGATGTACGTATCAGATTATCAAGGCAAATTGTTTTTTGTTGAGCCCTCGACAAAGCATCTGAATCACAGGTGTGATCCTCGTTATTGTTATTGTTAAGTGTTTCTTTGCCCTGAAAACGCGAATGGCATAGATTAGGACGTATGGGAAAATAGCATTACCGTGTTTACCCGTGTGTCTCTGTGTGTGTGTGTGCGTGCGTGTGTGCATGTGTGCGTGTGTGTGTGTGCGTGTGTGCGTGCATGTGTCTGTGCGTGTGTGTGTGTGTGTGTGTGCACTTTCCTTACATCTGTGCTGTAACTGTGGCCGTCCCTGTGACTGCGTTGAATGGGGTTTTCAGAGAAAGAGAGAGGGTGGGAAAGATACCGAGCACAAGAATGAGAGCGAGAGAAAGAGCAAGTGGGGAAGAGAGAGACTCTCAGTTAAGTTGTGGAGAAGTCATGAATCTTGTACTTTCCTAGCTAGATTATGTATTCATTGCGGTGTTGGCGGGATGTGGTGGTGAGAGTGATTGACATCATTGTATTGGAGTATCAATCATCAGGATGTTGAATAGGGTCAGTGTGTGTGTGTGTGTGTGTGTGTGTGTGTGTCTGTGTGTCTGTGTGTGTGTGTGTGTGTGTGTGTGTGTGTATTTGGCTGAAAGGCCTATCCTCTGTAGTGTGAGAATGCAAGCTTTCTACCAAGGCGGATCCAGTCAGCCCAAGATCCCCTGCTATCGACACACACCGCGATATCTACCGTCCAACTTATCCTCAGCAATCTCAGAGATGCAAGCCTGCCCCTTCATGCCCATTTTCTTTGACACACACACACATTCATGCACATGCACAGACACACGCACACACACACACACACACACACACACACACACACACACACACACACACACACACACACACACACACACAGACACACACACACATCTCCACCTTCCAAGCTAATTTTCAAAACAGTTGTGTACAGGACGCTGAAACATAACAGGAACATCAACTCAACAACATCAACATCAAATCAATGTTGTTCCTGTTTCCATGTTGGCTGAACGAACCGAGCAGGTGTGTTGCGAGCTTTGAGCGTGCCGCCCAGGGAGAGAGGGAGAGGGCACCCTGACCTCCCCTGACCTCCAGCAGGGGGCGGTCTCGGTGGGTTTCTGTGGGAATGCAGTAATTATGCGCCTCACTGCGGCGGCGTATGCTAAGGAGGCCACAGAAAGGTCTAGATCAGCAGCCAATGGGATTAATAATGGAGCACAAAGCGGCGGTTTGGATTCCTAGCACCGTACTTGTTGACCGGCTGTGTGAATGACTGACTGCTTCCTGTCGTGCTGACTCACTGCCTGGGGCAGCCTGACTCACATATATCTACTGGTATAGGAGGCAGTACAGGTGTGTGTGTGTGTGTGTGTGTGTGTGTGTGTGTGTGTGTGTGTGTGTGTGTGTGTGTGTGTGTGTGTGTGTGTGTGTGTGTGTGTGTGTGTGTGTGTGTGTGTGTGTGTGTGTGTAACTGTACGACTAGGCTGTAAACGCAAACACACACACACACACTTGCATTACGCAGGGAAATAAGCCACGTCTACCACAATAGTCAGACAGTTGGTCTACTGACAGTGGTGCACACAAACACACACACACACACACACACACACACACACACACACACACACACACACACACACACACACACACACACACACACACACACACAGTTGCCGGGGGAAAAATGATTTGAAAGTGCAAGTTGACTGCTCAATAGCCATCCAGCCCGCATAAATCCATCCATCTAACAATTCATCTGGACCATCCTACTCCCTTCACACCCATCCCCTGCCTCTCCTGTCTCTGCTCCTCCCTCCTTCCCCTCTAATTGATCCATTCGGTAGAGAGGCCTTGGAGGATGGATGGGGAGGAGGTTCATTTGGCTGAGGGTCCCCAGCGCTTTGCCAGGTGTTTTACAGCTCCACTACCGCACTAATTGTTCACTTCAACAGAGACGTCCTGTCGTATCAGAGCAGCCCTCCGACCTGCATCCACCCAGCTCTTGTATCCTGCACACCAGCTGTTCTAGGCGCTCGGCTTCGGCCACGCACGGTGCTGAGGGGGGCGGCATTAGATCGGGAGGTTGAGCGGGTTGACTGGTAACCGGAAGGTTGCTAGTTCGATCCCCGGCTCCTCCTAGCTAAGTGTCGAGTTGTCTGACTGACTGCTTCAGTTGAGCTGGCTGTCGCCCTGTTGAAACACTACCGTCGGTGTGCGATTGTGTGAAGGAATCGTTGTAAGTCGCTTTGGATAAAAGCATCAGCAAAATCCCTTAAATGTTTCCTCACCGGACACCAACTAATCATCCGCACCCGTGCTAAGGTCGTCATGCCTAATTATTCCCTCTGCTCCCGTCACTCCCTGCTGTATCGTCACAAAAGGTTTGTTGCAAACGAGTTATTCTGTTTTTACAAACGCATCGCTGCCTGCTACCCTCTTCTTCCGCATCGCGGCAAGAGGGGGGAGGATCCCGCAGGTAAAGGTGTATGAAAGTGATGATCAGTGAAGCGTCCTTGCATCATGGAGGGAGGTGGGGAGAGGTGGAGAAACAAATGGGACGCCCGAATACGTGATGAGACGGGAGAGGGGACGCAGTTGTGTGTGCGCATGTGTGTGCGTGTGTTGGAGGGAGAAGCAGCTGGCATTGGGTTGACGGCCCCCTCCATCAGCGCACTATCTCCCCCCCCCCCCCCGCTGGTGGGAGGTCAGGGGGAGCTGGTAGGCTGGCCAACACCCCCCCCCATGCCCCCCCGTCCAGCGGCTTACGTAACTCGGCTGGGAGCGATGTGAAGCGGATATCATCTGGAGGACAAGAAGGAGAAACGGGAGACAGAATGTGTATGTTTGATTTTCGTGAGTTGAATGTGCACAACGTCGGAGGAAAGAGATGGGGAACGGGTGCTATGTGTACCGTTGAGCGCTCTGCCGTTGTGTGTGCATGTGGGCCACTTTGATACATAGATAGATATAGATACATTTATCAGCATGACGATCTTGAGTTTATACCAGAACATGCAGAAGTGACAATTGCGCTTAAGCATGTGTGATTGGGATGTTATTGTATGCTTGTGTTGTGTGTGTGTGTGTGTCTCCTGCCATTGACATCCAGATACCAGAGTGGGAAACAGGTTTAATGAAAGAGGTTACATTTCTCTCTCTCTCTCTCTCTCTCTCTCTCTCTCTCTCTCTCTCTCTCTCTCTCTCTCTCTCCTCTCTCTCTCTCTCTCTCTCTCTCTCTCTCTCTCTCTCTCTCTCTCTCTCTCTCTCTCTCTCTCTCTCTCTCTCTCTCTCTCTCTCTCTCTCTCTCTCTCTCTCTCTCTCTCTCTCTCTCTAGTGTAATGTGGTACACTAAAACGTTCAACACTTGAGAACAGAACCGTTGAAAAGTTAATCAAAAGTAATGTATTACTGTCTGGCTCCGCTGGTAGAGCGAGGCATTCACACGGCCAGGCTGAGGGGTTCCATCCCTCCAGTACACCCATGCTAAGGAATTCATTCTGTCAAAGCATCCTAACACGATATCATAAATCAACTCCAGTTTTTTGTAAGTCGACAGACAAAGGCTTTTCAGACCAGAGGATTGCGGAGAGATGAAGGGAGCAAGAAGAAATGGGTGTAGGGGGAGAGATGTTTTGTTTTTTTCTCTCTTCTCTCCCTGTTGTTTTCAAGCTGTTTGTCCCCAGAAAACGCTGATGGTTTGAGGAACGATCTGCCGCTGGGATAATCAACTATAGACTAAACCAGTCACAAAGACTGAAATTAATGGCGGTGATTCAAGTTATTTCTGCTCGACGCTGTTCTTGTAAAATACACATCACATCCCTCTACTTTGAGGAAAATCTTGCTGAACAGAGTAGTTATTATAGTCTATTCTGGGTCACTACTGGCATACCAGTGATAAACCAATGCTGTACGAAGCACTACCTCACTAGAAACAAGTGCACTTTGCTAGGTGGACCTGTAGTTCAAGTCATGGAGTCCAGTTATGAACCAGATATACTGTATGTAAACACTCTCCATATTGATACTACCAAAATGAGATATACCTATACCTTTGTGCTCGAATTAACAATTCAAACTCTTCTGTTTAGTCAACACCGTGGTGGTACGAGCTCCCAGCCGGCGTCAGGACCGCAGAGTCGCTCAGCCTCCACAAGAGACACAAGACTCACCTGTTCGGTGTTCACCTGGACTGTGCATAGCCTCCCTCGTTGCCCCAAATCACCCCCTCCTCCTTAATCCTAGGACACCCCTCTTACGGACTTATTGTATGTTTGGACGTCCTGGCACTTAATGTACGCACTTAAAAATAGTGCTTATAGCATTTTATCCTCGCTATTTTTGTTGTATACAAGGAATGGGTTATCCTAGCAATTATAGATACTTCTTGCCACTTGGTTCAATTAACATCCTTACCGTACAGCGATAAATTGTTGTTTCTCTTTCTACTGATGAAAAAAACGGACACACAAACACATACACACAGACACACAAACACACACACACTATAATAGTGACGGATTTCATGATTATTTTCCTTGATTCAGTTCGCGTCGGTCAGTTCGCCAAGAAGAATCGTTCAGAATCGTTTCACCGTTCAGTCGCGTTCCCGGTAGTGGGAGTCGAGTCTGGGAGAACGAACGATAGATACGTACGAGAGAGAACTGAACCGTGGCATCAGGTCGGTTCGTTCTTGTTAAAGAGTCGTTCCTTCGAAATGATTTGTTCGCAAACGACCCATCACTAACACACACACACACACACACACACACACACACACACACACACACACACACACACACACACACACACACACACACACACACACACACACACACACACACACACACACACACACTTTACTTAGCACTAGTTAATGTCACACTGGGCCACCGACGGCCCAGAAAGTTCACATTTGGCACTGAGCTGCATGGCTGCATGGCATCACCCCCCCACCCCCTGCACGTTGACACATGGCGTTTCGCCTGCTCTGCCTAGACCAGAAGAAATGGGTCAAATGGAAGTGAATTATTAGACATCCAACACGGAAGGATTTTAGTATGTTAGTTTTAGTAATTTTTTTTCCCGAGGGGGTGCATTATTTCCCCCTGTAACCTCATCTACTTTCTAGAGCAGCCAAACACAAATTAACCACTTTTTTTAGATCCCCCCCCCCCCACCCCCAAGGTGTTCTATTAAGCATGCGCCGCACTATAACTAAAACAGGACGCTACATTTAGAGGCAAATCCCCTCCTTGTGGCACACACACACAAGTGTGCGACATTGCTGCACTGCAGTAGTCAAACAAACACACACACACACACACAGCAGCGCGACAGCATATGTCTAAATCCTCATCGTCCTCCAATCCTCACATTGACTCATGGCGTTGATCCTCATCAACAACCTCAGGAAACTTTTTTTCTTGCAGTTCTCTCTCATTATCTTTCTCATCTGCCACCTTCGTCTCTCTCGCTCTTTTCCATTCTCTCTCACTCTTTCTCTCTCCCTCGCTCTCCTCCCCCTGGCTTCTTTAGTCTCACGATCACAAGACGTTTTTTTATTCATCCTGCAGTCCTCCTCTGACGAGAGAGAGAGAGAGAGAGAGAGAGAGAGAGAGAGAGAGAGAGAGAGAGAGAGAGAGAGAGAGAGAGAATATTGTATGTGAGATGAGGAGGCGGTGGAAAGATGAAGTAAAATACAAGTAAGGGGGAGGGACAGAGTGCGGGAGAGGAGGCGTGGGAGAGAGATGAAGAGGAGGAGGCAGAATTGAAGTGAAAGCACAAGGGGGTTTTCTTTTCATGTCTTTCGTTTTTTTTCTTTTTTTCTTTCCTTCTTATAAGTTTCCCCCTCTTATAAAGTGGTCTCCTATCACATCGTAACCCTCCACAGTTTGATCAAGAGACAACAAACGCAGCCCCAACCGCAACCAACGAGACAGAGACAGAGCCCAGCTTAGTGACACATTCTCTTCTCCCCCAGCACAGACGAGAGTCAAACAAAACCAGGGAGAGAGAGGGAAAGGGAGACAGGGAGGAGGTGGGGGGGTAGAGGGTTATAGAAACACAACAGAAAGTAGACGTGTTAAGATTTAGTAGAAGGGCCTACAAAATGGACTGAGAATATAATGTGTGTGATTGTGTGTGTGTGTGCGTTTGTTTGTTTGATTGTGTTTGTGTCTGATTGTGTGTGTGTGTGTGTGTCTGATTGTGTGTGTGTGTGTGTGTGTGTGTGTGTGTCTGATTGTGTGTGCGTGTGTGTGTGTGTGTGTGTGTGTGTGTGTGTGTGTGTGTTGGCACAAGGTTAGCCGAATTGATATTTTCTGCGAGTACATATGTGCTATAAAACGCTGCACAAAAGGGACAGACACCATAAAAAAGGGGTGGAACGAAGAGATAGAAAGAGAGGAAGAGAGCTCTATTTGTCTTCCAAGCCCTATGGTCTTCGGTGACACCTTGTTCATTTGCCAAAGCGACTGGTTGAGATTCAAAGATCGATCGTGCAAACAGAAGCCAGCCCTGGAAGATGGGAAAGGAAGGGTAGGAGGCGACAGAACGAGGGAGATGGAGGAGGGAAAAGAGGGAGAAAGAGGGATATGTAAGGAGACAGTTGTTTTTCAATCTGCATCGAGCCAATTTTGCATGCCAACATTTGGATGCATGCCAACATTTTTGATTGTCAAAACTGGCTGAAACAGGCCAGTGTTGCCATGAGTCAACAAATTGGACGTATCGCAACAATACTTTTTCTTTATTTATATTATTTTAACTTCTGCCTCCGATTCGGCCTATTACAGACGTTCTTTTTTGCATGTATTAACTGCATTTACGTCTGTAAAAAGGTTATATGTCACTGAAGTACGGCACATCATCTGACGTCCAATAGCCAAAGCAATAGCTGAAGAAACGGGCGTGGTTCCCTCATGGCGTCTGTGTCTGCTCCCCTTCAGACCCTCCTCTGTTCAGAAAACGTATCACCATGAATCACTTTCTCTCTTTCTGCTGTCACGGTGGTCCCAGTTGTTGTGGATTTCTTTATGTTGTGTTGGCGTTGATTTGGTTTGTCAACATCCACCCCTCTCCAAACCCCCTACCGCCGCTGATGAATCGTGCTCTATCCATTACTTCGGCAGGATTTCACAATCCAATCGATCTTGGCACCAACCGAAGCTCATGCCTCCATAGATCTTGGAAACCCGATCCTGACGCATCGTTCCTTTGGACATTCTCCCTGGAGAATTCACTCGCTTCTGTCTTCTCGTTTAAATTCGTTTTTTTTACCGGCCTGCGCTGAAGTTAACTTAGTCTGTTCCATTGAGTACAAAAGTACCTTTGATACTGTATTCTGCATATGTTTGGTAAAATATAATATTTAACTGAAGAAGAGGCTGAATGAAATGTGATTGGTTCATTCATGGCCTCCTTGTCTCCTTCCCTTTTCTCCCCCTTTGTGTCCGCAGTGCAGTTCAACTTGATTCCTGTGGGCCTGCGCATCGTGGCCATCCAGAGCACCAAGACAGGACTCTACATGGCCATGAACAGCGAGGGCTACCTCTACACCTCGGTACGCCTCTCATCCTGCGTGTGTGTGTGTGTGTTCTCGTTTACAATTCTCCGTCCTCAAACTGTTATTGTGGAAGTCACAAAGGCCTGGGTTACACTCGTCGTTCACGTTTGTGATCCGATGAGTCCGATAGGAACACAGGTCTGACGTAAGAACTCGACACTTGAAGGCCAACTCTGTGGCCGCATCTATGTTGTAGGATTACAGTTTCCCGCACAAATACTTGCATTTATACAGCATTGCCAATGGCCACCCTAAGCGCTTTACACTACTGCCTAACAGTATTACATACAATACTATACTCAGCTAGGAGGAGCCGGGGATCGCAATCCGATCATGTTGCTCACCCGCTCACCTGTGGCCAGGTGTTTCACCGCCTTGGATTCCGATGGGAGTCAGACACAAACTAGGACCCCCCCCGACCTGACAGTTAAGGAGTCGCGCTGTGATCACGTGATGAAGGTTGCATTGAATCGACGAGTGCATCCCAGGCCCAGACACCAACTGTGCTGCTTCATGTTACTTTGTCGTGTGTGTGTGTGTGTGTGTGTGTGTGTGTGTGTGTGTGTGTGTGTGTGTGTGTGTGTGTGTGTGTGTGTGTGTGTGTGTGTGTGTGTGTGTGTGTGGACATCAATGTGAGTGCTTACAGGGTTTCAGCAGCTGTGTTTTTGTGCCACACACACACACACACACACACACACACACACACACATACACACACGCAAAAAAACACACACAAAGGGGTGCTGATGTAATCTGTGCTCTGTACCTGCAGTCTGGGAGAACGTGTGGATAAAAAATACTTCCTTTTTGTATCATGACAGAAAAGACATTTTCAACGTAGAGGCTGCTTGGGCAAAGTTTAAGCGAGAGAAACACCTAAGTGGTACTATCCTCGCCTCCGCCAGTTTTTACTTTCTCCTGTGTACACTAGAGCTGTAGCGACGCGTCGATGTCAATTCGTCAACGTCAAATTTCTCCGTAGACGATTTTCGACGGAGAAATGGACGAAAGTCACAATAAAGGAAAATGTCCGCGCATGAAATCATCAAAGGTATGGGAATACTTCAAGTTAAGTCCTAAACGGAAAGGTATTGTGATTTGCACTCTTTGCCAAATGGAGTTGGCATATCACAAGAGCACGACAGCAATGTTGGAGCATCTCAAACGAGAAAGTATCTCGTGCGCATGAGAAAGTATCTCGTGCGCATGAGAATGTATCTCGTGCGCACGAGAAAGTATCTCATGAGCACGGGGAAATATCGTGCGCATATCACTGGCAGTGTGTGCGTGTGTGTGTGTGTGTGTGTCGTCAGCAAGTAGGTGGACGAGCGAGGAGAGCGAGCGATAGCGTGCGTGTCAGTCTAGTGAAGTCATGAACGAGTCCGGTTGTGTGTAAGAATAAAGTACCCAGCCTGTCAAGAATCGGTGGCCACTTCATTCCATCATATTCCGACCTATAAGCAGACTCACTGTCGGTCAAAGTGAAGGGTCATGCCCCCGAGAGAGCATCGGCCCTGGAGGGAACGTATCACCTGTGCTCCTCGGTCTGGGAGCCGACAGCAGGAAAGATGTAACTAACCATCTCGTAGTTGGAGGCGGAGCGCAAGAGAGTATACGCACACATTTTTTTCATGTCCCTTTACGGGTTCCGTATTAAATAAAGTATATTATTACGATTTTTTTGGTATTTATTTGAGATACATTATGGTTTTTATTAATCGAGCAACAGAAAAATAGATAATCGTCCAATTAGTCATTAGATTAGTCGACTAATCGATAAAATAATCGCCCGATTAATCGTTTAATAAATAATCGTTTACCCCCAGCCTTAGTGTACACGCACACACACACACACACTCCCTCCCCCAAACACACACACACACACACACACGTACACACACGACAACACACACACACACAGATAAACATATAAACAAACACACACTTGTGTAACACTCACTTTTGAGGACGTGGTGACTTTTGAAGCTTGGCTGCTGGCGTGCATTGTGCTCTGACGCCTCTCTGCCCGCCACCTGACCTGACCTGGCCCACACCTAGCCAACAAATGTCCTTCTTCCTGCAGCCCTAAACGATGATGACTAAAGGTACGCTGAGAAAGGGTGTGTGTGGATTTCAGAAATGCACGCACGTGCACATACTCGCAAACATCCACCAACACACATGCATGCACTCTCTCACACAAATATATACACGCACACATACACACACACAAAGGTAGCTTTAGAGGTGATTCTCGGCACAGGCATTTTTCGAACATAAGAAAGGTGACCCATTTTCACAGCGGGAAAGCTCCCCAGAGAGAGAGAGAGAGAGAGAGAGAGTGTGAGAGAGAGAGAGAGAGAGAGAGAGAGAGAAAACTTTGTATTGAGAGTGAAATGGGGCTGAGAAAATCCCTCTGAGATGGGCGAGAGGCAAGGGGAACCTAGGACTGCCTGCCCTGCTATTGTTCCTCGTGAAATTGAGTTCAGAGAGAGAGGTGGTTGCTCTGATGGAACAGGTAGCCGACGGTGCCCTGCGGTGGCGGAGCTGGGCACTAAACAGACGGGGGACGGAGAACCGTGTAGGCTTTCTAACGTCTAACACAAGAGAGAGGTAGACTTCATTAAAGTGCAAGTCACTGTCTGGGTACTGAATTAGTAGCCTGAAGCCCAATGACAATATTGTGTAGCTTTGTGGCTATGAGCTATTTAACACAATGCACAAGAATGGCTTGGATATTTCAAAAGGGTTGTTGAGTTGTAAGAAGCTGTTCAATGTCAAAAATACATTCTCAAACACTGTGAAGATTTAATAATAATAATAATAATAATAATAATAATAATAAATGAAATTTATATTTTATATAGCGCTTAATATGGTACTCTAAGACGGAATCTAAGATTTGGCTCAGATTCCGTAAAACAACATGGTCAACACAGAGTGCCGAATCCCGCACCGATTTTAAATAATCCTCTATTCGCCACGTCCTGCTCTGACACCACCTGCCGTGGTCGGTCTTACAATGCTCTTATAACCCTTAAAGATCCCGCCATATCATGTTTTTTTAGGGTTAATAATTGCATTTGGGGGTACTACTATAATAGGGTTACATGCCTGTATATAGCTAGCTTAGCAGACGTAAAAAACATGTATGCATATGCATACGTCATATAACAGTCTAAAGCAAAAGGCATGATATCACCCCTTTAACGATATGACGATGGCTTTTTTCATCCTCTGTATCCCTGTCAGCTAAAATTAACTCAAAGCCCAAAAGCCGTATCTTCTGTTTCTTCCATATAAGGTATTTCGTTCAAAGCCAGTTCCCCCATTACCCCAACGGCTAAGGCTGCACAATATATCGAATTTTTATCGCAATGACGATATTGGCCTCCCGTGACACGTAGTGTTCTCGCGATATTTTCGCGATATTTTTTTTAAATAATGCATCCGCAAAAAAATTAAAACCAAAACAGAAACGAGCCCCGCCCATGCCGTATACGCTCTACCTCCGCTGCAAAGCAAACCAAGCGCTCCCGGTACACCTGTCTGCGACTGCGTGAGTCCATCCTGCGAAGCCTGAAAAAGGGGGGAGGGGCGAGGCCTGGCGGCAATTTGCCGCAGAGCACAGTGTATGGCTCCTACCACTAGGGGGTGCTAGAAATTCGAATGATTTTTTTTTTCAAATGAATAATCGTGGTAAATAATCGTGATATCAATATTGATCAAAATAATCGTGATAATCATTTTGGCAATAATCGTGCAGCCCTACCAACGGCCCCCCCTAATCAACTGACCGGTGTCTCACCCTTGGCTCAGATCAAAAGCGGCTGATGTCCTCTTAAGTTCCCGGAATCCGACCCCCACTGTAGCAGGAGTCTTGTAGCAGGAGTCAAATCAGATCAAACTTTATTTATATAGCGCCTTTCGTGCTAAATTGCAATACAAGCGTTAGTATGAAATATTCGGGCGCTAATCCATTGAGTGATTTGAACACCAACTTTAAAAACCTGTTCTAGAACTCACGGGCACCCAATGAAGGGACTTTAGG